>NW_027507785.1:88390482-88827982 GCF_037356315.1 Lithobates pipiens
CGCTGGTGTAATAGTTGTCCACGTACAAGTGGTACCCCTTTCCGAATAAGGGTGACACCAATTTCCACACTATCTTGCCAGCGCTTCCTATGTAATCAGGGCAGTTCTCCGGCTCTACGTAACTATCTTTACCCTCATAAACCATAAAGCTCCATGCATAGCCTGTGGCCCTGTCACAGCACTTATAGAGCTTGACCCCGTATCTGGTACGCTTGTTGGGAATGTACTGTTTGAATGACAAGCGACCAATAAACTTAACCAGGGACTCATCAACGCAGACAACTTTTTGGGGAGTAAACAAGTCTGCAAAACGTTGGTTGAAGTGGTTTATGAGGGGCCGAATTTTGTAGAGCCGATCGTATTCAGGGTCTCCACGTGGACGACAAAGTTCATTGTCACTGAAGTGCAAGAACCGCAAGATCTGCTCGTATCGTGCCCTGGGCATGGAGTTAGAGAACAGGGGCATGTGGTCAGCCGGATGCGTGGACCAATAAGCCCGCATCCGCATAAATTTGTGTGTGCCCATGTTGAGGGAAAGGCCCAAAAACGTCTTAAATTCGGAAACCGTAACTGGTTTCCAATCTCTGGCAAGAGACGGCAACTGGGGATTAGCGGCGATGCGTTGACCAGCATATAAATTGGTTTGGTCCACAATAGATCTATAGAGATCTTCCGTGAGATACAGAGAATAAAAATCGAGTGGCGTAAAATCATCTGTATCCACCTGAATACCGGGTTGGGCAGTGAATGGGGGAAGTACGGGTTCTGCAGAAGTGGTGGGCACCCAATTGGGATAGGCGAATTCTGCAGGAAGGGCACTATGGGTACGACGGGCCTGTCTTTGTCTTCTTCTTCTTGGTGGCAGCGGGACACTACTTGTGCTTGCCACCTCGCCAGCTTGAACTGCACTTATGGGACTCGCCACGTCACCACGTGATACTGCAGTGCTGGATGTACGTCCAGGGTGTACTAGGCCGCTGGTGCTTGCCAGTTCACCAAAAGGATGAGCGGCGCTAGTACTGGCTCTATACTCCATACGAGGGACTTGCGGTTCCTGCACCTCAACAACATCAGAAAATCGGGGTCGGGTACGCCTGACAATAGCAGGGACCTCTTCTTCATCGTCAGAGCTATCTGACATGGAGGCGCTGTCCTCTACAGGTTCGTATTCTGAGCCTGATTCTGACAGATCAGTGTCTTCCTCTTCACTATCTGTCATGCTCAGAAACGTGTAGGCCTCTTCACTAGTGTACCTTCGCTTTGCCATTTTGGGCTCTAAATTTAGGGGTACAGTAGTGAGACTCACAGGTAAAAAAGCACCTAGCCTGTCAGCGACTGTATAAAACGCTACCAAAAAAAACTGTTAGCGATCGCAGGGATCAGGCCTGACTCTGCGAACGCTGCAGTTATGTGTGTTGTGTTTTGTAAGTGACAGTGATCGATCGATCGATACTGCACTTGGGTGGGCTGGGCTGGGCTGGGCAGAGGGGCAAAACGCAGGTGCTAGCAGGTATCTGGGCTGATCCTGCTAACAATGCGTTTTTTTAGAACCCTAAATTGCTGGGCACGCTAGTATAGATCTGATCAGATCAGATATTGATCTGTTCGGATACTATACCACTAAGGGAGGTGTATGCTTTGCGCGTGGGTGTTAGCGGTGCTGGCACTAACCTAGCACTGCCTGGGGCGACGCAGACCCTTTCTGACCCTAAAACCAAATTTATATCACCCGCCGGGTGATCAGGGGGTTAAACCTTTATTAGGTAATAAATGGCGGGTGCCCTGATGCTATAAAAAGCGAACTACCAAACCAGCGTCACCCGTAACACTTATACGGTGATCACTGGTGAAAGGGTTAACTAAGGGCAATCAGGGGTTAAAACCTTTATTGGGTATTTATATGGGGGTACCTGAAGCTTTATAAAAAGCTGACGGGGAACCTAAATAACTAAATAACTAACTGGCTAACCAGCGTCACCAGTGACACTTATGCAGCGATCGCTGGTGAAAGGGTTAACTCTAGGGGCAATCAAAGGGTTAAAACCTTTATTAGGTTATATATCGGGGTACCTAACGGTATAAAAACCTGGCGTTGAACCTAAAAAAAAAAAACTAGCTTCCTAGCGGGACCAGTGACACTATTGCAGCGATCAGAAAAACGATCGCTTAGTGACACTGGTAAAAGAGGGTGAAAGGGTTAACTGGGAGGGCAATCAAGGGGTTAAACCTTTATTAGGGGGGGGTAGGGGGCTACCCTGGACCTAAAGGGGCCTAACACTAGCTGCCCTGACACTTTTTACAGTCACAACTGACACTAAATGTAGTGATCAATAAATAAATGAACACTGCATTAGTGACACTGTGACTGGGGGGGGGGGCGGGGGGCCGATCGGGGGGGTGATCGGGGGGTGACTGGGGTGAAATGTGTGCCTGTGTGTACCTATGTGTCAGTGGACTGTTGGTGCACTTACTTGCGTCTTCACTCCTCGCTGTCCGGTTCAAAAAGACCGCCACGAGGAGTGTGACATCACTTCCTCCTCCTGTGTTTACATTTTCACAGGGGAGGAAGTTCGTCACTGGCCAGGAGCGATCGAGAGGGGATGGGCGGAAACCAACGGCCATCCCCTCATCGCCGATCGCTCCGGCACCGAAAGGGACCGCCGTATCTAGCCCCCCACCCGCTAGAAGGCATTCACGTACATTTACGTGATTATGCCTGCCTGTGCCATTGTGTTGACGTACATTGGCAATACGGCGGTCCTGAAGTGGTTAATCATCTCCTTCATATCGGTTGTTGGATTGGCTGTGGCAGAAGAAGAGTAGAGGCAGGTGGGACCTCATAACGATTGTTAGAAAGCACTTAAAACATGGGACAAAGTACTACATGTACTTTGATCCATCGAGCAGTGGTTCCCAATCACTGGGCCATGGCTTTCCTCCAAGCTCCCATAATTGCCCCGCAACTCCCCACAATACCCCTAGATCCTGTGAGAGCCCTCAGCCCCCCAGCCTCCCGCACTGACCCCCCGATGCCACCATAAGTGACTGACCGAAAGATAACCACCCATCCTCTCCAGCACTACAGAACCCACTGAAGTTTCATTTGGTTATCAGCATAGCCGAGACTGAAACAACCTAACTTAAAAGTGATTTTATTTTATTTTTATTTTTTTAAATAACAAACATGTCATACTTGCCTACCTCCACTGTGCAGCACATTTTGCACAGAGTGGCCCCAAACCTCATCTTCTGGGGTCCCCCGGCAGCTCCTCCCGCATCAGATAACCCCCTAGGACAGTGATATGCAATTAGCGGACCTCCAGCTGTTGCAGAACTACAACTCCCCTCAGGCATAGCAAGACTGACAGCCACAATCATGACTCCCAGAGGCAGAGGCATGATGGGACTTGTAGTTTTGCAACAGCTGGAGGTAATTGCATATGCCTGCCCTAGGAGAAGCGCTCTCTCGAAAAGGTGCTCTCCCGAGTCCAGCATTTGCGTCCACAGACATGAATGCTCGACTGCCCCGCGCCCCCCCCCCCCCCCCCCTCGCATCACTGGATTTGATCGACAGCAGCCAATGGCTGCGCTGCTATCATTCTATCCAAAAAAGACACGAGTCACCATCTAGATCTGGTGTGCTCGTCCCCATCGAGAAAGCCGTGTTCAGGTAAGTAAAATGGGGGCTCTGGGGTGCTGCAGCATGAGAGAAGGTTTTTCACCTTAATGGATAGAATGCATTAAGGTGAAAAAAACATGAGGGTTTACAACCAATTAACCAAGGAGATAACTTTACAAAGGCTATATACTTCACTCATACAGAACAAAAGTAACAGGATGAACGAGACCTCAATACCTCCTTTGCACAAGCCCAGAAGGAAAAAAATCCTTTGCTTCGCTCACAAAGCCTCCCTAGCAAGTAGATACAAGGAAGGAGGCTACAAGTGCCTCACACTGTGGTACCTAACTCCAGCAAAACTGTACCTTCTGACGTATTAGTGAATTTGAGGGAACTCTCATTCATATCTTCTGGGAATGCTCAAAATTGAACAACTTCTGGGATGAAACAGAGAATACGATTAAAACCCTAACGGGAGTATCACTTGGTGAGCATCCAGCTGCGTACCTTTTGACTGACACTCCATTATCTATCAAGAAATTTAAAAAAAATTCCTTACATTTGCTCACATTAGCCATGGCCGATTTCTGGCGGTATGAAAAAGTACAAGCCCCCCAACCACAGCTCAATGGCAAGTAGGCTTGGGTGTGTTCAAAATCCCACCAGGAGCCATCTGGTCCCTAAAAGAAGCAGCACCGCGTTCTCTGAGTATAAAGCAACTGATGCCTTTTCTTTTCATTAAAAAAAAAAAATTATATATATATATATATATATATATATATATATATATATATACACACACACACACAATGTACAAGTAGTGAGCGTACAGCTTGTATAACGGTGTAAATTTGCTGTCCCCTCAAAATAACACACAGCCATTAATGTCTAAACTGCTGGCAACAAAAGTGAGTACACCCCTAAGTGAAAATGTCCAAATTGGGCCCAATTAGCCATTTTCCCTCCCCAGTGTCATGTGACTCCTTAGTGTTACAAGGTCTCAGGTGTAAATGGGAAGCAGGTGTGTTAAATTTGGTATTATCACTCTCACCCTCTCATACTGGTCACTGGAAGGTCAACATGGCACAGGACTCTGAGGATCTAAATAAAATTAACTGTTGCTCTACATGAAGATGACATTGGTTATGAGAAGATTGCCAAGACCCTGAAACTGAGCTGCAGCATGGTGGCCAAGACCACCATACAGTGGTTTAACAGGGCAGGTTCCACTCAGAACAGACCTCGTCAAGGTCTGGTCAACCAGCGTCATATCAAGAAGTTGTCTTTGGGAAATAGACGTACGAGTGCTGCCAGCATTGCTGCAGAGGTTGAAAGGGTGGAGGGTCAGCCTGTCGGTGCTCAGACCATACACTGCATCAAATTGGTCTGCATGGCTGTCATCCTAGAAGGAAGCCTCTTCTGAAGAGGATGCACAAGAAAGCTCGCAAACAGTTTGCTGAAGAAAAGCAGACAAAGGACATGGATTACCGAAACCATGTCCTGTGGTCTGATGAGACAAGCGTGGTGTCAAGCGTGTGTGGTGCCAACCAGGTGAGGAGTACAAGGACAAGTGCGTCTTGCCTACAGTCATGCATGGTGGTGGGAATATCATGGTCTGGGGCTGCATCAGTGCTGCCGGTTACAGTTCATTGAGGGAACCATGAACGCCAACATGTACTGTGACATACCGAAGCCAAGCAGGATTCCCTCCCTTCAGAGACTGGGCCTTAGGGCAGTATTCCAAGATAACGACCCCCAAACACACCTCCAAGATGACCACAGCCTTGCTAAAGAAGCTGAGGGAAAGGTGATGGACTGGCCAAGCATGTCTCAGGACCTAAATCCCATCTAGCATCTGTGGGGCATCCTCAAACGGAAGATGGAGGAGCGCAAGGTCTCTAACATCCACTGGCTCTGTGATGTCATCATGGAGGAGTAGAAGAGGACTCCAGTGGCAACATGTGAAGCTCTGGCGAACTCCATGCCCAAGAGATTTAAGGCAGTGGTGGAAAATAATAGTGGCCTCACAAAATATTGACACTCTGAGCCCAATTTGGACATTTTCACTGAGGTGTGTACTCACTTTTGTTGCCAGTGGTTTAGACATTAATGGCTGTGTTTTATTTTGAGGGGACAGCAAATTTACACTGTTATACAAGCTGTACACTCACCACTTTACATTGTAGCAAAGTGTAATTTCTTCAGTGTTGTCACATGAAAAGATAGAAGAAAATATTTACAAAACTGGAGGTGTGTACTCACTTTTGTGAGATAGTGTGAGAGTGTGTGTATATAAAACACATACAGTATATACTAAATTACATCTTCTTCACATACCTGCTGTTGATTCTCAATATCGCAGACAATGTCTTATCATCATATTTTAACAAGTCCAAAGGACAAGAGGCTCCCACCTAGAAACCAAACACAAAGAAAAGGACAACTCTGTGCACTGAATAGAGGAAGCAGATTGTTTATACAGAAATAAAAAAAAAAAAAAAATCTGATGATATTGTGAAGAACTGAAGTGTATATAAAGGCTTTTTTTAGGTTAATTAGTGTAGAGAATAATTAGAACCTGTATCATGTTTTTATTGAAATCCATGACCCTGCTGGGAAGTCACCCCTCTGACACCGAGACAGAAAACGAAGAGGAAATCCAAAATGCAAGTTTTGACTCCAGAGAAAAGGGTGAGGGCAAGTCCTCCAATGGGGACAACCTGTTCCTGCGACAACATTCTAGAATGGAAATTCTGTTCATTTAGAGATATTCCCTCTTACTTCCCAAAAACAGGAAGTGAAGGAAAATCTCCCCATCAGGACAAATGCAGCAAAAAAATAAACACACACACTGGATAGGAGTCTTAATTTTTCTATTCTTTTCAATACAAAAAAAAATAAAAAAAGTTTTGGCTTCATATTATACTATTACATTATGGCCAGAGATGCATGTTTTAGGCCCCTTTCACACGTGCTTTCCGATCAGGTCCGCCTGTCAGTTTTTCAGGCAGACTTGATCAGATAGGAGGAAAACGGACATGCGGTCTGTTTTCATCCGCTCATCCCATAGAGGTGAGCGGGACTCTGACAGGTCCAAGTGGTTAAAGCACAAGTTCACATTTGGGAACATGTTAAATGTTCCACCCATTTTTAGACCCCTTTCACACCAGGGCGTTTTGCAGGCGCTATAGCGTTAGAAATAGCTCCTGCAATCCGCCCTAAAAAAGCTGCACCATTTGTTTGTAGTGTGAAAGCCCTCGGGCTTTCACACTACAGCGGTGCGCTGGCAGGAAAAAGTCCTGCCAGCAGCTTCTTTGGCAACACAAGATACTAGCGCTTTAAAAAATACTGGTGTGTCCTTTTAAGTTCAGTCTGTATCTTTCATTAAAATAAATTCAAAAACAGTTTTTATCAAAGCAAGATTTTTTTTTTTTTTAAAGTTATCTGAGAAAACAGTACTTGGAATTTGCTGAAAATCCAGAAAGGTTGCTTGCTGTCCTTAGAGGATAAGGGATGTATGTGCATAATCACGTGCGGCAGCAGCTTCTTAGGAGCGGTGTGTTTACTGCTCCTCCACCGCTGCTCCCCATTGAAGTCAATGGGGCAGCGCTGTAATACCGCCGGCAAAACGCCGCTATTGCCGGCAGTTTTAACCCTTTCTCAGCCGCTAGCTGGGGTAAAAGCACCCCGCTAGTGGCCGAAATACGCTGCAAATCCGGCAGTAAAACGCCACTAAAAATGGCAGCGTTTTACCGCCCACGCTATGGGCGGTGTGGTGTGAAAGGAGTCTTAGGGTCTGTGTGTATGAATGAACTACAAACCCTGACATCCTTTGCAGCTGTGGGCATGAAGTTCTCAATGTAGTTCATTGATTCTTCGCTGCAGATTGTATCTGCTTGCCTGTACAAGATGTACTGGCACACAGATACTTTGACAGATCTGGAGGAGACCTGCATGGAACCAGCCGATTGCTGCTGCAATGCTTTACAGGCTCTCAGGTAAAAAAAAAGTGTGCATTTATTATTATTTTTTATTAAAAAGTGAACTTATCCTAAAAAAATAAATAAAAAAATAAATTAAAAAAATCATTGCAATTATAAGCTCAAGCACACAGCTGATTAGGGCCAAGCGTGTGTTCCAATCAGTAGTGGAAGGACAGGAAACCTGTATAAATCAATAACAGGTGGACGATGGCCACTGCTGTCTGCATGTAATTGCACATGGATTGCTTACCTGCTGTTAGCGTTGGATGTGCGTCCAGGAGTGAATATCCATCATTGTAGGTGTGTAACCATACATACACACATATATCTCTATCTATCTATCTATATATTGTTTACATCCTAAATAGCATAAGCCTAATCAGCCGTGTGCCTTTTTCGCTAAAGAGCACAGGATGTGATGGGGATGTAACAATTTTAACCAAGCAAGTGAAGAAAACGATCTCTGTATTCTGTACTGGTATTCGAAGCCATAAAAATATCAGACACCACAGGTACTTACCTCTCCATGCAATTCCTTTACAGCAGACACGATCAGCGATTTGTACTGAGCTGCAGTCAACTTGACACCTTCACGCTGAAATACACTGCAGACCAAACACAAGCATATCATTAAGTACACAGAGCTCTTATAATTGGGGGATGCGCTTGGGTGTGTTCGGATCCTCATCCAAACCCAGTTGAGTGAGCCCCCCCCCCGGAAGCCATCACCTGTACTGGGCCAATCATCTGTGGCCAAGCATTCCCTGACCCAAAGCTGGGTGTATACATGCGCCTTGTATATGTGTGACTGCGGGGAATGCCTTGGCCCAGTACAAGTGACAGATTGCTGGCAGGCTCACTTACCTGGGTCCGGATTAGGATCCAAACATGTCATGACACATCCATAGTTATAATTGGTGTAGAGGAACTCACAGCTGAACCTTTAAGTAATGATGCTCGGAGGGGTTCTTCAGCACAGTCCTTTCATAAGAAATTGGTTCCGATGGAACGGGTCGCCCTTTCATGTTTCCACAATCCTCTTACTTCTAGGAACATATAAGGCTTTCATCTAGATGCAAAGACTCTCTAATAAAAACAAACAGAAGGTAAAGTGGTTCTAAAGGATTGTAAAGCCATTTAAAAAAAAAAAAAAAAAAAAAAAAAAAAAGTTTTTTAAATAACAAACATGTTATACTTGCCTGCTCTGTGCAAAGGTTTTGAACAGAGCAGTGCTGATTCTCCCCTTCTATGGTTCCCCACTGATGCCTCTGTCATGTGCCCACCATGGTAAGCCGCTTGCTATGGGGGAACTAGTGCAGGATCGCTTCCGAGCCCCACTCTGTGTCCATTGTCACACAAAGCGTGGCTCAGCCTCATCTCCACGAGCTGTGATTGACAGCAGTGGGAGCTGTTGTCTCTGAGCCTATGAGAAGGGAGAGAACCAAGAGAGCTGCTGTTCATGTGAACATATCTGAGCCTGATCTCGATACAGATAAGTATAAGGGGGCCGTGTGGGGGAGGGGGGGGGGGGGGGGGGACTGCACACAGAAGGTTCCTATCAGCAAAGTCAATCTGCTCTCTTCCTGCATTCTCGGACAGAGAGAGCCACTGGTCAGTCAAAGACTGTGAGGAGGGAGGAGGTGGGGCCAAGCCGTGTTTGGTGTGACTATGGAAACACACCTGACCTGAGATCAAACCCGCAGGGGTGTGCCCCCGACCCCCCCCCCCCCCCCCAGCATACCAGCTTGCTATGGGGGCACTCAGAGAAAAGGAACCAAGATTACTGTTGGGGTACCCAGAAGAGAAGGTTTGGGGGAGCTCTGTGCAATAACATTGCAAGAAGAAGAATAAGTATAACATGTTTATTTTCATTAAAAAAAAAAACAAACAAACAAGGTTTTACCCACCATTTCATATTCCTCATATGTGCCTGCTGTACCATGCCTTTGTATTGCTTCCCTTGTGTGAAATACCTGGTGTTCCTGCCAGTCCCTCTGCTTTCCTATTAAAAAATGGCTATTCTTATTAAAAACTGAACACGTACAACAGTATAGAGCTATTGCTCTGCAGCGCATTGTTAACTGGAGATTTCACACCTCCTCTAAATTATGGGTACTCCTTGAGAAGATTATGGCAGGCCGTAATCTACCCTACGCACTGTGGGTCCCTTCAAGTGATAGATACCCAATCTGATAAACCCCTAACAACACACGTCTTCAAAGTTTGGGACAGGTTAAATAGGTCCCTACAACATCACCACTAGCGGCTGTTGGTGGCTTTCTAGGGAGAAATTGTCTTTTTTGGTCCCTGGATAACTGGTGGCAATATTGGCCTGTCCCGCTTCATGGAGGGTCACTGCCAAATTTCACTGGCCAGCCTCAGGGAGCGGTATGGTAGCTTCCCCTTTGACTTTTGGAGATATCGTCAACTCACTTATTTAGTCTCCTCGCAGGGCCAATTATTCCCAATTAGGCCTACCCCTACAAAGTTTAAATGCATATGGGCAGCCGAAGAACGCATATGATCTCAGCTCTTTATAAATCACTTGACTCGCCTCCCCCTAACCCTAAACCAGTGATGGCGAACCTTGGCACGCCAGATATTTTGGAACTACATTTCCCATGATGCTCCACTACACTGAAGAGTGCACGAGCATCATGGAAAATGTAGTTCCAAAACATGTGGGGTGCCAAGGTTCGCCATCACTGCCCTCAACCATTCTTGATTAGGGAATGGGATTTTGGGTGTGAGTTCACTGATGAGCAAATGCACCACTTGTACCGTCTCACACACTCTCAGACTTGAAAACACAAGAAAATAACTAGAAGTTGTCTCGGTGGTACCTCCCTTGCTAGAATTTATCCATCAATTTCTGAGTTGTGTTGGAGGGGATGTGGGCAGAGTGGAACACTCCTCCATATAATTTTTAATAAAGGACTTTAAGGGTGTGTGTGTGTGTCTTTTTTAACATTCTTTTACACTTTCTTTGTGAAATGGTAGGGGTACTTTTGTACCCCCTTACCATTTCAAACGGGGGGCAGGATCTGGGGATCTGCTTGTTAAAGGGAGCTTCCAGATTCTGATAAGCCCCCCGCCTGCAGACCCCCACAACCACCGGCCAGGGTTGTGGGGATGAGGCCCTTGTCCTCATTAACATGAGGACAAGGTGCTTTGGGAGGATGCTTTGGGGGTCTGTGACCCCCTCAATGTTGAGGGCATGTGGCCTGGTACGGTTCAGGAAGGGGGGCGCTCTCTCGCCCCCCCCCCTTTTTCTTGCAGCCTGCCAGGTTGCGTGCTTGGATAAAGGGTCTGGTATGGATTTTTAGGGGGAACTCCACGCAATTTATTTTTTTTCTTAATTTGGCGTGGAGTTCCCCTTAAAATCCATACCAGACCTGAAGGGCCTGGTAATTGAATTTGGGGGAACCCCACACTTTTTTTTTTTTTTAAATCAATGACTGTTCTCTATATTACCGGGAGCCGACAATTCATAATAGCTGCGAGTGATTTTAAATGACTTTTTCCTGCAGAAATTACACTGTGCAGGGACAGTTCTAAGCATGGGAAACATGCACCCCTTTACAGGCATACTATGCCCACACTATGGTCAGGTCCGTAGCTGTGTTTGTGTTGGAAACTCAGCCTGCTCTCCTCCAATGATCAGACAACACGCCACCTCCCCTGTACATTTACTGGGAAGCTCAGTGTACTGCTGTTTCTTTTCCCCAGCTCTAATGCTGCTGAGAACATATGGTATGTAATCACTAAACATTGAAAAAAAAAAAAAAAAAAAAAAAGGTAGAGATTATATATCTCCTTACCATCTACACAAATGATTTGCCTTTCATTTCCATTTTAAACTAAATGGGTTGTTTTACGAGGTGATGGTTTAAAAAGAAAACGAATGCAGGCATCTAAGAATTGGTAAGTTGCAATATAATAAAGGTTTGCATTTGGGTTTATTTTTTCCCATGAAAGTGGAGTTACCCTTTAAAAAGCAGAGTTCCACCATTTTTAATTTTTTTTTTTTTTTTTTTTAAGTCAGCAGCTACAAATACTGCAGCTGCTGACTTTTAAAATAAGGACACTTAGCTGTCCAAGGCACCTACAATGTCGGCACCCGAAGCTGATCTATCCCTCGGCTGTCAGGTGCTGCCACTGCCATCCCCAGTAAGGGAATCAGAAGTGAAGCCTTGTGGCTTCACTCCCTTGTTCCCTGCTGCGCTATCTCACTGGTCCTTTCTGTGTTCTGGGACCCATGTGTATCCCAGAAGACATGGGGGGGGGGCATCTATGCCTGGAAGTGGGAGCGAAAAAAACCTGTATTAGACAGGTATCTGCTCCCCCCCCCCCCTCCAGCCTGAAAGGTGCCAAATGTGAGGGGGGGGGGGAAGAGATATGGGGGACCAGAAAAGCGGAAGTTCCATTTTTTGGTGGAACTCCACTTTAAGAAAGGGCTTTTGCTGCAATGTTCATCTATTCAGTCCCAGAGACTCCCAGTTCTGTCCTCCTCCAGCGGAGGCTGTTCCAGGCAGAATGACAGCTGGCATCAATCACACCACGTCCTGTGAGCCCAGGATTTCATAGACACACACCACCCTTGGGATGCATCATGATTACCGGGCCTGGGCTCTCTGTACACAGAAAGACGCTCATATTATATCCCCTCCAGGAACCTGGAATTGTTCTTCCACTAACCCGACCCACCTATGTAGAAGAGCGGACTGCACTCTGACATCCTCAGGTCAGTAATCTGGAAAGTACTGAAGACAGACAGAGCCAAGGGGGGGTGGGGTGTATGTTGGGGTCAGCAATGGCAGCCCCTGGTTTTCCTGCATTATATGTACACCAGCATGTCTTTGTAGCTCCATAATACAGAAAACCTGCTCTGCTATGAGACCCACCTCTTCCCACCATAACCCCCCTGCATGTCCCACACACCCCTCCCCATCATAACCCTCCGTACCCTGCATGTCCCACAACCCCCTCCCCACCATAACCCTCCGTACCCTGCATGTCCTACACCCTCCTCCCCACCATAACCCTCCGTACCCTGCATGTCCTACACCCTCCTCCCCACCATAACCCTCCGTACCCTGCATGTCCTACACCCCGGACACTCGCCATCACTCCACGTGGACGCTACAAGAAAAACAAATCTTCACATGTCTTCTGAAACATGTCTGCACTTCCTGGGCGAATAGTCCTACAGGATCCAAGGCGACCGCCATGTTTAAGAAGATCAAAGAACCTCTCACATTGGCTGCATTGTGCTCCGCAATGAGAACAAAATAAAACACGCTACCTCTATGAACTATATCCTGCAGGTGTTTCACTAGGTTTGGAGACCCGTCAGAATGTGTAAAGGAAGTGACGTTCCGTCACCGCCATCTTACTACACCCCGCACTCCTCCATAATAAGGATACACTGAGAGGGGGAAAGCGGACATCTTGTTACACCCACCGGAATTTTGCATTTTACACCTATTTTTAACAGTAACTGAGTTTATATAGTAAAATACAGTACTTAGAATTCCGTCTGACTGGTTAGATATTGAATTTTACAAGCAGCGGCAAGCCTGTTCATCTCGGAGGTATGCTAATCTGCTTTTAAAATTCAACATCTAACCAGTCAGACGGAGTTCTAAGTACTGTATTTCCCTATATAAACGCACTCTATTGTTAAAAATAAGTGTAAAATGCACTGTATCTCTACTACGGCGGGGTGCAAGTGTAGCAAGATGGTGGCGACGAGACGTCACTACCGATCTGACGAAATATAGGCGCATTTTCGTAAATCACCCCCTAGAAACTTGACTTGCTCAGCCTAGTTCCTACAGCGAGAATATATTCCTATGCAGTTCAACAATTGGTGTGTTACTGCCATCTAGTGGAAAAATAAAAATGTACACTAAGAACATAATACATAAATTGGTTCAATAATGGTGTGCTACTGCCACCTGGTGAAGAAATAGGAATTTACATTAAGGTTATAATATATAGTAACTGCCACCTAGTGGAGAAATAGGAATTTGCACTAAGGACATAATACATACGTTGGTTAAATAATGATGTGCTACTGCCACCTAGTGGAAAAAAAGGAATTTACACTAAGGGCATAATACATACATTTTTTGAATAATGGTATGCTACTTCCACCTAGCGGAAAAATAAGAATTTACACTAAGGTTACAATACTTTATTCTTTAATAATATACTGCACTATTAACACATAAGTTAAAGGGGTTTTAAACCCTCAAGGTTTTTCACCTACATGCATTCTATGCTATAAGATGAAAAACCTTCTGTAGTGCAGCAGCCCACCAGAGTCCCTTTTTTATTTACCTGAACCCAATTGTTCCATCGACGGGGATGAGCACAGCAGCTCCAGCCCCTGTCTCTGGTCCTCTTTGGATAGATTGTCATTGGCTCCCACTGCTGTCAATCAATTCCAGTGACACGGGGGTGGGGCCCAGTTCTGCTGTCTGTGTCAATGGACGCAGCACCAGGACTAGGGTTGCCACCTTTTCTTTAAGCCAAACCCGAACACTTTAGCGGTGCGGGGCAATTTTTGTTTCTTGTAGTATACACTATAGTATTATAAAAGACCTGGGACAACTTTGGGTGGCCCAAGGATAGTAGTAATGCAGCTTGCACAGTGCATTGTGGTGAACAGTGCTTGTGGCCAAATTTCTCTTGCTGACATCATCTCCTCCCCCCCAGGGATGCCGAACCTGCCCCCATACAGCCACCCACAGCTCCCAGATGGCAACAGATGTGACTTTCTTGGTTACTTGGAGAGCCACAGCCCTGTCTGAATAATGTGTCCAGGTTTCAGTCCGCCTGAAACCCGGACATATGATTCAAAACCCGGACTGTCCGGGTGAATACTGGACAGGTGGCAACCCTAACCAGGACTGGGGAGTGCGCCCACACGACTGTCCCCTTAGAAAGGGGTTTATGAGGGGGAACTCAATACAGGGAGGAGCCAGGAGCGCCGCGGGGGGACCCCAGAAGAGGAGGATCAGGGCCACTCTGTGCAAAATCCTTGCACAGAGGAAGTATAACATGTTTATTATTTAAAAAAAACAAAAAAACTTTGCAACCCCTTTAAGCAGCTGGCTTCACAACTTGACAAACTGTTGTACAATATAAAAAAAATTACAAAATAAGCGCTGCGCTATAAATAGTGATATAAAGTGACTCATGCCAATAGCAATAGTGAAATTGCTTAAACCAATCAAAATAAATAAAAGGATTTCCAAGTAGGATTAGATTTGTGAAAATTAAAGTCTATAAGTGACAATAAACAAAAAGTGTCCATTAAAAGTGAAAGCTGCAAGTGTATTAAAGAGGAACTGCGGTCCGCTCACATAATTTGTAATAAAAAGTCTTTGCCATTCTGAAGCTTCCCTCCAACCACTTTGCATATTATTTTAGATATACTGTGATTCTGTACTTGCCAAATATCCTGCAGAAATCTCCCTCCACTGAGTGTGACTGCATCCATTTTAACCTCTTCCCGCCCGCCCTATAGCCGAATGACGGCTATAGAGCAGGCGCTTTCGTCTGGGAGGCCGTCCCTGGACGTCCCGGTGTTTACTTCCGCAATGCGCGCCGCTGCGGGCGCGCAACGGGGAAGTTTTGTGTTTGCCGTGTCCCCCGCAGACAGGCAAACACAGATCGCTGTAAGCGGCCAATCGCAGCGGCCGTTTACAGCGCGATCTGCGTGTCCAATGTGAGATGATCTCATATGTAAACATATGAGATCATCTCTCAGCGCCGCTCTCCCTCCTCACACAGACAGCGTGTAAGAGGGGAGAGATGAACGGCTGCAGCGGCCGTAAGTGGAAAAAAAAAAAAAAAAAAGAAGTGCCATCTGCCCCAGTGCCATCCTCCCCCAGTGCCATCCTCCCCCAGTGCCATCCTGCCCCAGTGCCATCCGCCCCAGTGCCATCCACCCCAGTGCTATCTGTCCCCAGTGCCACCTGTTAGTGCTATCTGTTCCCAGTGCCACCTGTTGTCAGTGCCATTTGTCCCCAGTGCCATCTGTCATCAGTGCCACGTATAAGTGCCATCTGTCATCAGTGCCACGTGTCATCAGTGCCACATAGTGCCATCTGTCATCAGTGCCACATATTAGTGCCATCTGTCATCAGTGCCACATATCAGTGCCATTTGTCATCAGTGCCACCTGTCAGTGTCACGTGCCATCTGTTGTCAGTGTCACGTGTCATCAATGCCACTTATCAGTGCCATCTGTCATCAGTGTCACGCGTCATCGGTGCCACGTTTTAGTGCCATCTGTCATCGGTGCCACGTATTAGTGCCATCTGTCATCAGTGCCATGTATTAGTGCCACGTGTCATCAGTGCCACGTATTAGTGCCACGTGTCATCAGTGCCACGTATAAGTGCCACGTGTCATCAGTGCCATCTGTCATCAGTGCCACATATTAGTGCCACGTGTCATCAGTGCCACGTATAAGTGCCATCTGTCATCAGTGCCACGTGTCATCAGTGCCACGTATAAGTGTCATCATTGCCACGTATCAGTGCCATCTGTCATCAGTGTCATTGTCCTGGTGCTCCAGGGCCTTCAAAAGTGTAATAAGTAGTCAACAAGTTAGATGTGTAATTTATGCTCCGAGAACACCTGATGGCGCTCCCTGCATGTTGGGCCTCTCTATGTGGCCAGGCTGTGAAAGTTCCACACATGTGGTATTGTAATACTCAGGAGGAGTAGCAGAATTTTTTTGGGGGTGTCATTTGTGGTATACACATGCCACGTGAGAGAAATAACCTATTACAATGACAATTTTGTGGAAAAAAATGAAAAATCTTAATTTTGCAAAGAATTGTGGGAAAAAAATGACAACATCAAAAAGCTCACTATGCCTCTTACTAAATACCTTGGAATGTCTACTTTGCAAAAAGCGGTCATTTGGGGGGTATTTGTACTTTCCTGGCTTGTTCGGGTCACAAGAAGCGAGATAGTCCACCAGTACATCAGATGTGATCAATTTTGTGCGATTCGCACCACAGCTTGTAGACTCTCTAACTTTCACAAAGAAATTGTGGCCAAAATTTATGAAGAAAAATTAATAATAGGATACTATATAGGATACTATCCACCTTGATAATGAGGCTAAGAACGCACGCAGACCACTTTCGCATTCTGCACATCACGTCAGATAAACCTATATTGATGTTTGCGCGGCCTCTGGATCATTTATGGGAACTTGGTACGATGCATGCGCAGTTGCTTGAATAAAATTGAGATGTGACACACAAGCCAAACACCATCTTGGAAGCAATTTCTGGGACAGGGAGCAATAGACTCACAGGTTTAGCAACTATTTCTGATTATTTATTTTTTATAAAAGCAGTGAAGGATGGAGCACTCAGACCGCAGATGATGTCTTGTTAGACTAAACATGTTGGATTCAGGCTCGTTTATATCACTGCGTTCCATATACCTACAACCGACTGTACAATACATTACAATCATATACTGTATTTTTCACTCCTTACATTTTAGATCAGGGGTCCTCAAACTTTGTAAATAAAGGGTCAGTTTACTGTTTGTCAGATTGGGGGGTGGGGGGGGGGGAGTGGCAGTCTATTGGTGGATTGGTGGGAGTAGAAATTGCCCTGGTGTCAATGGGGGTAAACAATGCCCCACCATTTATGTCAGTGAATAATGCCCCATCGTTGGTATCAGGTGAAGGAATAATACGCTGTCATTGGAGCAGGGGTGGACTGACCATTCGGGAACTCGGGCACTGCCCGAGGGCCCCGGGCCACTAGGGGGCCCCATCAGGGTTGCCAGCCTCAGTAAAACCAGGGACAGTATGTAAAAATCTGTGTTTTTTTTTTACATCTGTCTCTGAAATGTCCCTTGCGGACATCCTTTTGTTCTAAAAATCCCGAGATTATAGCTGCCGCACCTCTCCAGTACCTTCTCAGCCAATAGAAACATGTCTGTGTATACTGTGTGTACATGTATGTGTATACTGTGTGTGTGTGTATACTGTGTGGCCCTATAATATCTGATTGCTTGGGGGCCCCATAATCTATTGCCTGGGGGCCCCATGAGTTGTCAGTCCACCCCTGCATTGGAGTCATTGAGAGGAATAGTGCCCCATTGTTGATGTCAGTTGGTGGAATAATGCCCCATCATTGATACCAATGGGAGGTATAGTGCCCCATTGTTGTTGTCAGTGGGAACAATAGTGCCCCATCAGTGATCTCAGAAGGAAGAACAGTGATCTGTCATTGATATCAGGGGAAATAATAATGCCCCATCATTGGTGTCAGTGGGAGGAATAGTTCCCCATTATGGTATCAATGGGAGGAATAGTGCCCTATCATTGGTGACAGTAGAAGGAATAGAGCCCTATCATTGATGTCAGTAGAAGGAATAGTGCCCCCTCATTGGTGTCAGTGGGAGGAATAGTGCCCCATTGTTTTTATTAGTGGGTGGAATAGTGCCCCATGATTGGTGTCAGTGGAAGGAATAGTGTGCCATCATTGATGTCAGTGTTTGGAATTGTATCCCCTTGTTGGTGTCAGTGGGAAGAATAGTGCCCCATCGCTGGTATCAGGGGAATGAATAATGCCCCACTATTGGTGTCAGTAGGAGAAATTGTGTCCCTTTTTGTTTCACAGGTTTTAATAGTGCCTAAGAGCCGGATATAGGCAGGCAAAGGCTAACATCCGGCCCCCAGGCCACAGTTTGGAGACCACTGTTTTAGATAACTGAAATAAACTGGTTCAATAACTGGTGTGTTGCTGCCACCTAGTGGAAAAATGGAAACTCACACTAAGGTTATAACCCATCACAATCTGGGGTTTCCATACACAACCATGTTTGAGGGATCTCGATTATGGGGTCAGAGTACGTTAAATATAGGACCGGCGTGAAAGAATCAAGATGACTAATCAAAGGATATGTTGTAGACAGATTGATATAACCCTTTGGCCAGGAGATTATTGTTTTGTTATTATTACTATAGCTGTCTGTGTTATTATGGAAAACTGTTTTCTTAATAAAGAAAAGGGATAAAAATAAAAATAAAAAAAATAACCATCACAATCATAAATGTTTCACTCTTTACATTTTAGGAGAACTATAAACACAGCCAGACACTTCATAAGAATCTTATTTTATTTTTTAGAATTGCATAGTACATAAAAATGTGTATTTAGGAAAGCCTAAGTTGATTAGACATTTGTGTGTATATTTGTAATACGTTGAATCTTGTTTTCCCATTCCATTAGTACATTCTTTTCTCATGTTTTCAAATAATAGAGTATTCTCCTAGGTGCCACCAGTATCTGCAATGTAAACGTAAAATTAAACATTTTCCATATTTCTATTAAAATTATTTTTCGATCATAAACAATTGCCATTTTTAAATAAAGTGCAGTTTTCACCCTTTTTACATCTTATTGCATTTTGGTGTTGCTGATTTCCTGCATCTTCTTTGCAGCCTCTATCTGTCTACATTAGGGTTGCCACCTGTCCGGGATTCACCCGGACAGTTTGGGTTTGGAATCATGCGTCCGGGTTTCAGACTGCCTGAAAACCCTGACACATTATTCAGACCGGACTATGACTTCCAGATGCATCTGGATGAGAGGTGCTGTCTACCAAGGGGTGAGTGAGCTCCCCATCCATCCCTGTCTGTGACTAGGGTTGCCACCTGTCCGGGATTCACCCGGACAGTTCGGGTTTGAACTCATGCGTCTGGGTTTCAGACTGCCTGAAAACCCTGACACATTATTCAGACCGGACTATGACTTCCAGATGCATCTGGATGAGAGGTGCTGTCTACCAAGGGGTGAGTGAGCTCACCATCCATCCCTGTCTGTGACTGAAGTCTCCCTCCTTCTCTCTCCTGCCTCTGAGTGAGTACACTAAGGTAATTCAGGGTTCTCAGAGCACCCCTTACATCAGAGTTCCCCTTTACACCAGAGGCCACAGTGTTCACCTTACATCAGAGTTCTCATTGTTCCCCCTTACATCAGGGTTCCCAAAGCATCCCTTATGTCAGAGTCCCCAGAGTTCTCCCTTACATCAGAGTCTGCAGAGTCCCCCTAAAAAAAAAAAAATTGAAAGTCAGCAGCTACAAATACTGCAGCTGCTGACTTTTAATAATCGGACATTCACCCAGGGTCCAGCGATGCAGGGGAACGAAGCCCCTCTTCTCTCGGCGCCGCCGGCATTGCAACTGTGGGCACCCACTGCACATGCACGAGCAGCACCGCGCGCCGTGATTGGCCGCGCAGTCATATGGGACCTGTCACGTGTCCCAGATGATTGACAGGAGGGAGGGGGCGGGGCTGAGCCCTTCCTACGCTGAGAGGAAGTGACGTCAGGAGCCCAGGCACTGAAAGAGGCAGACTACGAGGGACCCCCTAGCAACAGGCATTTAGAGGTGAGTTAAAAAAAAAATTTCCAAATGTTTTTTATTTTATTTTTTTAAGAATTTTAAGCATTTTTTTTTTTGTGGGTGGAACAACACTTTAACTTCATATGATTATAATTGTTATTTAATAGCAAAATATATGTATAGTTTATACTTAAAAAAAAAAAAAATTGCTGTGTGCCGCTAAAGTGTTCGGGTTTGACTTGAAGAAAAGGTGGCAACCCTAATCTACATGCACTCCAGCGATAGCTGTATGGCATTTCTCAGGATGATCTTGCTAATAGTGACAGCAATGCACTACGCCTGTGTAATGTATGTTTGAACCGCCACTTGTAGTTTCAGTTGGGAGAGCAGGGTGACAATGCAAGAGAACAGCTGAGAGACCGAGACAGGATGTCACCTTGTAACAGGAAGTGACTGAACAAAGACCTTTAAGGCAGGATCACCAGATAGTATTTTAACCGCTTCAGCCCCGGAAGATTTTACACCCTTCCTGACCAGAGCACTTTTTGCGATTAACTGACAATTGCGCAACCGTGCAACGTTACACCCAAACAAAATTGCTGTCCTTTTTTCCCCCACAATTAGAGCTTTCTTTTGGTGGTATTTGATCACCTCTGCGGTTTTAATTTTTTTACGCTATAAACAAAAAAGAGCCCAAATTTTGAAAAAAAAACAATATTTTTTACTTTTTGCTATAATAAATATCCCCCAAAAATATATAAAAAACAATTTTTTCCTCAGTTTAGGCCGATATGTATTCTTCTACATATTTTTGGTAAAAAAAAAATCACAATAAACATATACTGATTGATTGCGCAAAAGTTATAGCGTCTACAAAATAGGGGATAGTTTTATGGCATTTTTATTATAATTTTTTTTTTGTTCGTAATGGCGGCGTTCTGCGATTTTCTATTGGGACTGCGACATAATGGCGGACACATCGGACAATTTTGACACATTTTTGGGACCATTGGCATCTATACAGCGATCAGTGCTATAAAATGCAATGATTACTGTAAAAATGTCACTGGCAGGGAAGGGGTTAACACTAGGGGGCAATCAAGGAGTTAAATGTGTTCCCTAGTTTGTGTTCTAACTGAAGAGGGGAGGGGACTGTGTAGGGGAGATGACAGATCCCTGTTCATACTCTGTATGAACAGACGATCTGTCTGTTCTTCCCTCAGAGAACCGGAAACTGTGTTTACACACACAGATCCCGGTTCTCGGTGTGCCCCGAGCGATCGCGGGAGCCCGGTGGTAATCACGACCGTCAGGCACTCGCATCGGCTCCGTGGTGAGCGGGGGGTGCGCCCCTAGTGCCCAAATCAGGAAGTGACTTAACATGACAGCGATTCGTGCAGCCGAGCCATGTTGCCGCAGTACAACTGTAGCGGCTGGTCGGCAAGCAGATAATGAAAGCTGCAGATATAAAAAAAAATTATTATTATTTATTTTTTAGGCTGTTTTAACGTGTTAAATTGAACTTTAGTGATTTGTTAGATACATCTTAACAGCACGAATGTTTGTATAAAATTGGCCTAACGTGTGAAACTGTCTAAAGAAAAAAGCATTGTTTTTACATATGACAATATATCAAGTTCTTACTTTTATTCTCCCAGGATACACCTAAAAGGAAGGATTTGATTGGTGTACACTATGCACACACATTCTGCGCATGCGCAATAGGATTTTAAACGTACCTGCATGTCCTTTTCTCCTTGCAAGGATTACTATTGCAAATTTTATTTGCCTCAGAGTTTTTGTATTGTAACTCCTTCCTTTTAATAAAACGTCTTGGGAAGACATTCTCTACTATTGGAGCCTTTTTTTCTTTCTTTTTTTTTTATATATTATCCTGCTGTTCGCATTATTGGGATTCGATTGGATGTCTATGGATCCTTCTGGAGAGGAACGCCAAAGTCTTCCATCGGTGAGTCTTTGATTGCACTAAAAGCGCTGTTTGACCCCCTGAATAAGGGAGGTCGCAGGCTTTCCAGTAAGCCTTTTATCTTAATGGGGTGATGGGAAACACGGTGATGAGCACTCAATCTACATTATATGCTGCACAGTGAAGTCACATATTGGATTACAGCAATTTATGAACAATTTTTTTTTCATTCATATCGTTTTACACTTTTGTGCGTTTTTATGCAACTTTGGTTTCATCCTGCATTGTCGCATTGGAATTGCACTAAAAATACACTTTATCCAAACAGAATTTTTATTGTTTTGTTCCCACAAATAGAGCTTTCTTTTGGTGGTATTTGATCACCTCTATGGTTTTTATTTTTTGCTAAACGAATAAAAAAAAGATCTACATTTTTAAATTTTTTTCTTTGTTTTTGTTATAATTTTTTTTAAATAAGTACGTTTTCTCCTTCACTGATGGGAACTCATAAGCTGCACTGATGGGAACTAATAAGGCAGCACCGATGAGGTGGCACTGATGAGGTGGCACTGATATACGGCACTGATGGGCATTGATAGGCGGCACTGATGGGCACTCATAGGTGGCACTGGTGAGCACTGATTGGCACTGATAGGCGACACTGATGGGCATTGAAGTGGGCAAGTGGTTAAAGAGGTAGTAAACCCTGATGGCTTTTACTTCCTCTTTATTCCCAAAGTAAAAGCATAATGGGCTAGTATGCATCGCACACTAGCCTATTATGTGGTACTTACCTGCAAATGAATGGAAGCATTCATCTTCACCCCTTTTCTTTCAAGGCCCCAGGACTCCTGCTCTGTGACTGGCCTAGGCCGCGTGACGTCACTCCCACGCATTCGCGCGGAACCTACCGGTCACGGCACAGGCTGAGGAAGAAATTACACGAAGGGTGACATCATCGGAACACTACAAGGTAAATATCTCCTAAACGGCGCATACTTAGGAGATATTTTCAGTACATATAGGGAAGCCTTATTATAGGCTTACCTATATGTAAAAATGTCTCCGGGAGGTTTATTTACAACCACTTTAAGTAATGGATTATTTTTGGAGGATAAGGATATTGTTAAATGATCTCTTATCTTCAACAGTTACAACATATCTTTTCATTGATTCTATCAGCTTTGAACAGCTCTGCCATTAGCAACTCTATAATAATAATAATTCGAAGGAGATTTGCCTTCACTTCCTGTCCCATAACCAAAACAGGAAGTGAGAGGATATCCCTCCAAAGTGAGGAAATCCCTGGTTGCCACCACAAAAGTGTCCCCATTTCATGGTTTATCTTCTTTTCTGGTAACATTTTCTTTCACTTTCAGTGATAATGTAAACAGGACAAATGGAGAGAATAATTCCCCCTAATGCGGACACAGCGATAAAAACCGGATGGGGGTTCTAATCCTTCTCCACTTTTTTCAAAACAAAATAAATAACGTTTTGCCTTTAGTTATACTTTGATCAGAATTGCTTTTTCTTACCTTTGGACCTTCAGGCAGCAGAGGAAAAATATAAAATGGGAAGAATAATTAGAAAACATTACAGATGAACTCTCCGCACTCTCCACTCTCACGTGGTGCTCGGTGGCTCCATATATTCTACCTACCTACTCACGTCATCCGCCATATTGTCGTCTCCAGGATCCCCCGCTACCTGTGTAATCTGCGTTGGTGGTCTGTATTGTAATCAAGAGATTTGGAATTACATGAATGTTTCTTCATATATTGAAACAATCTTTTCAGATATACATTTGTCACCGACATTGTCACCCGACATTGTGCTGCCTGTTGTTGCCTTAGGGTGGTCATACACACCACAATCAGATACTATAGTGTATGGTCAGCTCTGTCATGGCATGGGGGAGTTGGAGGAGGGGGGCGATGGCTGTCTTCCGAAGATAGAATCACTTTAAAGTGAGATTAACCACTTAAGGTCCGCCCAATGTACTGCGGCAGGATGGCCCTTAAGCGCATATTCACGTACCTGTATGTCATCGCCTTCGTCAGCTCTGGGGGCACATGCGCGCACCCCGTGGGAGGACACACGGGAAGCCAATTAGTGGGTTTGGTGGCTTCGATGGCCGCTGGCCACCCATGATTGTTCAGAGGAGAGACAGAACGGCAGTCTGCCTTTGTAAACAAGGCAGACCACCGTTCTGTGAGCGAGGAGAATGGAGGTCTTGTGTTTCTGCTGGGCAGAGATACAGATCTCTGTTCTCCTCCAGTGTCACATATCTCCCACACTTAGAAAGCACTCCCTAGAAGCACACTTAACCCTTTGATCGCCTCTGGAGTTAACTGCTTCCCTGCCTGTGTCATTTATACAGTGACAGTGCATGTTTTTAATCACTATATTGGTGTCACTGGTCCTAAAAAAGTGTCACTTATTTCAGATTTGTCCATTGTGATGTCGCAGTCCCACTAAAAATTATTGATCACTGCCATTACTATTAAAACAATAAAAAAAATTAAAAGTCCATAAAAAATATCCCATAGTTGCACAATCCAATCAATATATAATGGATTTTTTTCAAAATTGTTGGTCTTTTTTTGTTTATAGCACAAAAAATCTAAAGAGGTGATTAAATACCACCAAAAGAAAACTCTATTTGTTGGAAAAAAAGGACATACATTTTGTTTGGGTACAATGTCGCACGACAGCGCAATTGTCAGTTAAAGCAACGCAGTGCCATATCGCATAATATGGCCTGGTCAGGAAGGGGGTAAAACCTTCCAGAGCTGTGGTGAAAGGCAGATTTAAAAAAGAAAAAAACAAACATATGATACTTATCTGCTCTGTGTAGTGGTTTTGCACAGATCAGTCCTGATTTTTTTTTTTCTTCTCGGGTCCGCCGCCGCTGTTCCTGGCCCCTCCTTTCTGCCGAGTGCCCCCCATAACAAGCAGCTTGCTATGGAGGCTTCCGAATAGGCTCACTCTAGCCTCATTGGATCACTGGCTGTGATTGACAGTAGCGAGAGCCAATGGCTCCTGCAGCTATCTCAGCCAATGAGGAGTAGGAGACCCGGGAGAGCCGCTGCTCTCTTGCACATTGCTGGATCGAGATGGGTCTCAGGTAAGTGTTGGGGGAAGGGGCTGATGCACACAGAAAGTTTTTTACTTGTATGCATAGAATGCAGAGAGCCATAGGTGTGCGCACAGTGTGTGCCAGGTGTGCCCAGGCACACCCTAATCACCCTTTACAGCAAAGATTCCCCCTACTTCCCTGGTTCCCCGCTTCCCCCTGCAGTGCTACCAGCTTCCCTCCTCCCCCGCCAGCTGTTGCTGCAAGGATGTTTTAGGATGAGTGGAGGAAGGGGCCGGTAAATATGTAATTGACCATCCCCTTCCCTTTATGAATGAACATTGAGTGATCAGTAGTGTGTGTTTGAGCTTTGGGGTGCACAGCCTAATGCAATAGACTGTGCACACCTATGTAGAGAGCCTTTACAACCACTTTAAACTCTTGGATTTGGTTTGGCATGAGTCTCTTGTAATCCTCTGTACAGGAGAAGGAGGGGTAGCACTAGAGCCAATCCGGTGTGCCATAGCTCTCAACTATCCCTGATTTCGAGGGACTGTCCCTCCTTCCTCTTCATTTGTCCATCATTTGGGTCTGATCTATATAGATGTATATAAAATGCACTTTTTATCTATCAAAAAGTGTTTTCCAGCACTAAACCTTTCATCTGATTTCTAAATTGGTGCATTTGTAAATTCCAAAAGCCAAAATATAGTGATTGCAGTGGTAAAAAAAAAGCACTTGTGGGTTTAATCAATCTTGTTTTTTTTTTGTACAGTTCTCCTTTAAGGGGGCGTTGAAGGGGTGTGTCCTATACCTGCATACTTTTGCTGATAGGTATCCCTTATTCCCATCTGAAAAAGTTGGGAGTTATGGGTGTGCTACAACTGCATGTGCCAGCAAGGAACATGCTGACAGGAGGAGAGAACACAGTGAGCAGAGGGGTGACCTGCTGCTCCTTTTTCATTGTCCAATCACAGGCCAAAGGTAGGAAAGTGACCAAGCTTCATTACTTAACTGCAGCAGGGAAAGCTGGTCACCAGCTCATTTATACAGTCTGGTAGGACTGTGTAAATCTAAAGAATGGATGGACAGAAAATCCAAATCAGTTGGCGGGTAAAGCAGCTCACATTTTTTTGTTTTTTAAATATGGCGTTAGCTGTGTGCCAGGAGCTGAGCTGCAATATGGCAACTAAAATAGTGCACAGAGATCCATATCAAAGGCCTCATTTTTTTTACTTTAAAAATATTTACACTTTAAATGAAAATCATGCAGTAGGTTGGAGCAAATTCTACTCCACAAATGTTTATTTTGCAGTTTGTTGCCAAGTTATAACTACAATTTTACCTTTAGCGCCATCTAATGGCAGAATCTGGAATTGTTACTAGTTAGGTCAGATGAATTGATATTCTGCAGATTTATGATAGATAAGGACAGATTTTTGAGCACTGGGTTGAGGGTTTTGGTGTTACTTAGAAATGGGCTGAGAGAAATGTGTATTCCCTATAAAAGAAGGATTTGAGCCAGAAGAAACATTATAACATGCTTTGAATGTTTTCTTTAACCACCTGAGGACTGGAAGAATTTACCCCCTCAATGACCAGGCCATTTTTTGCAATACGGCACTGCGTCGCTTTAACTGGCAATTGCACGGTCGTGCAACGTTGTACACAAACAAAATGTATGCCCTTTTTTCCCCACAAATAAAGATTTCTTTTGGTGGTATTTGATCACCTCTTTGGTTTGTATTTTTTGCACTATAAACAAAAAGATAGCGACAATTTTTAAAAAAAACAATTTTTTTTACTTTTTGCTATAATAAATATCCAAAAAAAAATAAAATAAAATTTCTTCATCAGTTTAGCCCAATAAGTATTCTTCTACATATTTTTGGTAAAAAAAAAAAATCGCAACAAGCGTATATTGATTGGTTTGCGCAAAAGTTATAGTGTCTACAAAATAGGGGATAGCTTTATGGCATTCTTCTTCTTCTTATTATTTTTTTTTTACCAGTAATGGCGGTAATCAGTAATTTTTAGCAGGACTGCGACGTTGCGGTGGACAGACTGGACACTTTTGACACTTTTTTGGGACCATTGACATTTATAAAGCAATCAGAGCTAAAATAGCCACTGATTACTGTATAAATGTCACTGGCAGGGAAGTGGTTAACACTAGGGGGCAATCAAGGGGTTAAGTGTTCCATAGGGAGGTGTTTCTAACTGTGGGGGGAGTGTACTGACTAGAAGAGGAGAAAGATTGCTGTTCCTGATCACTAGGAACAGCAGATCTCTCTCTACTTCCCTCCTAGAACGGAGATCTGTCTGTTTACATTGACAGATCCCCGTTCTGGCTCTCTGAGGAGCGATTGCATGCCCCCTAGAGCTCTTAAAGCTGCCGACATACACCTAAGGCTGAACTTTTAGTTGAAATCTGCTAAATACGTTCCAGGTGCATGAAAAGGTCTTCGAAGTCTGATGCCACGTACACGCGATTGGCATTCTTGTCGGAAAAAGCTCTGATGGTTTTCCCGACGGAATTCCAACGGAATTCGGCTCAAGCGGTCTTGCATACACTCTGTCACACCAAATGACGATTATAACGCGATTATAACGCGTTTATAACGCGGTGACGTACAATACGTACAATAGGACTAGAAAAAGGAAGTTCAATAGCCAGTGGCCAATAGCTTCTGTCTCATAGTTGAATCTGAGCATGCGTGATTTTTGGCACGTCGGAATTGCATACACGCGATCGGAATTTCCGATAGAAAGTTTTGAATGAAAAGCTCTCATCGGTCTTTTTCTGACCGGGAATTCCAATCGTGTGTACGCGGCATTACAGTTCATTTTCTTTAGAAGAAGCCACAACTTGAGTAGAAAAGTCTGCCCATTGCAGCATACTGAAGAAGCACCCTTGCTCTCTATATGGAATCAGTGGTCTCTCTGCAGAGGTCTAACACATCCTTGCTGGGTCAAACCTAGAGCTCTCTCATTATCAAATCTCATGTTCCCTGCTTAGTGGAGAGGTCTAGGTTTGACAGGACTACTGCTTCTACACAGAGGACAGACTTTTAATGCTGTTGCTGCTTTGTAAAGAAAATTAACTGTAGAGCCCCGTACACACGATCAGAAATTCTGTCAGCAAAAATCGGATGTGAGCTTTTGGTCAGAAATTCCGACCATGTGTATGCTCCATCAGACTTTTGCTGGCAGAATTCCAGCTAGCAAAAGATTCAGAGCAGGTTCTCTATTTTTCGGTCGGAAAAAGTTCAGATCGGAAATTCCGATCATCTGTACAAATTCCTATGCATGTTTGGAAACAATTCGACGCATGCTCGGAAGCATTGAACTTCATTTTCTCGACTCGTCGTAGTGTTGTACGTTACCGCGTTCTTGACGGTCGAAAGTTTAGAGAACTTTTGTGTGACCATGTGTATGCAAGCCAAGCTTGAGTGGAATTCCGTCGGAAAAACCATCCAAGGTTTTTCCAACGGTCGTGTGTACGGAGCATAAGACTTTGCACTCCACATTTTGTACACCTGGACTGCATTCACTGATGTAAAGTAAATGTGAACCCTCACCTTGTAAAATAACCCATTCAGATTAAAATAAAAATAAAAGGCAAAAAATTTGTGTATACATATAAAAAATGCTATAAAATGCTTTTCCCCTTTTTTATAAGTGATCACATTCCTTCTGTACTTAGCTGCATAAGAGCTGGGGGAGGAGAAACCTCAGACCACTGATCTTCCCAGTGGATGGCTATACAGGGGGTTGGGAGATGCGTGTCAGTATGAGCCTGATCACTGGATTAGCTCCCAGCACAACCAGAAAACTGACGCCCTTCTGCCTAGTGTGGTCAGTTTTTAATGGGAAAGCAGGGGGACTGGCAGTATCACCGGGTATTTCACACAGAGGAAGCAATACAAAGAGAACAGGATATGTTTTTATACATGTACTTGGTACAGCAGGCACAAATTAGGAATATGAGGAATATGTTGGGTTTATATTCATTAAACTGAAATTTCAGTTGGACATTAAACGTGGTGAAATGTTCCATTCAAACTCTATTTAACAGAAACTTTTCAAACTGGGACATGACTGCTAATAGAAAAACACAAAATACAAGAATCACCAAATCTTACCTGCCCTCACTGTCATTCCTAGTTATATTGTAGAAAGAAAGAAACCATAAAAAATAAATGAACAAGTGGATAAAACAATCCTGATCTCTATTCTTATCCAGCTTCTATAGAACATTCTGGCACAATAAAGGAGTGACCATGAATATAGATATTGAACATAAACAATACTATTGAATCCAAGTCACACTTATTTAACACATTTTTTTATGACATTTACTACACGTAATTCAAGGAAAACTCAATTCTGGCTAAAAAAAATAAAATAATTGCGAACACAAACTGTCATTTAATATTCCTAATAATTACCGTTATATTTCCATCTCTTATTTCCCAAAATTGCTTCTTTGTAATACTGTAACCTAGAGACGTTCTATACATTGCTGGTGCACATAATGGCCCCAGGACTCAAATTTTTTGCTTTTGTGATTGGCTCGCTGCTTTTCCCAGAAGGCTTTAAACTTTTAGGCATCCCATAATAAAAAGTGGGCTATTTATAAAATAAATTGCTACACATAAATCATGCATATTACCTTGGCAAATATTTTTTTATTTAATTTGTTTTTGGTAGAAGAAAAAAAAGCCTAAAATGATAGTTTAAGTGCATTCAACCAGAAGAGTAAATACCTTTTGACCATAGCCTAATAACACTCAACCAAAAAAGAGAATACCTTAAGAACATTTGATCTTTTCCTATTCACACAACAGCCACAGCTTTAAAGGGGTTGTAAAGGCTCGTTTTTTATTTTCTAAATAGGTTCCTGTAAGCTAGTGCATTGTTGGTTCACTTATCTTTTCCTTCGATTTCCCTTCTAAGGCCACGTACACACGCGCGGACTGTTCGCCCAACCTTGTCCGCTGAACAGTGTTTGGGCGGACAGTCCGCTCGTGTGTGGGGCTTCAGCGGACAGTTTCAGCGGACAGTTGGCCGAACAAGGTCTTACGGAAATTCCGAAAAACTGTCCGCTGAAACAAGGTTTCAGCGGACTGTTCGCTCGTGTGTAGGCTTGTTCGGCCAACTAAGTCTCGCGCATGCTCAGAAAGGATTTCCACGTCGGAAGGTTGCATTGCAGTGTATAGGACGTCGTATTTTTCGTCCCGTCGTACGTGCCGTTCACGTCATCGCGCACGGTTTCAGCAAACTGTTCGTCCGTCGTGTGTGGCCATGTCCGTCCATGCTAAGTTTGAGCGGACTGTTCGCTCAAACTGTTGGACGGACAAAGTTGGGCCAACAGTCCGCGCGTGTGTACGCGGCCTAAATGTTTTTTTCTTTGTTTTCTTTGTCTGAATTTCTCACTTCCTGTTTCTCCTCAGTAAGCTGTTCAGTAAGCTGTTCTGGCTGACTAAACACCACTCGGATGATGGTGAGAAGTTTACTGAGGAGAAACAGGAAGTGAGATATTCAGACAAAGAAAAAAAACATTTAGAAGGGAAATCGAAGGAAAAGGTAAGTGAACCCACAATGCACTAGCTTAACCACTTGCCGACCGCCGCACGACGATGTACGTCGACAGAATGGCACGGGCAGGCATAAGGGCTTACATGTACGTCCTTGCCTGCCCGCCCGGTGCCTGCGGCGGTCGGTATTCGTTCGGGAGCGATCCAGGACGAGGGGACGGCCATTCATTCATGGCCACCCCCTCGCGATCGCTCCCGACGAATGAAAATGTCCCGTGACATCACTTCCTCTCCTGTAATGTAAACACAGGAGAGGAAGTGATGTATTCTCTCCTCCGTGTCGGTATTTTTCGTTCCGGCACCGAGGAGAGAGGTTCGGTGAGTTGCACCAACACACCACACATACAGTAGAACATGCCAGGCACACTCACACCCCCCCTTTACCCCCCGATCACCCCCCAATTACCCCTGCCCCCCCAGTCACAGTGACACCAATTGCTTTTTTTTTTTTTTTTTTGCATTGTTGTCATTTGTGACTGTAATAACTGTTAGGGCAGTTAGGGTTAGCCCCCTTTAGTTCTAAGGTACCCCCCTAACCCCCCCAATAAAGGTTTAACCCCGTGATCACCCCCCGTCGCCAGTGTCACTAAGGCTGGGTTCACATTGCAGCGGTTTATGAGAACGAATGTGATTTGCACCGCACTGCAGTGCAAATCACATCCGATCTCTGTGCGATTCGAGTTCAGCCATACAGATAGTATGGCTGAATTCGTGTCGCACCCGCCGCACCCGCCGCAAACTCGCACGGGACCCTTTTTTTGGTCCGCAGCAGAATCGGATCGCATGGGTGTTCACACCATGCGATCCGAGTTTGCAGATCGCACTGCGATATGCGAACTGATCTGGGGGTGTCATTAACATTTCACTGACACTCCCAGCAGTTCGCATAGGGCAGTGTGAACTGCCGCCGGGAGGCATGTGATGCGGGAACCCGCCGCGGATTCGTGGCGTTCCCGCATCGCTCCAGTGTGAACCCAGCTTAATAAGCGATCGTTTTTCTGATCACTGTATTAGTGTCACAGGTGACGCTAGTTAGGCAGGTAGGTATTTAGGTTCGCCGCAGCTTTTTATAGCGCCAGGGACCCCCATATACTACCGCATAAAGCCCCCTGATTGCCCCCTAGTTAACCCTTTCACCAGTGATCACCATATAACTGTTACAGGTGACGCTGGTTGGTTAGTTATTTTTTTTATAGTTTCAGGGCACCCGCCATTTATTACCTAGTCTCACTAGTGTACCCCTAAATTTAGGGGTGTCTACTTTCCAAAATGGGGTCATTTGGGGGGGGTTTGTGCCATCTTGGCATTTTATGGCCTTCAAAACTGTAACGCCCTTAGAAAGCCTGAAGGCGGTGCTTGGTTTTCGGGGCCCCGTACGCGGCTAGGCTCCCAAAAAGTCCCACATATGTGGTATCCCCGTACTCAGGAGAAGCAGCAGAATTTATTTTGGGGTGTCATTTCACATATGCCCATAGCATGTGTGAGCAATATATCATTTAGTGACAACTTTGTGAAAAAAAAATAAAAAAAAAATTAAAGTTTGTAATTTTCCCGCAACTTGTGGCAAAATATAAAATATTCCATGGACTCAAAATGCCTCTCAGCAAATAGCTTGGGGTGTCTACTTTCTAAAATGGGGTCATTTGTGGGGGTTTTGTGCCATCTTGGCATTTTATGGCCTTCAAAACTGTAATAGGTAGTGAGAAGTGAAATCAAAAATTTACGCCCTTAGAAAGCCTGAAGGCGGTGCTTGGATTTCGGGGCCCCGTACGCGGCTAGGCTCCCAAAAAGTCCCACATATGTGGTATCCCCGTACTCAGGAGAAGCAGCAGAATTTATTTTGGGGTGTCATTTCACATATGCCCATAGCATGTGTGAGCAATATATCATTTAGTGACAACTTTGTGTAAAAAAAAAAAAAATAATTTTTTTTTGTCATTATTCAATCGCTTGAGGCAAAAAAATTAAATATTCAATGGGCTCAACATGCCACTTATCAATTTCCTTAGGGTGTCTACTTTCCAAAATGGGGTCATTTGGGGGGGTTTTGTACTGCCCTGCCATTTTAGCACCTCAAGAAATGAGATAGGCAGTCGTAAACTAAAAGCTGCGTAAATTCCAGAAAACGTACCTTAGTTTGTAGATGTGACAACTTTTGCGCAAACCAATAAATATACAATTATTGACTTTTTTTTTACCAAAGACATGTGGCTGAATACATTTTGGCCTAAATGTATGACTAAAATTGAGTTTATTGGATTTTTCTAATAACAAAAAGTAGAAAATATCATTTTTTTTCAAAATTTGCGGTCTTTTTACGTTTATATCGCAAAAAATTAAAATCGCAGAGGCAATCAAATACCATCAAAAGAAAGCTCTATTTGTGGGAAGAAAAGGACGCAAATTTTGTTTGGGTACAACATTGCATGACCGCGCAATTACCAGTTAAAGCAGCGCAGTGCCAAATTGTAAAAAGACCTCTGGTCATTGACCAGCAAAATGGTCCGGTCTGAAGGTGGTTAAAGGAACCTATGTAGAAAATAAAAAAATGAACCTTTACAACCCCTTTAAACTTTGAACGAAAAAATCCCTAAAACGAATGAGCCAATGCTGGTTCATTCAAATTATTTTTAATTTGTGCAAAATATTAATTTCAGACATTTAAGTTAGGTGAAAAAAAAATAAAAAGCCTAAAACAATAACCTTTGCGAAAATGTTTTCATTTTTTTTATATTTAACTTGTTTTCAGCGGAAGAAAAAAAAGCCTAAAATGATAGCTTAAGTGCATTCAACCATTAGCCCTTGTACACACGGTCGGAGATTCTGACGGAATGTGTCTGATCCGACCATTTTTTTGGATATTCCGACTGTGTGTGGTCTCCATCGGACTGTTTCCATCGGAGTATCCGACGGACCAAGTTTTCCAACTTGTTGGTAAAATTTTCTGACAAAATGCTCCGATCGGACAAACTCCGATCATGTGTAGAGAATTCCGATCGGACAAAGTGCCACGCATGCTCAGATAAAATTCCTACATCAAAGCTATTGGCTACTAACTAGCCTGATGGTAGTCTCGTTGTAACGAAATAACGTCATCACGTTCTGAACGATCGAATTTTCCGACAACTTGCATACCGTGTGTATGCAACAGCTTCGAACAAAATCCGTCGGACAAAATCTGACGGATTTGGTTGTCGGAATGTCCGACCGTGTATCCAAGGGCTTAGAGTAAATATCTTTTGACCATAGCCTAATAACACTCAAAAGAAAGAATACCTTAAGAACATATGATCTTGTCCTATTCACACAACAGCCACAGCTTTAAACATTGAACAAAAAATCATTAAAATGAATAAGCCAATGCTGGTTCATTCAAATTATTTTTAATTTGTGCGAAATATTAATTTCAGAAATGTAAGTTAGGTGAAACAAAAAAGCCTAAAATAATAACCTTTGCAAATATTTTTTAATTTTTTTATATTTAAGTTGTCTTTTGGTGGAAGAAAAAAAGCCTAAAACGATAGCCTAAGGACATTCAACCACAGCTAAAGTACATTTGACCAAAAGAAAAAATACCTTTTGACTATAGACTAAGAACATTCGACCAGAAGAGAAAATACCTTAAAAACATTTGATTTTGTCCTATTCAAACAACAGAAACATCTTTATACATTGCATGAAAAATCTCTAAAACTAATGAGCCAATGCTGGTTAATTCACATTGTTTTTAATTTGTGCGAAATGTTAATTTCAGAAATTTAAGTTGGGTAAAAAAAAAGCCTAAAACAATAACCTTTGCGAATATATATATTTTTTTTATATTTAAATTGTCTTTTGGTGGAAGAAAAAAAAACTAAAACGATAGCCTAAGGACGTTCAACCATAGTTAAAGTACATTTGACAATAGACTAAGAACATTCGACCAGAAGAGAAAATACCTTAAGAACATTCGATTTTGTCCTATTCAAACAACAGCAATAGCTTTATACATTGCATGAAAAATCTCTAAAACGAATGAACTGGTTAATTCACACATAATGAATGTACATACAGATTCACTGGACCAATATGCAATTTTTTTTAATACACCCCTTCTGTGTGATGTCCCATGTCATAAAAACCTGAGTATAATATAAAATAAATTTGCCTTACCAGTCTTTACATTCTCGTGCAGCTAAGGGAGAGAAGGAGTTGTTACACATTACAAGGTGGCATGCACAATAAAATAAAAGTTGTTTTACAGATTATTTTCATTACTGCTTGTGTCCCCTTTGGTGAGATTTCCCCCTCACTTCCTGGCTATGCCCAGCCCAACATTATAGCTTGCAAAAGTTCCTGTAAAGCCCCATACACACTATCAGATTTTCGGATGATTTTTGTCTTCAGAGTTACCAAAACCATGTAGTGGAAGGGCCTGCTGATTGCATACACATTGAAACTCCTAAGGTTTGACCTCATATTATATGGTTTTGGTAAATCTGAAGGAAAAAATCAGCAGAAAATCTGATAGTGTGTATGGGGCTTTAGAATTCAACCCTTAGGGAACTTAAATGTTACTAGGCTAGAAAAAATAATAATACAATTGTATTTGTAATGATTGAAAGTCTACATTACCAGCATCCACGGAGGGCCCACAGCCCATGGCTGCAGAGAATAATGGTCACTCCTTGAGTCACCTCCCAGCCACTGCTATTTCATTTCCAAGATTGAAAGATTATTTTCACACAAGAATTAATCTTCAGAGATTAGGAACGATTGGTATAATAAGAAAGCAGAGGCTGATGGTGTTCTCATAAAACAAAGGTTTCATTCTTAGGTCAGTCTGTCCAGAACAGATATTTCAGTTTTGTGTAGATGCCCCATACAAGATGCTTATACAAGGTGAAGCCAATTTGACCTTGGAAGCTTCTTGTCTCCTCAAGCATGATATGATTAGATCTCCTCAAGCATGATATGATTAGATCTCCTCAAGCATGATATGATTAGATCTCCTCAAGCATGATATGATTAGATTGCCCAGTGAAAGGCTATGCTCAAAACATTGCAAAAATGGGAGAAAGTCACTTCATCCAGATTCCAGAAAGACCCTCATATGTAAGGCGGGTGGGTCTGCCAGGTGAATCAGTTCTGTATAAATTCATATCTCTTCATTAAAAGACTGGTTTACAAAAGAGCTGAGAATGTTTGTACAAAAAAATGAGTGAACTTTCTCTTAAATAATCCTGTCATGTGAAAAGTAGATCCCTGTTCACCTTTTGCACATCATTGGACCAGTGTTTCGCAACCTTTTTTTAGTCAGGGCACCACTTAAAAGCATGCAAGATGTCGAGACACCCAGTCCAAAATGTAAAAAATTTTAATGTTACCCATCAATGGGTAACCTGAGCCTGGGATTATGCACATAACCCCCTTGATAAAATTAACTTCACATCAGAAGCCCCATCCTCACATCAGAGGTCCTCCCATCACCTCAGAAGCCCCCCATCAAATAAGAGTTACCCCCATCACATCAGAGGTCCTCCCATCACCTCAGAAGCCCCCCATCAAATCAGAGTTACCCCCATCACATCAGAGGTCCTCCCATCACCTCAGAAGCCCCCCATCAAATCAGAGTTACCCCCATCACATCAGAGGTCCTCCCATCACCTCAGAAGCCCCCCATCAAATCAGAGTTACCCCCATCACATCAGAGGTCTCACCATCACATCAGAGGAACCACCATCACATCAGAGATCCCACCATCACATCAGAGGAGCTCCCATCACCTCAGAAGCCCCCCATCAAATCAGAGGAACCCCCATCACATCAGAGGAACCCCCATCACATCAGAGGAACCCCCATCACATCAAAGGAACCCTCATCACATCAGAGGAACCCCCATCACATCAGAGGAACCCCCATCACATCAGAGGAACCCCCATTACATCAGAGGAACTCCCATCACATCAGAGGAACCCCCTTCACATCAAAGGTCTTACCATCACATCAGAGGTCCCACCATCACACCAGAGGAACTCCCATCACATCAGAGGAACTCCCATCACATCAGAGGAACCCCCTTCACATCAAAGGTCTTACCATCACATCAGAGGAACTCTCATCACATCAGAGGTCCCATCATCACATCAGTGGAACCCCCATCACAGCAGAGTACCCCATAACATCAGAAGTCCCATCATTACATTAGAGCCCATACTTATCATCAGAGCCCCCCCCCCCCCATCATGTCAGAGTACGCCTATAACATCAGAGGTCCCACTATCACATCAGAGCCCATACTTATCATCAGAAGTCTCCCCATAATAGCACAGGTCCCCTCATCCCATGAGAGTAACCCCAAAATGTCAGAGTCCTCTCGTTTTATGAGAGTCCCCCCCTATACATCAGAATCCCTCATCACACCAGAGCCCTCCCATCCCATCAGGTTTCTCCCTTTGCATCAGAGTCACCCCATCACATGAGAGTACCCTCATAATATTAAAATGATTACTGTGTGTTTTGTAAAAAGAAAAGTGCATTTAACAGATAAATAAGTAAAAGGTTTCCTTAGATATTATGAAATATTTTTTATTGCAACCCAGAAAAACAGAATGCTAACCTCACCTTTAACCCACTAACAATATATGTGTAATAAACACTTGTCTTGGCTGTACACTCTGTAATATCGGTCAACGTACCACACATAGCAATTATTATAGTTATTGCAGCATTAGATCCTAATCTTCAGTAAGGATCTGCTGGGAAGGGAATTTACAAGAATAAGAACAAACTCAGTGGAGGTCTTCTCTGCTACTCTGGCAGGAAGAACACCCCCCACCTATAGCATGGTAGGCTGAAAGCTTAAAGCGGAGCTCCACCCTAAAGTGGAACTTCCGCTCATTGGAACCCTCCCCCCCTCCGGTGTCACAATTGGCACCTTTCAGGGGGGAGGGGGGTGCAGATATCTGTATAATACAGGTATCTGCACCCACTTCCGGGCAGAGATAGCTGCAGATTCTGCGGGTATTTACGCCACTTACTGCAGGGCCCCCGCTGTCTGCTGGGAAACACACGGATCCCAGAGACAGCAGGGACCATCCTTATTGCGCAGCACGACTCGCGCATGCGCAGTAGGGAACCGGGAAGTGAAGCCGCAAGGCTCCACTTCCTGATTTCCATACCGAAGATGGCGGCGGCAGCACCCGAGAGCCGATCGAGAGATCAGCTTTGGGTGCCGACATCGCGGGCGCGCTGGATGGGTAAGTGTCCTTATTTTAAAAGTCAGCAGGTGCAGTATTTGTAGCTGCTGACTTTTAAAAACAAAAAACGGCAGAACTCCCGCTTTAAGCTGGAAAAATTATTGCAATTTTAACAAAGGCCCTATGCATATATTTGCATTTAAAAACACATGCAATTAATGCAACTCTGTATTTATTACTATATTCATATTATTTTATGCAAGCAGTGTAAGTATCTGAAATTGACTCAATATCATCCTCTTAAAATTCCCTGTACAGCAGAGCTCAAACTGTTAGAGGGAGAAGCAGCACAAGAAACAGATCAGCTGTGCTCCAGTGCTCATGTGCTGAGAAAGAAGAGTGACAGAGAAAGTAGTAGTCTGCTGCTTTTCAAGTTATAGGCTGGAGGAAGAAGAAGACCTGGAAGTGTCACTGAGCTGTAGCAGAGGAAAACCATGTCTCCTGCACTGGAAGACAGGGGTGTGTTGTGTGATGGGACCAAACCTCAGGACTGGATGGGTGGAAGGTTATATAAATCTAAATCCAGTGGAACCATGGATTACGAGCATAATCCATTCTAGGAGAACGCTTTTAATCCAAAGCACTCGCATATGAAAACGAGTTTCCCCATAGAAGTCAGTGGAAAGATAATTCGTTCCACTTTGACTTCTATTGCATGCAATACCGCATGTGGGCAGAGGTGGGGGGGGGGGGCGTCAGAGAGACTCAGAAATACTCGGAGACCGATCGGCTGCACTCGGAAACCCCGGAGTATTTCCAAATATTTCTGAGTGTTTCTGAGTATTTCCGAATGGCTCCGAGTGTCACTGCGCCCCCACACCTCTGGTCAAATGTGGTACTGCACACTGTTGCTCATTTTAACAGTCGCAAACTGTGTCAGGATTTAAAAAAAAAATTGCTTGTATTGCGAAAAGCTCGTTAACCTCGTTACTCGCAATCTGAGGTTACACTGTGTATATATATATATATATATATATATATATATAAACTTTACCAATATATAAATACTGGTACAGTTCTCACACATGCAGGACACTACCCTTACAAAACTATTTTATGTGATCAATGCCAAAAACTATTTAAAGTTAAGTACCAATTTATCGTTTTAACACCAACCACTTATAGTGTTCCCCTGCTACCCTGATCAATTTCCTAAATAGCAAAACAGACTTTTTAAATCAATGAATAGTAGACCCTTCTATAATGTACAAAATAATTTGCTCCTAAATATCCGTCATTGAACTACTACAAAGAATCAACTGTCAGTTGATGTAATTTCCCTTAATGAAAGGTTGCACAGAGTCTGTTATAACTGTCAGTTGACTCCACTTCCTCAATTAATTTGTTGTAAAGAATCTGTCAATTGAGGTTAGTGGAATTATAGGGGAGATCAAAAATGACATGCATGCTGCAGTCTAGCATTAAAGTGGAAACATTTACCTTGGTTCCAGCAGTCCAACACCAGTAAGATCCCTTGCCAATTCTGGCATCTTCTCCTTTGGATCTCCTGGGTTCTGGTCTTTGGCCATTGTGAGTGGCTGGCACAGGAGTACAGGCTTACAAAGAGTCTGACATTCCCTGTAACTTTTACGCAAGCAACTAGGCCTGGTCATTCCTGGCACATGCCCTGAGATAATCTTTATTGTCTATGGCTGGGCCTGGCACATAATAATTACAGACAATGCCAGGGCACTAGTCTTGGGCAGGTTAAGCACAGTGGGCTATGACTAAGCACCGTGTTCGGTGTGAAACATGTCAGCGGCTGTGCAGTTAGTCTGTTTGCCAGCCTAGATGCTATGATTTTAATTACATTTTTGAAATAATGTTGAATAATTTGGAGTGCGGCTATCCAGCTACATCTTTTCTACTTAAGCACAGTGAGGCTGTCTATTAATATGAAGTTCGTATTACAGACATCCCAACCTGCAAAAACAAATTTTAGGGAGGTGGCAAGCTCATTTCAGGGGGGTCACACTCCGTGCAGACAACCCCCCCCCCCCATTCATAATAAAATACTATAATAAAATAATACTTCAAAGATAATAATATAATGCCATAATAAACAACAACAACAATGCACCCTCACTGTGCCCATTTGCAGTCTCATTAGTGCCCATCAACGCAGCCTCACTGTGCCCATCAGTGCAGCTTCACTGTGCCCATCAATGCAGCCTCACTGAGCCATCAATGCAGCCTCACTGTGCCCATCTTCAGCCTCACTGTGCCAATCTGCAGCCTCACTGTGCCAATCTGCAGTCTCACAATGCCCATCTTCAGCCTCACTGTGCCAATCTGCAGCCTCACTGTGCCAGTCTGCAGTCTCACTATGCCCATCTGCAGCCTCGCTGTGCCAACAATGCAGCCTTGTCAATGCCCATCAATGCAGCCTCACCGAGCCATCAATGCAGCCTCACTGTGCCCATCTGCAGCCTCATTTGTGTCAACAATGCAGCCTCACTGCACTAACCTCAAAAAAGAGCAGCCAACACAACAATAATGCCCCGACGGAAAATGTTTGATGGGAGCTTGTTCTCGGAAATTCCGACCATGTGTAGGCTCCATCGGACATTTTCCACCGGAATTTCCGTCACACAAAATTTGAGATCTGGATCTCAAATTTTCCGACAACAAACTTCCGATCGTGTGTACACAATTCTGACACACAAAGTTCCACACATGCTCGGAATCAAGTAGAAGAGCCGCACTGGCTATTGAACTTTTTCTTGGCTCGTCATACGTGTTGTACGTTACCACGTTCTTGACGTTCGGAATGTCCGACAAGATTTGTGTGACCGTGTTTATGCAAGACAAGTTTGAGCCAACATCTGTTGGAAAAAATCCATGGATTTTGTTGTCGGAATGTCCGATCGTGTGTACGGGGCATAAGACTTATTGTAAAACAGTATATGGAGCAAATGTGTAGCGCTAATAATATATATAAGACACATATATATATATATATATATATATTCAAGTGGTCACACTGAATGTGAATCTAGTGAGTATATATTAAAGTGTATAATATAAAGAAATGCCAATGGTGATCAAGAGTATATCACTGAAGATGGTGAATCAAATGATGTGAACTCTTGATATTGCTGCAACAAATCGCATCAAATTGCATACAACAATAAAAATCGCAGTGATTAAAAAAATTGCGTAAGTAATGAGTGTTTATACTGTATAGCTCTAAATGAGCAGAGAAGTGTTACATATAAAGCCTGAAAAAATACTGTGAGAGACAACCACAGAAGTGCAGATAAACTTTTTAAATGAGCGATAAGATAGCAGCACAGAGAACAGGGCACGGTGATGTAGACTATAGGTCAGGAATGTAGCCAGATTATAATAATCTCTGTACACTGGGATAAAGGTTATGAGATGTGTACAGGGTTCAATGCAGAGTCCTCACAATCTTGCTGGAAGAGATCTCTAACAAATATACACTGATCAGACATAACATTATGACCACCACCTAATATTGAGTAAGTCGCCCCTTTTGACACCAAAACAGACCTGACCTATCGAGGCATGGACACCACTAGACCTCTGAAGGTATGCTGTGGTATCTGGTCCAGTTCTGATGCTCACATGTGCATTGTAGGTTCTTTTGTTTATGGACATGGGCACCCTGACCAGTCTACGACTACGCAGCCCCATACACAATAAGCTGCGATGCACAAGATTGGATCTGAACAAGTGGCTCTAAGGCCCCATACACACTATCAGTTTTTCTGCTGAGTTTTTCCTTCAGATTTACCAAAACCACATAATATGAGGTCAAACCTTAGGAGTTTCAATGTGTATGCAATCAGGCAGGCCCTTCTACTACATGGTTTTGGTAAACCTGAAGGAAAAAATCAGCAGATAATCTGATAGTGTGTATGGGGCTTAAGCCAGTGTTGCCAACCATCAGTATTCTAAATGGTAGCCAGTAGAAAACTACTGCCGCGTACATCATTTACCATCAGAAGGTCAGACTCTGACGGTCTTTCCGATGGAGTTCTGCTGAAATGGACTTGCCTACACACGATCACACCAAAGTGCGTTCATTTAGAACGCGATGACGTACGACAGGACTAGAAAAAGAAAGTTCAATAGCCAGTAGCCAATAGATGCCCTTGCGTCGTTTTTGGTCCGGAATGGCATACAGGTGAATGGTTTTCCTGTTTTTTTTAAAACATGTTCTAATTCTAGGTCCGTCAGAATTTTTGAAAAAAAAAGCCAGATGAAGCCCACACACAATCGGTATATCCGATGAAATAAATCCGTCTGACCTTTTCTGCTATAAAGTCCAGTCGTGTGTACGCGGAATATCACTTTTCTCCTGACAGTAAATGCTAGTGACAGGAAAGGGTTACCTGTAAAAAATATAGCTGTGACGCTTTGCTCGGAACTGCCCATACGTAGTTCCAGTCCAGAGCTGGCCGAGACAACCTAGAGTGTTCAAGTGGCACCGGAGACAGGTCTGGTGGAGAAGGCAGAGCCTTGTGTGTGGGTCTGCGGGATGGGAGCAAGGCAAACTGGGAGAGGGACTACCAGTGCTGTTTGAACTGGAGTGGACTGAAGGGACCACCTGGTGTGGAGAGAGACTGTCACTGTTCAGGAAGGAATGTGTTGTGTGGGTGAGGTGTCATCATCTGTGCTGCTGCACACTGCTGTCATGCTGCCACTGTAATGCCTAGTAAACACGATCAGACTTTCCGACAACAAAACCGTGGATTTTTGTTCGAAGGGTTTTGACTCCAACTTGTCTTACATACACACGATCACACAAATGTTGGCCAACAATTACGAACGTAGTGAAGTACAAGACGTATGACTTGTCAATGTGATATCTCCAGTACGAGCACTAGTTTTACAAGACCGAGCGCTTCCAGCTCGTACTTGATTCCGAGCATGCGTGTTTGTACTTTGGACTTTTATCCAACGGACTTGTGCACACATGATTGGAAAATCCGACAACACATATTTGTACTTATTTGTAGCCTAAAGCCTTGTACACACAGTACGATTGTTGGCCAAATGAGCATCTGATTTTTGTCAAAAGGGCGTGTGCCAACAGTACACAATTGTCGTGCAACAAACATGAACGTAGTGATGTACTACGAGGAATTTCAGCTCTTGAGCACCACCCTTTGGGCCCCTTCTGCTAATTTCGTGTTTGGTGAGCCTTGATTCCGAGAATTGTGCACTTTCGACTTTTGTGTGATGGATTTGTGTACTGACCATACGAAAATTTGACGTCAAACCATTGTCCACCGAAAATTTACTAGCCTGTCATCCAACATTTGTTGGCCAAAAGTTGGGCAACAATTGTCAAAAGGAGCGTACTAACGCTAAGATTTTAGGACAACAGTCTATTAGCAGACAATCCCCTGCCAACAATCATATGGTGTGTATGAGGCTTAAAGTGGTTGTATAGTCTTTTTTACAACTTTTACCTACAGGTAAGCCTATAATAAGGCTTACCTGTAGGTAAAAAAAAATATTTCCTAAACCTGTACGGTTTAGGAGATATTCGCACAGGGGATTCTTGGCTGAAAGTCCGGCAGACGCCGGACCCTGCTAAAAAGAAAGAAATCTCCTGTGCGCATGTGCGGGAGTGACGATACCGCGACTCCGGCCACTCACAGCGCCGGAGCCGCGATACCCGGAAGACACTCCGAGGGAACATGTCAGCTCCCTTGGCGTGTATCGGGCGAGATGTCAAGGCTTGTTCTAAGGTAAGTATTTCATAACGAGCTAGTATGCGGTGCATACTAGCTCATTATGCATTTTCCATTGCATGACAGGAAGAAAAAAAAAATGTCAGCGGGTTTACTACCGCTTTAAGGCCGGCCATACGTTACACAATTTTCCTTCAAATTTACCAAAACTAAATTTGAGGTCAAACCTAAACATTTTCAATTTGTATGCAATCAGACAGGCCATTCCGCTACAAAGTTGAAGGTAAATCTAAAAAAGGAAATTGAACAAGAAATATGAGTTATACTGTATGGTCAGCCTTAATACTGAAATGTGCACGTAAAACTGAAATGTTGTAATTTTTGGAAATGTCAGTAAAACCTTGGCGGTGAGAGTAAATTTTGGGTGTTGTGTCAGTAAATTCAAATCTGGTAGGTTGGAAACAATGCTTTAAACTGAAGTTGATGCTTCGTAAAAAAAAAAAGCGTTTATAGGATAAATAAACCTCAGGTGCAATGTGAGCAGAACAGGCAACATCTTGCCCCTTTCTTCCAATCAACAGCCTCTCCGCTAATCTGAAGCCGGTGACAACAGGACACAAGACCATTCAATGCTTGTTCCACTTATCTAAATCCTACCTTTGTGTGAGTAATGGGTAGGAGGCCATAAAGTAGAAGTTAAACATTACCTAGCTAGCATGTTCTTTAGATACCAACTCTTGGGCATCTTGTTTTTTTGCCAGGAACACCTAATCAGCCACCCTACACACTACTGGTAAAGGGTATTTGAGTAATAGATCATTGGCCATACACCTGTAGAAATGTGTTAGGAATTTGTCAATTTGGGAACAATCATTTGATTTTCTGACAATTATTGGATACAATGAATACATTTTGACTTTAGATCGCTAAAAAGATCGCAAGAGAAGGTTGGAAAATGTTTATCAAATGAACGAATTTCATTTTTTTAAGTGAAACTTATCATGAAATAATTGAAGATGGTAACAGAAAAGTGACAGTAGTCTATGCTTAGAGGCATTTTGGCTTTTTATTCTCTGCATATTATACTGTGCATATCTTCAGATGGAGCTCAATGCTTAAAAATGAGTTGCATTCCCCATGTATTGGTTTATTTCCCACCAAATGGGTATGAAATGGGTAGATGCTGGCAGGTCTAATCATCCATCAGAATTGAATATTCCTTGGGTATTGTAATGACTAGTTACCTTCATCGGATTTTCCAGCTTAACCCTCTTAGTGCTATTAATAAATAGGAAGGGAGGGGGGGGGTAAATGCTTGCTGCTAGATCTTCAATCAATTTTATATTACTCAGAGTACAGCAAGAGGAATGAGACTCAGCCATGCAGGTGGAACATTCCAAAGGAACATTGAAATCCCCTCCAATGGATGACTTAACTCACCAGCATCCCTCCCATTATACAGATAGCCATTTTGAAATGACTACCTTAAAAGAGGACCTGTCACTTCTGAAGTATATTTTATCAATCAGTTTGTTGAAAATTGTAATATTTTATTTGACCAAAATATTTTCTTTAATGCTATAGAGCAGCCTTTCTCAACCTTTTCAACACAGAGGAACCCTTGAAATAGTTCTCTGGTCTTGGGGAACCCCTTCTAAAAATGAGAAATCTACAACTCATGATACAATAGTGTGATGGTCAGTGGGAAGAATGGTCCTTACACTTGTGGTCATTGGGAAGAATTACCTCCTTACAGATAGCTAAAAAGATCAATGGTGTCAGTGGGAACTTATCTGAGAGGCAGAGATTTCCCAATGCTGAAGGAACCCCTAGCAACCTCTGGAGGAACCCTGGTTGAGAATCACTGCTATAGACTGTTCAGTCCTACTTCTGAGCTCTCTCATTACTAGTATTAATACTATTTCTTCAAGCTTAAAGTGCATTTCCAATTTTGCAGCCAAATTAGGATAACACCTACTTAATATCTGCGACTTGTTCCCATTCACATAGAATTACTGAAAGTGGAAGTAAACCCTTCTATCTTTTTCAGTCAAGGAAGCTGCCATCTTGGCCTCTTTTTCATCTTCAACTGCTATGATGCTGCACATGTGATCAGTTATGACACCTGCCATTGGATGGTTTGACAGTCTGGTTGAGAGCACATCCAATGTCACAGTTAGCTGGGAATGTAACTCTTTTTTGAAACTGTTAAATCAATGGGTTTACTTTCCATTTTAGATGCTCTTGTCTGATCTCCAGCACTGAAAATCCTACATAGTTCTCTTTGACAGGGCTGGGGAGATGTGTTTTCCAAAATTAACCCTGTACACACTGTACTGGCAGATCTCACTATCGGTTGTAAGCTAGATTTGAACACTTTCTGTTCTAACCAAAAGTTTAAGTGATATTAAAGGCAAGTTTTTAAAACAAAACAAAATAAAAAACATGTCATACCTGTTCTGTGCAGTGGTTTTGCACAGAGCACCCCTGATCCTCCTCTTCTTGGGTCCCCTGCCGGTGCTCCTGGCCCCACCCTCCTGCCAAGTGCCCCCAGAGCAAACAGCTTGCTATATGGGCACCCAAGCAGGCTCGCTCCTGAGCTGCTGCTCTGCATGACTATTCACACACACAGCATAGGCTCTGTCCTGCCCCCTCTCTCTCCTCAGTGGCTCACTGGCTTCCGCTGTTGTCTCAGCCAATGGAGAGAGAAAGTGTCCCCAGAGAGCCGAGGCTCATGTGTACCACGCTGGAGCGCAGTGGGGTTCAGGTAAGTATTAGGGGGGATGCTGCACACAGAAGGTTTTTTACCTTCATGCATAGAATGCATGAAGGTAAAAAAAAACTTGAGCCTTTACAACCACTTTAAAATTTAGATGCTGGGATTCTGTATTGTGTGTTAATGAGAAGAAACTTCAGGGTCTATTAAAAAAATAATTTGTTAGATGAATGTCACATTCATGCAGGCTTCCCAGATTTTGGCCGTCATTTCTGTAATAGATTGATTCATAATATTGTCAGCTCTATGCAGTAGCAAATGTGCTGTATAGTTTTCTGAAAATATACAACATTTTGGCCACTAGATGGAAAAGATGATCATAGCAATCAATCTATTTCAGAAATTACAGTAAAAATGAATGTTATCTGTGCAACAAATGTTTAATAAATAGACCCTTTGGGGCAGAGTCACTCTGAAATTGTTCATAGATGCTTACAGTCTGCCATGAGTCTTCTCCTGAGGAACATCTAAAGCAGCCTTTTCCAACCTTTTTTAACTCAAAGCCCTTGTACACACGGTCGGACATTCCGACGGAAAATGTCCAATCGGACCGTGTTGTCAGATAATCCGACCGTGTGTGGGCTCCATCTGACTATTTCCGTCGGACTATCCCACCGACAAAGTTTTAGAGCTGGGCTATAAAATTTTCTGACAATATGATCCAATCGGACTTTGTCTGATCGTTTGTAGAGAATTCCAATCGGACAAAGTGCCACGCATGCTCAGATCAAATTCCTAGACCAAAGCTATTGGCTACTAGCTTGAACGTAGTCCCGTCGTAACGAAATAACGTCATCACGTTCTGAACGATCAGATTTTCCGACAACTTTGTCCAACCGTGTGTATGCAACACCAGTTTCTGACAAAATCCGATGGATTTGGTTGTTGGAATGTCCGACCGTGTGTACAAGGGCAAAATCATTTTTTTAAAGGGCTTTAAATAATTGCCTCAGAGAACCCCTACCAAGGTAGGGGTCATTAGAAAAATTCCTCTTATATTGATGGGCCCTTAAGCCGCGTACACACGGGCGGACTGTCTGTCCAACTTAGTCCGCTGAAACACATTTCAGCGGACAGTCCGCTCGTGTGTGGGCTTCAGCGGACTTTTTCAGCGGACAGTCTGGCGGACTAAGTCTTTCGGAATTTCCGTAATACAGTCCGTTACAGTGGTGACTAGAAAGCCACCCTTACAGACAGGTTTAAAGATCATTGGTGTCATTCTACCTGGCTCCGTCCAGTGGTGATGGACCTGGATCTAGGAGGGCACCATCAGATGGAAGGCCAAATAGCCATAACTAAAGGAACCCCTAACAATCTCTGGAGGAACCCTCTGGTTGAATAAGGCTGATATAAAGGGTAAACATATATATATATATTTTTTTTAGGTGTGCTGTGTGAATGGGAACACAGATTCCAATAAAAATTACACTATTCATACATAAGATTGACAAGTAGCATAACAAGCATATAGTGGGGTTTTCTCAAATTCAACTGAAAAATGGAACACGTCAAGTATCTCCCTTGATACTAAACACAATAATTCCAGACAGAGGTGGACTGGAGGATGTGGGTTTGTTAGGAGGGAGAGGTTAGAAGGAAGATTGGAAGAAATTACTTGGCATATAAAATGCATTCTGAAAATGTATTTGTGTTAATTACTATGGTATGATTGATGTATTTAGATCTTACTGTTCAATTTCTGATGGTAGGAAATGCCTAGTTACTAAGTAACCCGCTGGTTATCAAACAAAACTTATTCAAACATTGTCAGGGAGATCATAATCTTATACTGAGTGTCAATTGTGGGAAAACGTACACAGTGCCAGGACTAACATAGCAGGCAATTTCTTGGGTCTTGTGTTTAGTTTCATCGACCATTCCAATAAGAATTGCACTATTCATAAATAAGATTGACAGGTAGCATTATTCTGCTTTTCAGTGAAAAAGGTAGTTTATTGTTCCAGGATACATTCATTCATGTAGGGTGGCGGTCACCAGAAATTGTGACACACTCCTAAATTATGCTGTTGTGCGGCTGGTAATAACTTGTTAGTGGTTATTAATGTATTGTACGCTGAAGATGGCTTCAAATTATAAATATCAAAACGATCTAACCCTGCTACCGAATGAAAAGCTCTCCTCCACCTACACCCAGTGCTTTACTGCATTCAAATTGTCTTTATTTTCATCAAACTGATGGATGAATAACATATTAGAAAGTGGCAGGTCATCTTTATTGCTAGAGGCATTAATATATACAGCCCCAACCTACATCATTGCCAACATTCTAAGTGATAACCCAGTTGGATATAGTTGACATCGGGGCGGACCTAGAAATCGACCTTCATCACTGGCTCTGATCTATCAAGTAGTTAAAGTTGAGCTCTGTATGACATAATATATGACATATATGATGAAGATGTCACAGGGTCCCCCCTGAAACAAGTTTATCACTTGTGGATTCTGGCAGTAGCTCTGTTATATTTTCATTTCCTGTAATAGGACAACACTGTTCGCAGTTAAATCACATACAGTGTTGTCACCCTCAGGACGGGATAGTCTCAAATCATGTGATCCTACATTGACTTTAATGCCGAACCCCTCATTGTCTGGGACTAAATCAAAGGCAATGAGCCAATGGAGAGAGAGAGCTCCGTGTCTGAATGGAGACACAGAGCAACGACTTAGCTCGGGTGTCATCATAGCTTGCTATGGTGGGCACTCGGCAGGAGGGAGGGGTCAGGAGCATAGACGAGGGACCGAGAAGAGGAGGATCTGGGCTGCTCTGCACAAAACCATTACAAAGAGCATGTTTGGTATTTTTTAATTAAAAAAAAAACCAAGACTTTAATATCACTTTAAGTGGTTAAAACTGTATTTTTTTCTTTTGGTAAAATGGTTTAGGCTGGGTTCATATACTTGCACTGCAAGCGTGCATTACTGCAATGTGTTAGTGTGCATTACTGCAACGTGTATTTAGTGTGCATAGTTTCACTGTGGTGCCATTCATTCTTAATGGCACCCCAATGCACTTTGAAAATGAACCTACATTGCAGAGTACCACAATGGACGGTTACGCATTGCCGTGCAGTGTGGTGCAATAATGAATAGGTTATCTCCAGGGAACGCACGTAACATACGGGATCACATGAATCAATGTCCCTGCATTATGTCCAACAGCATGAACCCCTTCCTAAATCCAATGAATAAGCACCACTGTCCTTTTTTTAGGGTTTGATCAAACCTCTATAAGAGTTTATTTTTTTCAGACAGGCACTGAGAACCATCCTCTATGCTGCAGCACTTTTTGCGGTGTCTGCATCCATTTCCGAGCCTATAGAAGTGGATGCAGACGCAGCGGCTGCATAGACACAGCGGCATTTCAAAACCTGACATGCGGGAAGGAGTGCTAGCATGGATCTGCATGCAGACACTGTGCATTTGGATCCGTACACCCGCTCCTGCCCGCATGTAAACTTTGAATGCACATGCAGCAAAAAGCAGCATAGCATAGAGGACGGGTCTCAGCGCCCGTCTGAATTAACCCTAAAGCCGCGTACACACGGGCGGACTGTATGGCCTACTTAGTCCGTCGAAACACATTTCAGCGGACAGTCCGCTCGTGTGTGGGCTTCAGCTGACTTTTTCAGCGTGCAGTCTGGCGTACTAAGTATTTCGGATTTTTCGAAATACTGTCCGTCATACTTTGGTTTCAGCGGACAATCCGCTCGTCAGTAGGCTAGTTCGACGGACTAAGAATGGCGCATGCTCAGAAAGGATTTACACGGCGAAAGGTTGCATTCCTATTTCTAGTCCCGTCGTACGTGCTGTACACGTCATCGCGCAAGCTTTCGACGGACTGTTTGTGCATCCGTGTGTGGTCAAGTCCGTTCATTCGAAAGTAGGACGGACTGTCCGTCGGATTGTATGACGGACTAAGTAGGCCATACAGTCCGCCCGTGTGTACGCGGCTTAATGGACACTTTTGCTGGACAGCCTGGCCTGTTAAAAGAAGTAAAAAAATTTTTAAATGTTACCGCGGGGGATTAAGACATAAAACTGCTGTGTTAATGCTAGTGACATACTGCATTTTTATTTTATTTTGCCCATAGTTCTAAAAAGCATGCTAAAGTCACCTTTCAGGCACATGTCATCATATAACTTGAGAGGCCACTTTAGCTTCTTTTATGAGCCACTGCAGCTTGATGAATCAGACCTGATGGGATTGATTTACTAAAGGCAAATTAACTGTTCACTTTGCTAGAGAAGTTGCACTCTGCAAGGGAATTTGTCTTGGAGCTTAGGGAATCAGATGAAGCTCTGCTGACTTTCATCATCCAATAATGTGCAAGTAAAACAGTTTTTTTATATTTTCCTTGCAGGTGATTAGGTATTCTTTGCAATGTGAACAGCCTATTTGCCTTCAGTATATCTACCCCAATATTCATGGTAGGAACATCTGATTTTAATGTTTAATCTACATAACAAATAACATCCATTTTATGAGACATCAACATGATCTCCAGTCTCAGTGGCAAATACTAAAATACGACTCTGTAAAACTGTTCATTCCTTTCGTGGCTGGTGTGAACATGAAATTTTGCATATCAGTTAAGGACGTTTATTTGTATTCCTCTGAGTGTGATATTTCATGGAAGCATATGTGTGGTACAAATCTTCTGATCGTTTACATCATGCATACCTTAGATCACAGTGCGCATAGTGTCAAAGCTGATTGGTGCAATGTGCTCTTTGCACAATGCTGCTTTGAAGGCACGGTACCAAAATATTCTTATAGCATATTGCACACATCCCAAGCAGTGTGCTCATACTTGTAAATCTCAGCAGCTTGAAGGACTGCTACTTCCATTGCACAATGACTCACTAGCATCACAGTAAAGGGAAATCTTCTACCCTTGAGGCCCTATCAACAAATATTTCTGCAACAGCAGTACATTGCATATAATAAACAGGTTTAAAAGATCATCTTGCATCTATAGTGGTTTTAAAGTGTTGGGTCAAGACCTTCCGTGCATCAGATTTGTGACTGGTTCCCGATTGAAGGCTTTACAGTTTATCAGATCATGTCGACTTTGGAAACCACCATCAGCAGACCTTAAACATCCATGTCCATCACATGCATTATCGTAAGCCACTGACAAATTGGAACTGATCTGCATGTGGACTTTACACGCAGATATTGAAGTCCTGGTCTTGTGTTCACAAGGAACTAAACTACTTTCCTAAGAGTTCTACAAGATCCCCTGAGAAACTCAGAGTGGTATGGTATACAGTGAGGGCCAGAGTTGTCCCAGGCCTTTCCTGATTGTTAATCATGTTTTTTATTGTTCTCTGTGGTTTGCAGGGAAGATAAAAAGTCCATTATGAGCTTGGCTGTTTTTCTGGGTCTCTCCATCACTACTGAGTGGCCACAGTTCTCTAGGATCTCCACCTGGCTTCCAGGTATGGCATTGGACAAGACTTCTGCTCCAGAAACATCCAGGACCTGCAACACAGGAAAAAAAGAACAGGTAGTGTTTTATACATTTGAGCTGAGAATAATGCATAGGGACTAATAAGGATGCAGGGAACCCCATAGAAAGAGTGGTTAGCTTATGCACCAGTTAAAGAACTTCGACCAAGTTTGGGGTGCTTTAAAGCAGTGGTCTCCAAAAAGTGCAGTCGCCTCCAAAAAGTGTTTTGGGGGCCGGATGGGGCCCTTTGCTTGCCTTTATTCTGCCCTTGAAGCATGATTCCTGCCACTGTTACAAGGCATTATTCCCCTACTGCGCCCCCCCCCCCCCCCCGCCCACTCACACTGCCCACAGTGCGGTCCCCTCAAAGCCTGAAGGACAGTAAACTGGCCCATTGTTCCGAAAGTCTGGAATTCCCTGCTGTAGGGCCCACTCGCACCTAACACAGTGGGACGCAGTTGGCTGCATTTTCTGACTGCACGCCAACTGCATAGATGGTCCAAAATCAAGGCACAGTTCATACTATTGCAGTGCAGTGCATGCACCGGCAAGTGATGTCACAGGAGGCAGGACTACCCGGTGGTCCCACCTCTTACCTATATAAGAAATGTCAGATGGCAGAGCCTGTAATAGGCAGCCTGCCTTTATCGTCAATGGGAGCGTTTTTGTTTTCTTTTCTTTTTCAGGTCCGGTGGGTGTGTGTTTTTATTACTATGTGACACATTTTTGGTGAATGGGTAGGGGTGTACTCAATACCCATTCACATGAGGGGGGAGTGGGATCTGGGGGTCCCATTCTTAAAAGGGGCCTCCAAATTCCAAAAAGCCCTCTGCCTGCAGACCCCCTCAACCACCGGTTGTGGGGATGAGGCCCTTGTCCTCACCAACATGGGGACAAGCTGCTTCGGGGCAGGGGACATGTGGCCTGGCATGGTTCGGGGGGGGGGGGCTGCATGCTCAGTTAAAGTGGAAGTAAACTCCCCTATCATTTTCAGCCAAGGAAGCTGCCATCTTTGCCTCTGTTTAATCTTCAACTGCTATGGTGCTGCACATGTGATTCATTATGACACCAGCCATTGGATGGTTTGATAGTTTGGCTGAGAGCACAGCCAATGTGCAGTTAGCACTCCTGGCATGCCTTTTTTTTTTAACTGTTTAAATCCATGGGTTTACTTCCACTTTAAGGGCCTGGTATAGATTTTGAGAGGACCCCAGTCCCCCATGCTGTTTTTTGACAAATACTGCATGTGATGCCAAAACCCAGGTAGTAAATATTGCATGCTTTTTTTTTTACTCTCATTTGTGAATTGGACTTTACCACATAATCATCATTATTTTTTTTAAATGAATTGGACTTTATTTTCTGCATGCGATAATGTATGCAAATAAGTTAGCTTAGTTTATGTAGGGAGATTTGTTTTAGCTCTGTGTATCATTTGAAGCTGTTCAGTTCACTGTGTATAGGAGAGGGTTTACATCCACTTTAAAGAAATTGCAAACAATTACCTTGTAAAACAACCCATTCAGTTTAAAACAGAAATGAAATGCAAAACAGTTTTGTATAGATTTAAAAAAAATATATAAATATCTTTTCCCCCCTTTTTTTTTTATAAGTGATCACATTCTCTCTATTCTCAGCTGCCGAAGAACTTAGGGAGGAGAAGCAGCATCACACTGAGCTTCCCAGTGAATGGCTATGGGGGCGTGTCAGGACAAGTCTGATCATTGGAGGAGAGTACAGTGAGTTCCCAGCACAGATAGAGATTTGACCATGGTGTACTTTCCTGCTTAGTATGGTCAGTTTTTATTAGGAAACCAAGGGGACTAGCAGCATCATCAGGGATTTCACATAAAGGAAGCAATACAAAGAGAACAGGAATCTTTCACATACAAGTACATGGCACAGCAGGCCCATAGCAGGAATATGAAATGTTGGGGTATCAAATGCTTTAACTACAGTGTCTTGCAAAAGTATTCACCCCCCTTGACTTTTTACCTATTTTTTTTACCTATTTTGTTACATTAAAGCCTTTAGTTCAATGTTTTTTTAATCTGAATTATATGTGATGGATCAGAACACAATAGTCTAAGTCGGTGAAGTAAAATATATACATAAAACTATTTTTCAGAAATAAAAAAATGATAATTGGCATGTGTGTATGTATTCACCCCCTTTGTTATGAAGTCCATAAAAAGCTCTGGTGCAACCAATTACCTTCAGAAGTCACATAATTAGTGAAATGATGTCCACCTGTGTGCAATCTAATTGTCACATGACCTGTCATTACATATACACACCTTTTTCAAAGGCCCCAGAGGTTGCAACACCTAAGCAAGAGGCACTGCTAACCAAACACTGCCATGAAGACCAAGGAACTCTCCAAACAAGTAAGGGACAATGTTGTTGAGAAGTACAAGTCAGGGTTAGGTTTTAAAAAAAATACCCAAATCTTTCATGAACCCTAGGAGCACCATCAAATCTATCATAACCAAAAGGAAAGAACATGGCACAACAGCAAACCTGCCAAGAGACGCCGTACACCAAAACTCAAGGAACGGGCAAGGAGATTAATCAGAGAAGCAGCACAGAGACCTAAGGTAACCCTGGAGGAGCTGCAGAGTTCCACAGCAGAGAACAAGGAGTAACATAGGACGACAATAAGCCGTACGCTTCATAGAGTTGTGCTTTATGGCAGAGTGGCCAGAAGAAAGCCATTACTTTCAGCAAAAAACAAAATTACATGTTTTGAGTTTGCGAAAAGGCACGTGGGAGACTCCCAAAATGTATGGAGGAAGGTGCTCTGGTCTGATGAGACTAAAATTAAACTTTTTGGCCATCAAAGAAAACGCTATATCTGGCACAAACCCAACACATCACATCACCCAAAGAACACCATCAGCACTTGGCACTGGGAAACTGGTCAGAGTTGAGGAAAAGATGGATGGTGTTAAATACAAGGATATTCTTGAGAAAAAGCTGTACCACTCTGTGTGTGATTTGTGGCTAGGATGGAGGTTCACCTTCCAGCAGGACAATGACCCCAAACACACTGCTAAAGCAACACATGAGTGGTTTACGGGGAAACATGTAAATGTGTAAATGTAAATGTGTTGGAATGGCCTAGTCAAAGCCCTGACCTCAATCCAATAGAAAATCTGTGGTCAGACTTAAAGATTGCTGTTCACAAGCACAAACCATCCAACTTGAAGGAGCTGGAGCAGTTCTGCAAGGAGTAATGGGCTAAAAATCCCAGTGGTAAGATGTGGCAAGCTCATAGAGACTTATCCAAAGCGGTTTGGAGCTGTGATAGCTGCAAAAGGTGGCTCTACAAAGTATTGATTTTAGGGGGGTCAATAGCTATGCACATTGACTTTTTCTGTTATTTTATCCTATTTGTTTTTTGCTTCACAATAAAAAAAAAAAAAAAAAATCTTAAAAAGTTGTGGGCATGTTCTGTAAATTAAATGATGCAAATCCTCAAACAATCCATTTTAATTCCAAGTTGTGAGGCAACAAAACACGGAAAATGCCAAGGGGTGGGGGGGGGGGGGGTTGTGAATACTTTTGCAAGGCACTGTATCTTCTTCCCATATACATATCACAAATAACAAAAAAAAAGACCCACCTGGTCCTGTCGGCCCCAGATAATCTGGGTGGGAGCTGTAATTTTGTTCATGTTTTCTTGAAGAATGTGACGTGATTTCTCAGCAACCAAATCTAAAAACACTGAACAGAATATTGCTTGTTAGATGTCACCATTATCAACCCAGCCACACTATGTGCACATTTAAAGCATATCTAACCCCAAAAACAAAAATGTAATATTTTTCAGCTTACTAGGCCTTAAATGTGATTGCTGCATTCATTTTCTTTTTCAGGATTTGTTTGCCTAAATTTTCACCTGGTAATCCTGCAAATAACCCACCTGACCCTGGCAGGGGTGATGGGATTAGTAATTTACATAAGAAAGATAATATTTTTCTTGTTCTTCACCTGAAAAGAAAAAAATAAACGTATGCAGCCACCACTCCAATCCACCTAAGGACTGCTAAACTGCAACATATCACATTTTTGTTCTTGGGTTTAGCCATGACTTGGGGCAAAGAGTAAAGCTGGCTACACACTATTAGCCCTTGTACACACAGTTGGACATTCTGACAACCAAATCCGTTGGATTTTGTCTGAAACTGTTGCATACACACGGTTGGACAAAGTTGTCGGAAAATCCGATTGTACATAACGTGATGACGTTATTTAGTTATGACGGGACTACGTTCAGGCTAGTAGCCAATAGCTTTGGTCTAGGAATTTGATCTTAGCATGCGTGGCACTTTGTCCGTCGGGGTAGGCTACACATGATCGGAGTATGTCCGATCGGAGCATTTTGTCTGAAAATTTTACCGGCAAGTTGGAAAAGTTGGTCCGTCGGATATTCCGATGGAAACAGTCCGATGGAGACCACAACCAGCCGGAATATCCGACAAAACGGTCTGATAGGACACATTCCGTCGGAATCTCCGACCGTGTGTACAAGGGCTTAGAAAAAGCGAAAAGAGTTGTCCATCCACTCTATACAGTGCGGATGGAGAAATCTGCATCATCTGATTAGATGCAGCCGCTGTTTTGCTGACAATGTTCTGCCTGGGCCCTTAGATTTTTCAAGGGATGTTGTGCGGGATCTGCGACCACTGGGCCACTCACTGAATGAATTTTAGCCAATTCCTTGGAGACAGGACAAATTGTGTACATTACAAGGCCAGCTTAAGAGCTTCCTAACCCTATAATGACCTGAGGCCATTTTAACCTACATAATTAAAATCTAGATGACCTAATCACATTTAGTACAATCGATATGCCTTGGTTAACTTGAAAGTAAATCTAAAAATAATTTGTCTATCAAAATTGTTTAACTTTTATTTAATTTGAACCACTTTCCGCCCACCATGTAGCAATATGATGGCTGCAAAGTGGCTTTATTATTCTGACTGGACGTCATATGACGTCCAGCAGGGTGAACCGCTCGCACGAGCCCGCTGGGGCAAACAGTGCGGTGATTGGTGGTGTGGTGTGTCAGTCTGACACACCACATCACTGATCTCTATAAAGAGCCTCTGACGTAGGCTCTTTACCATGTGATCAGCTGTGTCCAATCACAGCTGATCACATCGTCAACAGGAAGTGCAGTTGATCGGCTTTTCCTCTATTCGTGCTGACAAGATGTGGATAGAGGAGAGCCTATTGGCTACTCTCCTAAGGGGGGGGTCTGCGCTGATAATCAGAGCATTGATTATCAATCAGGGCAGACCCAACAAGAATTCCCACTAGAGCCCACCCATGACCACCAGGGATGCCAATCAGTGCCCATTAGAGGTGCCAATCAGTGCTCATTAAAGATACCAATCAGTGCCGATCAGTAATGCCTGCCAGTGCCTCCTCATCAGTGCTGTCTATCAGTGTCCATCAGTGCCACCCATCAGTGGCACCTATAAGTGCCCATCGGTGCCACCTATAAGTGCCCATCAATGCGGCCTATCAGTGCCCATCAGTGCTGCATATTAATGAATCCTCATCAGTGTCCTTCAGTGCAGCATCATCAATGCTCATCACTGAAGGAGAAAATTTACTTATTTACAAAAAACTATTTTCTTTTTTTCACATTTTCAGTCTTTTTTTTTTATTTGTTTAGCAAAAAAATAAAAAACCCAGTGGTGATCAAATACCACCAAAAGAAAGCTCTATTAATGGGAACAAAATTATAACATTTTTGTTTGGGTGCAGTGTTGTATGACCACGCAATTGTTATTTAAAATGCAACAGCCCTGAAAGCTGAAAATTGGCCTGGGCAGGAAGGGAGGAAGTGCCCGGTATTGAAGTGGTTAAAGACACACATAGCTCAATGGTACAATGGTCAAGTATCACCCAGAAAGCCTCCTGTGAATTGTTCACACGAGTAGACATGTCCAAAGCTCACAACAATCTCTTTAGATCTACGAACAAACATGCAGTGCAAGGATCGGCCCGATTGGATTATTTAGGTAGGTCCTCATATTACAGTTTTATTAGCTAAAGCAAATTGTGCAAAGATCGCATTGTCATATTCTAACATGCATAGTGAGCTTAATAGGAATAACATTTCAGACACACTTATCCACATGCTTCCTTTTTATGCTCTCCCCCCAAAAACCTAATAAGGCAGCCAGGGGGGATCGTATACGCTATTTAACTTGGCTTGCCTAGTTGACAGGTGGCACCCCCTCTCAAACTTACCCATTAAAGTCAATGAGTTTGCGCTGCAACCAGGAGTCAAATGCTTGGCTCAGTTGCGGCGTGTTGGTTCCATGCAGTATTGCCTCCCGATTGCCTGGAAGCCACTGTTCTACTGCCCTCTGAAACACAATCCAATGTCCAGAGACTGCTGCGAACTGTGAACGTAGTGAATACAGTCATTTTCTAATCTTTTACAGCAGATGGCCTTTTACTTACATGTTCTGTAAAATTCATTATGAGGAATGCGAACATCCACAAGTCCCTGTAGCACCTAGAAATAAACATGTTTAACGTGGATTAAATATTAAAGATCTGTTACTTATTCAACATAGAATTAATTAAATACAGGCTGGTTTCATAGCTTTTCTCTGCAGTTTCTTCACATTCAACACTGGGGCTATAAATGTAGCAGACAGACACTTCCATAGCACTTATTTGTGGTTGAACTATGGCCTCCCATTAAAATATGCACTACAGCACCTAATGATATGTGCATCTGCACTAATACCGTATACTCACGAGCGGAATGACGGACAGAAAAAGTCTGACGGGAGCTTTTCATCGTATATTCCGATCGTGTGTATACCCCATCAGACTTTTTACGTTTAAAATTCTGATGGACCTAGAAAGAGAACATGTTCTAAATTTTTTCGACTGAACCAATTCCTATCGGGAAAACCGCTCGTCTGTATGCTGTTCCAACATACCTAAAACAACGCGTGCTCTGTAGTACAAGGCAGAAGCTATTGGCTACTGGCTATTGAACTTCCTTTTTCTAGTCCCGTCATATGTGTTTTACGTCACTGCATTCTTGATGGTCGGAATTTGGTTTGATCGTGTGTATGCAAGACAGTTTCAGCAGAATTCCGTCAGAAAAACCTTCAGAGTTTATTCCGATCAGAAAACCAGTCGTGTGTACAGGGCATTACAGTTTTCTCTTGTGTCTACCTGTAAAGTTACCCAATGCAGCTTTCTGTGATAGTGTGGCAGCAATGCTGCATTCCTCCTGAAATCAGAGCAGAGTTGCCGCTCTTATGTAGGCTGTGTCAGCTTGCACTGCAGTGGCAAGAAAAAATGCTGTAGGGGGCATTTTGTAGCATTTTCAGTTCTGATTCATGAGCTTGCAGCTTGTCAATCAGCATCTGCCTACACCTAGTCCTGTCCATTACTTTCTGGATTGACAGCACTGCCTAGGTAGCTGAAACCCTCCCAATGTGAGCTGCAGTATCTGGGAGGGGAAGCATGTGAGACACAAATGAAGGAGGATTTGGCTCAGTTAGGGAAGGTAAAGGAAGGTTTTTGTTTGCGTTAACATAAAAACTGGATTTGGTGTTTGCTTAGTCCTACAGAAGCCTTAAAGGGGTTGTAAAGGTTTTTTTTTTTTTAAATAACAAACATGTTATATTTACCTCCACTGTGCAGCTCGTTTTGCACAGAGTGGCCCCAAACCTGCTCTTCTGGGGTCCCTCGGTGGCTGTCTCCGCTCCCCCCCCCCGCAAGGACTTCTCACGTTCATTTAATTCCTCCTGCAAAGGGCTTTTTTAGGGTATGACTGGAATTCCACTTGTCTAACCTACCATAATAAAAACTCCTAGTATCTGATACAGGGGATGTAGTATACAGTAAAACATTTTTCCTGACAGGCTCCATGGCAGCATACGTGTGGGTTAGCCCCGCCTCCATAATTACCCAATAGGACCTCTACTCCCATAAATCTTTGCTCCAAGCTGCTATCCGTGTTCCTTTTTTGTCCTCCTCCATAGGACAGGTGTTTCCTATCTGAAGAGATCTTCACTACGATCAAGTTGGCCGACTATCAAGCTTTTGTTCCTCCGATAGGCCCTGTCTGTTAAGCATGGGTATGGAGTGTATGGCAGAGTAGCGCTGAAGACTTTGTTTATCCGAAGATAAGTGCGCACGGCTTTTTACCTGCTATGTAAGGTGGCCATTATCTGCCCGGTGGATCGGTGGTGTGTGCTTGAACCTGTTCGGCCAGACGATCGTTGGTGGAGTGGTGAGCTGTAAAAATTCCGTTTTTCATGGCAGCAGTGTTTATGTGTTTTCTTTTCTACCTGTGTCTTTTCATATGCCAGCTGGTTCTTGTGTATAGGCGCTGACGCTTCCGCGTTCCAGCAGCCTTTCTCCCCCTGTTTCCGGGTCCAGCGCTGCGTTCTGCGCATGCGCGGACCCAAATCCAAAGCGAGGCTTGGTTCCCGCGCATGCGCGCGGGCATCTCGCGTCTGACGCCGCTGATGACGTCATGGGCGCCATATTTAAAACACAGTGAGAGATGTCAGAATTCTGGAATGATTGCAGGAGATTCAGCGACTTCCCGGGGCTATTCTCTGGTTGGTGTAAGGTAGGTTTATGATCTGCTCTGATGTATTGTTGCTCCTGTGTTTTGTATGGCTGCTTATGAGGGTCTATTGTTGTTACAGTCAGCGTTCTTAGTCATGGATGCCTCACTGCCTACTAGTGACCTGCCCGCTTGTAACAGGTATGTGCATGGCTGGATTGCTGTGTATTTGTGGAGTATTCCTTAGCATTTGATACCAGCCTGGTCTGTATCTCTCTCTTTTCTTGTGTATTTCCTTATAGCCCTTCTAGGTCTGAAACCGCATTACAGTGCGCATAGTCGCAGTGGATCGTTAAAATCGCACCACCGTAAATCATCGTCAAAGTCTGGTTACCGTAGGTCTTCCAGATCTGAACAACGCAGTGGTCACTCGCATTCAAGCAGAGGACCAGATAATTCATGTTGGGGCTGTAAGATGCCCATCCCATCAGACAAATCGCTTTGTGATCATTGCTTCTCTAAAGTCGCAGATGAAAGAGATGGTGCGGATAAACGCTTGGAATCTATGGTGAGAAGAGTGGTAAAGGAATCCCTGCAGCAGAGGGAAGCTCATCACGCTATGGAATCCCCCTCAGACCCATTATGTCCTTCAGGAGGTGAAGGGCTCTTACAAGAGACTGGGGAATCTTCTCAACCAAGCCACCACTCTGTGCTCTTGTCTGACAGCGAATCGGATCCAGAGGATCCAGGAGTAGGATTTGATTATGCTTTAGTACCTGCTCTTGTCAAGGCAGTGAAAGAAGCTTTAAAATGGGAAGAACCCACTACTTCTCCCCAAACAAAGAAAGTTTTTCAAACAACTCAAAAAGGAACGGCAACATTTTCCTTTCCTATCTGAATTGGGAGAAATCATTACTGAAGAGTGGAGCAAGATTGATAGGAAGAGCTCCATGCAATCAAAGGTGTCTAAATTGTACCCCTTTAAGGAGGATGATGTGAAGCACCTTGAATCAGCTCCTCTGGTAGACGCAGCACTTATGCGTTTAGTCAAATACGTGACTCTCCCTTTGGAAGACACAGTATCTTTCAAAGATCCGTTAGAGAGAAGAATTGACTCAGATCTGAAAAGAATTTATCTAACTTCAGGGATGGCTTGTAAACCAACTTTGGCTTTAGCCGCAGTCTCAAAGGCTATTGAAACATGGGCCGACAATGTTGAAGAGTTCTTGAGAGGTATCTCAGTGAATACGGCTAAAGACTCTCCCATTCAGGAGATCAGAATGGCATCAGCCTTTTTGGGGGAGGCATCTATTGACATTACCCGCCTTCTGTCTCGGGCTATGTTGGCAGCAGTCTCGGCACGCCGTGCTTTGTGGCTCCGTCCCTGGTTGGCGGATCCAACATCTAAGCAGGCATGGTGTCGTATACCATTTGAGGGAACCTCCTTGTTTGGTAATAAACTAGATAGCGCCATATCCCGGGCCACAGGTGGGAGGTCTGGGTTCCTCCCTCAAGACAGACGCCTTCAAAACCAAAAACGTATTTTTCCAAGAAGGCAGACCTCGGATCGTGCTAGAGAAGCGCGCAGTTATAGACCCGGCAGGGAGTTCTCTAGATCTTGGAGGTCCAGACAATCCTCCCTTAAGAAAACCTCAAAGGGGGCTTCCGCAGGTAATCAAGATTCTACCAAATCTTTTGAATTTGGGCGGCCTCAATTCAAGATTATTGGACCGTCATGACGGTTTCCTCGGGTCACAAGTGGACTTTCATCAACACTCCGAGATTAAGGTTCATTCCCACAACAATTCCAGGCTCAGAGGAAAAAGAAACAGGTCCTATTGACCTACGTAAGTTGTTTGCTGGATCAAGGCGCAGCCGTGCCCGTGCCAGAAGACGAACGTGGCGAAGGCATGTATTCCCCTCTGTTTATGGTTCAGAAAAGAAATGGCGCATGGAGGCCGGTGATAGATTTGACCTTCCTCAATTTCCTCATTTGCAAGGAAAAGTTCAAATGGAGTCTCTTCTTACAATCCAACAGTCGGTGCAGCTAGGGGATTGGTTAATCTCAATCGACTTGAAGGACGCATACTTTCACGTGCCAGTAGCAAGGGATTTCCAGCAATTTCTCCATTTCGCAGTTGGCAATCAACACCTCCAGTTTACCTGTCTCCCATTCGGGTTGACAACATCTCCTCGGGTCTTCTCCAAGGTACTCCTAGCGATAGTAGCTCTTTTACGAGTCAAAGGAGTTCGTCTCCATCATTATCTGGACGATTTGCTCTTATTATCTCAGGACAGAGATCAAATTCTGGTTCACAAGAGTTTAGTCATCTCCACTCTACAGACGTTTGGTTGGCTCCTGAACCTAGAGAAGAGCCATCTGGTTCCAACTCAAGTGATCGTGTTTCTAGGGGCTCAGTTTGACACATTAAAAGGCACTATCTCTCTGCCAGAGGAAAAAATCTATGTTATCCGGGACAGGATTCACAAGGCTTGGGAATCATCTCATCTTTCGGCTCTTCAATGCTTGAAAGTGATCGGCCCAATGACGGCCACCATCCCTATGGTGAAGTGGGCCCAGTGGCACACTCGTCCCTTCCAGAAAGGGTTTCTGCAACAGTGGGACTCGTCCAATCAATCACAGCGCATACTCCTTACACCAGCGATGAGGATGTCTCTCCTCTAGTGGCTTCAAGGGAAGAATCTACGCAACCATCATTCGATAATCCCCATTTCCTGGGTGATAATAACCTCAGATGCCAGCAACAAAGGTTGGGGCGCTCATTGCCTTACGGAAGTAGCTCAAGGAAGGTGGTCGTTCCCGGCGCTGTGTGTAGTCTCCAACATCCTGGAGTTGAGAGCAGCCTTTCAAGCACTAATAGCATTTCGCCATCTGGTGGCAGGGTCTTCAGTAATGCTGAGACTGGACAACACAACTGCGGTGGCCTATATAAAGAAACAAGGAGGGACTCGCAGTTGGTCTCTACTACGAGAAGTAGAACCGATAATGAACTGGGCTCAGAAGAATGTGGTCAACATTTCTGCTGTATACATCCCGGGGGTCCAGAATGTTCAAGCAGATTTTCTGTCAAGGGTCAAAATAGACAACAACGAGTGGTCCCTTCACAGGGATGTCTTCGAGTGGCTTCTGACTCTGGGAGTATCTCCAGAGGTCGATCTGTTCGCTTCGCCGTACAATCGCAAGATGCACAGATACTACTCGAGGTTCAGGGATCCTCAGGCGTTCGGGATAGATGCTCTCACGGATTGTTGGAAGTTCCAGAGAGCCTACGCCTTCCCTCCAGTTCCTGTAATCCTACAGTTCCTTCGGAGGCTCAGAGGGGAGAAGGTGGAAATTATTGCGATAATACCATTCTGGCCCAACAGGCCTTGGTTTCCTCTGCTGTTGCTCCTCAGCTATCAGGACCCAGTTCCCCTGCCTCTCAGGCCAGATCTACTGTCTCAAGGCACACTGTTACACCCATACCCATCCTGTCTACACCTCAGGGCATGGTTCTTGAGAGGGGAAGGCTAGAAGCTCTAGGTTTCCCAGAAGAAGCGATTCCAACCCTTCTTAGTGCTAGACGGAAGAGTACCAATAAAGTGTACGAACGTATATGGGCCAGGTTTATGGGCCACATGCCTTCTAGATCAAATTCATATAATTCTCCGGCAGTTCAAGATATCTTGTCTTTCCTTCAGTCAGGGTTAGACTTGTCTCTGGCAATAGTTCTCTTAGAGTACAAGTTTCAGCCATTTCAGCCTTTACAGGAGTCTCGTGGGCGAATCATACATTAATACAACAATTCTTTAAAGGAGCCATCAGGCTTAGGCCTCAAAAGAGGCCCAGGTTTCCCAAATGGGACCTTCCGTTAGTATTGGACTTTCTTTCTGATCTTGGGAAAGGTTTGGATGCTCCCCTGTCTTTAGGAGATCTCACTATCAAGACGGTGTTTCTGGTGGCAATAACTTCAGCCAAAAGAGTGTCGGAAATTAGGAATCTTGGGTCAGTTGAACCATTTCTATCTTTCTTTCCGGACAGAGTGGTCCTGATCCCTATGCTTGGATCAAATCCAAAAGTCACATCAGTATTTCTCGAAAATCAGGAGATCGTGCTACCTACGTTTAGAATGTCAGACAACCAAGAGATTCATCCCCTGGATGGTGGTCGCACCTTGAAACAATATCTGGACGCTACAGCCTCGTTCAGACGAACAGACTTTCTTTTTGTCCTTCTTCATGGCAAAAATAAAGGGATGCGAGCATCAGTAAGATCGATCTCATCTTGGGTGGTCCAAACGATTCAAAGGGCATACAAGGCAAAGGGCATGGTTCCTCCTGAGGCAGTGACAGCTCATTCAACTCGGGGCATCTCGATCCCTTGGGCAGCAGTTCGACATGTCGCACCAGAAGTTATCTGTAGAGCAGCTTCCTGGTCTTCAATTAATACCTTTGTTTCCCATTATTGTGTAGAGCCAGCTGCGCTTTCTTCTGTTAATTTTGGTTTACAAGTATTGTCAGTGGACAATGAAAAATAAAATTCTAGTTTCTTTGCTCAACATTTTTAGCCCACCCGGGTGTGTTTGGCGAGTTATTTCCCACACGTATGCTGCCATGGAGCCTGTCAGGAAAAAGGAAAATTTATATCAAATACTTACCGTAATTTTCCTTTCCTGATGGGCTCCATGGCAGCAGGAGTTCCCTCCCAAATGTTGGAGTAGGCTAGTTACGGAACACGGATAGCAGCTTGGAGCAAAGATTTATGGGAGTAGAGGTCCTATTGGGTAATTATGGAGGCGGGGCTAACCCACACGTATGCTGCCATGGAGCCCATCAGGAAAGGAAAATTACGGTAAGTATTTGATATAAATTTTCCTTTATATATACTAGAAAGGTCTGCCCCTTCTAAATACTTGATACAAGGCATATTGTACAGTGAAATAACTCTGTAATTACTGGAATTCTAGTCTTGATATAAAATCCTTCCCTTTTATTTCACTCTCTTTCTGTAGATCTGATATCGTCTTCCTATAATTGGTGGATATATCTAAAACACTTGGCGCAGCAATACATCTCATTATCCTGTGATCTTTGCATTTCCTTAGCTGGATTAATTTTATGAAAATATTCTCTTTTTATCTCGCAACAATTAAGGTTATTTTCTGAGGGCTATAGATAATGTAATTGTGGTTTCATGCTTTTATTTGTTACTAAATGCCAATTAGGACCAGATTCTGTTGCTGATTAAAAGAAATTTTTCTTTAGCTATTAGTATAAAATCTTTATTTTGCAAACACTAACTATGGTATGAAGAATAAGCATATTATTATTATTCATGATTTATATAATGCCAACAGTTTACGCATCGCTTTACAATGTAGAGGGGAGACCGCACAATTACAGTACAGTTCAATACAGAAGGGACAGGAGGACCTGTTCGTAGAGCTTACATTCTAAAGGGATGGGATGGTGGTATATAATTTATATAATTCCCAAAGCATATAATTCACAAAACATAATGGGGCTTATAAAGTGAGAGCACAGCTTTTAAACTCCCTCTCTGATGGAAACTCAGTAGGGCCCCCATTTGAGCAGAGAAGGAGGAGGGGGCATTAGAAGTCGTTTGTGTGTATAAATTGGAAGTTGAACTATTCAGTGCTGTAACTGGCTTTTTTTCAGCAGAGCAGCAAAGAACAGACAGGTAGATGTTAAAAGAAGCCTAAAGCACTATTGGCTGGGCGATAAAACATCATATAAATTTATATATTTATATGCAATCATTTTATACATACCTGAATAATAAAAAATAATATATACTGTATATATAAATATATATATATATATATATATATATATATATATATATATATATATTTATATTTATTAATATTAGAGCTGCAACTAACGATTAGTTTGTCTGTCGACTAATCTATCGATTATTTTTTCGATTAGTCATCAACTATACGATTATTTATTTATTTTTTTAAATTAATCTAGTGTTTTTTTTTTTTTTGATTAGCTAATTAATCCTTTGGATAACATTACAAAAAATGATAAGTACATAAAAAAAAAAAAGGTAAGATAAAAGAATATAACTAGTACATACATGTATATATTATATATAAGTATGTAGTTATATTCTTCTATCTTACCTTTTCTTTATGTACTTATTTTTTGTAAAGTTAATATATATATATATATATATATATATATATATATATATATATATATATATATATATATATATATATATATATATATATATATTATTTTATCTTAGCTTTTTATTTTCTGTTCAGAAGTTCATGAATGTTTATAATTTATTTTTTACAATGCTTTATTTTTTTAAGGGGAAAGGTGTGTGGGGACAGTGTCAGTGTGTTTTTTGTTTTGTTTATTATTTTTTACAATTTTTTATTTATTTATTATTTATTGCAATTTTTTTATCAGCCCTGTTGGGGGGGCTATGGTGAATATCAGGGGTCTTAACAGACCTCTGACATCTCCCATTTGAGACAGGGAAAGGGACTGGGGACATAGATTCCCCAGTCCCTTTCTCTGCAGCCTCTGCTGCACTGATAATGAATGGAGAGAAGACAGCGGCTTCTCTCCATTCATTAACTGAGACATTGTAATCACAGGAGGTTACAATGTTTCAGTTATGTGAATGGACAGAGTCAGTGGTCACTGACTCTGTCCATTCTGAAAACGAAGGAGCCGGGTTTACCGGCTTCTACCTCTGCTCTCCATCCTGAGATACCGAGGGGAGAAGAGAGAGGGGGACAGATGCACAGAGGGGGACACAGAAGAGAGAGGGGGACAGATGCACGGAGGGGGAGAAGAGAGGGGGGCGCCAGCACAGAGGGGAAGAAGAGAGGGGGGTGGCAGCACGGAGGGGGAGAAGAGAGGGGGACGGCAGCATGGAGGAGAGCGGAAGACACGGAGCAGTGTGACACATCGACACCCTGCACGCACGTCAAGGTATTTTTGTAGTCAATGTAATCGATTACGTTGACTCGTCGTGGCAGCTCTAATATATATATATATATATATATATATATATATATATATATACACACACACACATACACACACACACATTCATTTAAATATAATGACAGAGTGACCTGTGTTCACTAAGCAGGAAGGCATGTAGACACTCAGCACGGGACATGAAAGCCAGCAGCAGTGTATTTGTGTTTATGCCTGTGATAGGATTAATTAGAGAATTACACTAAACATACTCCTCTAGTGTTTTAAAATGTTGGATGTAGTATCCAACTACCCAGAGGAAACATGTAAATCACAGGAAATGCCGATTGGTGGACAGGGAACATTTTTTGTTGTGCTAGCTATGTACAGTGCCTTGCGAAAGTATTCGGCCCCCTTGAACTTTTCAACCTTTTGCCACATTTCAGGCTTCAAACATAAAGATATAACATTTTTATTTTTTGTGAAGAGTCACCAACAAGTGGGACACAATTGTGAAGTGGAACGAAATTTATTGGATAATTTAAACTTTTTTAGCAAATAAAAAACTGAAAAGTGGTGCGTGCAAAATTATTCAGCCCCTTTACTTTCAGTGCAGCAAACTCACTCCAGAAGTTCAGCGAGGATCTCTGAATGATCCAATGTTGTCCTAAATGACTGATGGTGATAAATAGAATCCACCTGTGTGTAATCAAGTCTCTGTATAAATGCACCTGCTCTGTGATAGTCTCAGGGTTCTGTTGAAAGTGCAGAGAGCATCATGAAGACCAAGGAACACACCAGGCAGGTCCGTAATACTGTTGTGGAGAAGTTTAAAGCCGAATTTGGATACAAAAAGATTTCCCAAGCTTTAAACATCCCAAGGAGCACTGTGCAAGCGATCATTTTGAAATGGAAGGAGTATCAGACCACTGCAAATCTACCAAGACCTGGCCGTCCCTCTAAACTTTCAGCTCACACAAGGAGAAGACTGATGAGAGATGCAGCCAAGAGGCCCATGATCACTCTGGATGAACTGCAGAGAACTACAGCTGAGGTGGGAGAGTCTGTCCATAGGACAACAATCAGTCGTACACTGCACAAATCTGGCCTTTATGGAAGAGTGGCAAGAAGAAAGCCATTTCTCAAAGATATCCATAAAAAGTCTTGTCTAAAGTTTGCACAAGCCACCTGGGAGACACACCAAACATGTGGAAGAAGGTGCTCTGGTCAGATGAAACCAAAATCGAACTTTTTGCCCACAATGCAAAATGATATGTTTGGCGTAAAAGTAACACAGCTCATCACCCTCAACACACCATCCCCACTGTCAAACATGGTGGTGGCAGCATCATGGTTTGGGCCTGTTTTTCTTCAGCAGGGACAGGGAAGATGGTTAAAATTGAGGGGAAGATGGATGCAGCCAAATACAGGACCATTCTGGATGAAAACCTGTTGGAGTCTGCAAAAGACCTGAAACTGGGACGGAGATTTATCTTCCAACAAGACAATGATTCCAAACATACAGCAAAATCTACAAAGGAATGGTTCACAAATAAACGTATCCAGGTGTTAGAATGGCCAAGTCAAAGTCCAGACCTGAATCCAATCGAGAATCTGTGGCAAGAGCTGAAAACTGCTGTTCACAAACGCTCTCCATCCAACCTCACTGAGCTCGAGATGTTTTGCAAGGAAGAATGGGCAAGAATTTCAGTCTCTCGATGTGCAAAACTGATAGAGACATACCCCAAGCGACTTGCAGCTGTAATCGCAGCAAAAGGTGGCTCTACAAAGTATTAACCCAAGGGGGCTGAATAATTTTGCACGCCCCACTTTTCAGTTTTTTACTTGCTAAAAAAGTTTAATTATCCAATAGATTTCATTCCACTTCACAATTGTGTCCCACTTGTTGGTGATTCTTCACAAAAAAATAAAATTTTATATCTTTATGTTTGAAGCCTGAAATGTGGCAAAAGGTTGAAAAGTTCAAGGGGGCCGAATACTTTCGCAAGGCACTGAACCTGCAAAATAAAAGTCCTGTTTTTAAACGATTCAACGTTCCTTTTATTAAAAAAAAAATCTGTGCATGTGCATGGAGGCACATAGACAATATTAAACTCTTAATGGGGCTAGTCCTATGTTTCTCTCTCTCCCGGCATTTATGTGGGGTAGGAGTAGGGACCAGCAGGACTAGGTACCTGGATGCTGGACGTTGTGCATAACACTGTATTTATATAGCTGTTACAAAATGCAATATGGTCTCAGAGAGAACGCCACTTTTGTTTATGTTCTTGGTTTATTTCTTTTTTTTAAGTTTTGATTGCACTTCCTATGTCTCAGCGGTCTACAATCCGGGTTAATTTGTACTTTGTATTACCAGTATTTCTTTATCCGTAAAAACCTATACTGCTGTACGACTGCATTTCCTGTCTATGTTTGGTTTGTACCATGTATGTTTTGCAATAAAAACTTATTTGATTTAAAAAAAAAAAAAATCTGTACTTTTTGTCCTCACAGATGATCCCTGCACCAGGCATTGGTGACAAATTTGGGGGTATCCCCTAGAAATGTCAGAATTCAGGGTTACAACGTATCTCCAAATTAAAGCAAGCTAACTTCTGGACTGAAATATAAAGAGTTGGGAAATATGGCACGGATGTCTCACTGTTGTAGTATTCAAAATATATAAGAAAAGAGCGGCCCATCAGGCATCAGCTGATAAAATACCCCTTGTGTGTTTTTGTCCTTTAAAGGGTTAGTTCATCTTTATGGAAAAAATGAAAAAGGTGAACTAACACTGTACACCATTCCCACCCCCCTGGTCCCTGCTGTACTTACCATGGGCGTTCCTAAACTGTCAGTGCCCTGCAGTTGGTCCAGCAGAGTGTAAATTTGAAATCCCCACTCTTCTCCCTCTTCTCTGTGCAGCACTTCTGGGACGGACCACAAAGATTCACTGGGATTGGTTTACTAAAACTGGAGATTGCAAAGTCTGGTGCAGCTCTGCTTAGAAACCAATCAGCTCCCAGGTTTTTTTTTGTAAAAGCTTAATTAAACAAGCTGAAGTTAGAAGCTGATTGGCTACCATGTACAGCTGCACCAGATTTTGCACTCTCCAGGTTTAGTAAATCAACCCCACTGTGATGGAACTGACCAATCAGAATCGCTCTGATCTGTCCTGGAAGTGCTACACAGAAGGTGAAGAGCAGGGATTTCAAATCTACGGACCGCTTGACTGGCTGTGGAGGTGCTGACAGCTTAGGATCGGGGGTAAATACAGCAGGGCTGGGGAAGGGGGGGGGGGGTGGTAAGTGGGGAGGGTGTACAATGTTAGTTCACCTCACCTTTAAATTTTTTTCTGTAAAGGTGAACTAATGCTGCAAACACACGACCGGACTTTCTGGCAGAAAAGGTCCAACAGAGTTACGACAGGCTTCCAAATCAACGGACTTGCCCACACATGAACGGACTAAAGTCTGTTCAAAAGTCTATTAGTTTTGAACGTGATGACATATGACGGGACTAGAAAAGGAAATTCAATTGCCAGCAGCCAATAGATGCCCTTGCGTCATATTTGGTCCATCGGACCAGCATACAGAGGAACGGTTTTCACGATAGGAATTGAGTCCGTCGGACAGATTTGAAACATGTTCTATTTCTAGGTCCGTCTGATTTTTTTAAAGAAAAACGATCGGACTATCCCACACACAATCAGACCTAGTCTGCCGGAAAGTCTGGTCGTGTGTACGTGGCAGAACACTTTAAATTAGACATGGCAGGAAGTTCTCACTGTTGAAGTATCCATGACATATTAGAATAGAGTGGCTTATTGAGCTCCACCCCTAACTAAAATATCACAGTGGAATGGTCCTTTAAATGTACAAGTGTATTGTCTATATTTGCTATAGGAATTTCCCATACAGGAAAGTTCTGGATAAGGAAATTACCAGATTTCCTAGTTACAGCGTGCCTCCTTTCCATTAAAATACACCAAAGGTCGGTATTACGGCGGAGGCACTAACTGCACACATGGTTTTCACTGTCAGTCCCCGCTACCCACGCCATCTGTGCAGACAAGGCTGAAAATAGCTCAGATTATGCTGTATTATGAAATGCACATTAGCTCGGGATACCCATAATAAGAGAGTGTGATTTTTATCAGCAGATCAGAAATAAACATCATGTGGACAAATCTAACAAACAACAGCCTTTCCCGGACTGCCAGAAAAAAATGCTTAAAAAACTTTCTTGCAAGGGGGTGCTGTGTTGAGTCTCCTTTATAAATGTGTCTGTAATGTTTGTAGAGCAACTAATTAGATTCAAAGCAGGAAAAATGCATATGTAGAGGGACGGTTCAATCCAATTACTGTCTCTGGGGCAATACATAAAGTTCTTGTTGCAGAATCTATTAGGGGTATTCAAAAGAGAGACATCTTTTCCAATTTTGACATGCCTCCACTCAACAAATATTTCAGATTTATGTACTTGTAAACAATTTCTCCTGTCTTAAATTTACCTACTCTCATTTCACTGCACACTTCTTACATGTGCACTAGAAGGTAAAGCCAGGTAGGTAAGGTAAGTCAGATAAAGCCTGCTTTATTTCCTGGCTAAAGCATAGGAATATTTTTTTTTTTAGAATCATATTTACCTAGGTGAAGGCAGCACCAGTCTGATGCTGCATCTGTCCCCCGCTAACTCTAAGGCTGAGATCCGAGTGATCAAAGACCACCAATCGCTTGCTTCCCAATCCCAGAGCTCCCTGAGAAAAGAGCTGGTTACTGTCAGTCACTGCTGTCTGCTCCATTCCCTTGGTGCCCACTGGAGCACTTGGCTGTGGAGGGGGCAGGTGACAGTCCAGGCATGTAAACGGATCCCGACCATATGGCCACAATCTTTCCGGAGCCTGGACCAGCACTGTCATGTCAGCCGACTTTAGCCTGTTGTCTGCCGAAAACAGGTCACAGGAGTGCAGCAAACAAGCTTTGGTTGTACTTCTTCTTTAGGGTATGTAATGAAAACAGAAATATTTTATTTAAACTTTTCTTTAGAATATTGATGAGGGGGAAAATAGGTGTCAGGAAAGGCAAAAACAATCAGATTAAGCCACAAAGAATTAAAAAAATGCACCTTGTCTGCCCCAAATGCTTTTGCAATCCCAATTATTACCTTATTAAAGTAGTAGTTTCATCATTACTGTTCTGTACATGTGCAGAGAAAAGAGCTGTGGAAGGAACCCACTAGGTCCGATTACAGACAATAGACATTAGTTGCTTATTCCACAGTTCTGTCTGTTTAGCGTGAAAATCTGCCTTGTCTACAGTGATTATCAATACTCTGGCAGTTGTAAGCAGTATCTCTAGATGCCTACAACCTGGACCAGATGTTTGGAGGAACCAGATGGCATCGCAAATGGCTTACACATTACGAGGGCGAACCCTCTTGCCACAGCAATACACGTTACGAGGGTGAACCCTCTTGCCACAGCAATGGTAGTTTGACCTCTGGCTCTGAGGAAGAGGGTTCGCCCTCGTAACACGTAAGCCGTTTGTGATGCCATCTGGTTCCTCCAAACATCTGGTCCAGGTTGTAGGCATCTAGAGATAATGCTCGCAACTGCCAGCGTATTGATGAGCCTTGTTTGAAAGCTTTTTTGTGAGTATATTTCTTGTTATATTTTATGAACAAAATGTTATCTTTGGTAATGCACAAGGTCGGTGCGCCCTCCTGTTCTTTTTGTATGTTTCAGTTCTAAGGATACCCATTATTCTGAGGAGGGCAGCAAGACCGGCAACATTCCATTGATTTTGCTAAGGGGGTTGGCTGAGCCACTTACTCAGTTTACCGGGCACCCGAGCGCAGGAGATTGCTTTGCGTCATCTACAGCAGTGGTCATCAACCCTGTCCTCAGGGCCCACTAACAGGCCAGGTTTTATGTATTACCTTGGGTACATGCCGACTAGAATATTGCAATCACTGAGCAGTAAATTATATCACCTGTGATGTATTTCAGTTATCTTGCAAACCTGGCCTGTTAGTGGGCCCTGAGGACAGGGTTGATGACCACTGATCTACAGTGATAACTATGACTTTGCAAATCTGTCTCAGATGATTTCCCAGCTTCCCAGGTGCTGGAGAGGGAGTAAATAAACTGCAAACTATTGCACAGACTTTGTTAAACGTGAGATAGCCTGATTTGTGTCGAAATGTGTCACTAATTTGCTCAGTAAGTGTCCCCAGTTCTGTGCAGTCAGTACCACCTACCTGCTGTGGAATCTTAAAGCGGACATACGAGCAGAGTTTCATCATCTGCTCCATTTCTTCTGCAGTGGATGGAACGAGGGGGATTCTTGGATTTTCTTCTCCAGATTCTTTTAAGCTCTGTAAGTGTTTCACAAATTTGCTTTCAGTCGGATATTGTAAACCTAATCATTGAGGAGGAAAAGACAAATAAAAGATGATTTGTGAAATAAAAAAGACAAACGGTGAATACTTTTTTTTAACATTCACAGTTAATGTTTCAAGACATATTTTTAAAGTTGACAATACACATTACAATCTAATGCCAGCTTAAGCTGGCTATACAGGGGTCAAAATTGGGCTGGTTCAGCAGAAACGGAACAAATTTTGATCCATGTATGGCAGTTCTCGTTCATGAGGAGTCAATTTATTGATTGACTTTTCATGAACGGGTTTGTTGAAAAATCTCCGCTAAAGGGCTGCAGCACTGATCAGTGTATTCAAAGACACAGCATGGAGGATTTCTCCATCCACCTCGGGTGTGTAGATGGAGAAATCGGGTCAGTCTTTTTTGTTCAGCCAGCTGGCTGAACAAAATAAAACTGATTATTGTTTTGCCAGCTTTAGGTCATCCGGTTTGAACAGCACCAACTCACAGAGACAAGTACAAAAACAGCATCATATACAGTACTGATCTTTTCTCTGGTTAAAAGTGCATTAATATGACTAATATAGGCTTGCTTGGGGGTTAAAGAAGAAGTAGGGCCAAAGCTCTTTTGACCATAATTTTCCTGTGGGTTACAGGAGTGCACTCTGTTCTGCACTCTGGCAACCTGTATTCAGGCAAGTCCACTGTCGGTTGAGATCACTCAGCTGGTCCAGGCTCTGGAGAGATCCCGACTTTAATGTCTGTATTCTGGATCTCTGGTGAGATACTGACTTCAATCTTGCGACTCACTCAGATGCCTGGACTGGCAGCTGGCTCAGTCAGTGATCTGCTGAGAGCCTGAGCCAGCCACTTCTGCCCCCTCCACAGCCCAGCACTCCATTAAGCGCTGGAGGGGCAGAGCAGAGAGCCAGTGTCTGACTGCTCATTAAATTCTGAGAACTGAATGATCAGCAGTCTTTGATTGCTCGGTTCTCAGTCTTAGCCCTTGTACACACGGTCGAACATTCCGAAGGAAAATGTCCGATCGGACCGTGTTGTCGGATAATCCGACTGTGTGTGGGCTCCATCGGACTGTTTTCGTTGGAATATCCGACGGACAAAGTTTTATAGCTGGGCTATAAAACTTTACGACAACATGATCCGATCAGACTTTGTCCGATTGTGTGTAGAGAATTCCGATCAAAGTGCCACGCATGCTCAGATCAAATTCCTAGACCAAAGCTATTGGCTACTAGCCTGAACGTAGTCCCGTCGTAATGAAATAACGTCATCACGTTCTGAACGATCGGATTTTCCGACAACTTTGTCCGACCGCGTGTATTCAACAGTTTCGGACAAAATCCGTCGGACAAAATCCAACGGATTTGTACTTACACTGAGTACGCTTTTTCTGTTATTGTTAGTAACATGTGCCTATGAAAGCATAGAGAAACTATCACCGAGACAATATCCTGTAGGTCATAAATCCCAAATTCCAATTGATAACTTACATAATGAAAACATGAATAAAGTATATCTAAAAGCAAACCCTTTTTTTTTGAGTTTTGACTAGAGTGGAGAGGGATTTGTCCTGTTTACCATTATTATCGAGAGTGAAAGTAAAAGAAAACCCCAAATTGTGGGTTGTCCCCCAAAAAGTAATAAAGGGTAAATCTCTCAATGGGGACACTGGTGACCTGAGGACCCGCAAGATATTCCCTTAATTTGCAGGGATTTCCCCTCACTTCCGGTTTGGCTATAGGACAGGAAGTGAAGGGAAATCTTGGGAACAGAAATATTGTCCGGGTGGCCGCACTCCAAAAAAAATGCCTTTATCAAACGATTGTCTGTACAAAAATTTGATAAAAAAATGTGTTTCACACCATTAATGCTGATGCTTAGTCATAGCTGCATAACAAACATTCTACAATGAGATATATATATATATATATATATATATATACACAAAAAGGAAATGAAAGAAGTCCTAATTATTTTGCATGTTGACGCCCACAAGATCATGTGAGAGGACGGGTCCAAGCAGGGCCGGCGTCACCATTAGGCGGGTTAGGCAGCCGCCTAGGGCGCCAGGATGGAGGGGGCGGTAAAATCCTGGCTAACACAGTGACCCCGCACTGCTGGCTGCTATCACCCGCCCTCCCGCACCGAGCAGATCGAAGTTATATTGCGGAATGCGGGGTTACAAGCCAGATTATGAGCAGGGCGGTGATGAGGATAAGCAAACTCTGCGGAGCAGGGGGCGGAGTCTGTGTGGGCAGCTGCGGGAGGAGAGTCTTCTGTACAATATGGATTTGAGATCAAGGATAGCTCTAGCTCCGGCATTCCACAGCCTCTGGCATCCTGTCACAGTGATACAGAGAGAGCGTGGAAAGCCAGCTAGCTTGTGCAGGAGTTGGGCTGTGTTCTGTCTCCACTGTCCTCCTAACACCTCCCTCACTACACTGCTTGTCCAATCCAATATTCCGCCCTCCAGTTGTGCCCGCCCACACTCCAGTCACATGCATACAATTTACTGTGCTGTGAGGGAAGTTCTGTTTTCAAACAATAGCTGCCATAGCCCTGGGGGAGACCAGACTGAATGGGAGAGAATAATTGGTGAGTGAGACCCCCCTCTCTGTTCCCACCCCTTTGTGCTATGCACCTTCTCCTCCCCCCCTCTATTCCTCATGATCATCACCTTCTCTCTCTCCCCCCTAGGCTAGAGCCTAGCCTGTCTGTATAACGTCCTAACCTGCCTGTATACCATCCTACCCTGCCTGTATACCATCCTACCCTGCCTGTATACCATCCTAACCTGTCTGTATACCATCCTAGCCTGTCTATATACCATCCTAGCCTGCCTGTATACCATCCTACCCTGCCTGTATACCATCCTAAGCTGCCTGTATACCATCCTAGCCTGTTTATATACCATCCTAGCCTGTATACCATCCTAGCCTGCCTGTATACCATCCTAGCCTGTCTATATACCATCATAGCCTGCCTGTATACCGTCCTAGCCTGCCTGTATACCGTCCTAGCCTGCCTGTATACCGTCCTAGCCTGCCTGTATACTGTCCTTGCCTGTTTATATACCATCCTAGCCTGTCTATGTACCATCCTAGCCTGCCTGTATGCAGTTCTAGCCCTTCTATATACCATCCTAGCCTGCCTATATACCGTCTTAGCCTGTGTAGTGTCACAGTTTGATGCCTATCACAGGATGGTGCGGAAGTGACGTTGTTGCGTACTGCGCATGCGCGATGCGCTCCAAACGCTCGCGCCGTGCGTTCCAACATAGTTTCGGCAATACAGTTCAGCGAAACCATCACATAATGTTACGGAAGTGAAGTTACACACAACACAAACACTGGGCCGTTCGTTACAACACTAATACTTCCCTTGTTACCTAGTAGGTTTTGCATTGCTGGGACTTGTAGTGCCTATCCTGAGCTACATGCTTCAATGTTCAGTGTCCTCATCCCTATCCCCATGCTTCAATGTTCAGTGTCCATCCTTATCCCCGTGCTTCAATGTTCAGTGTCCTCATCCTTATCCCCGAGCTTCAATGTTCAGTGTCCATCCTTATCCCCGTGCTTCAATGTTCAGTGTCCTCATCCCTATCCGCGAGCTTCAATGTTCAGTGTCCTCATCCTTATCCCTGTGCTTCAATGTTCAGTGTCCTCATCCCTATCCCCATGCTTCAATGTTCAGTGTCCTCATCCCTATCCGCGAGCTTCAATGTTCAGTGTCCTCATCCTTATCCCTGTGCTTCAATGTTCAGTGTCCTCATCCCTATCCCCCTGCTTCAATGTTCAGTGTCCTCATCCCTATCCCCCTGCTTCAATGTTCAGTGTCCTCATCCTTATCCCCGAGCTTCAATGTTCAGTGTCCTCATCCCTATCCCCCTGCTTCAATGTTCAGTGTCCTCATCCCTATCCGCGAGCTTCAATTTTCAGTGTCCTCATCCTTATCCCCCTGCTTCAATGTTCAGGGTCCTCATCCTTATCCCCGAGCTTCAATGTTCAGTGTCCTCATCCCTATCCCCCTGCTTCAATGTTCAGTGTCCTCATCCCTATCCGCGAGCTTCAATGTTCAGTGTCCTCATCCTTATCCCCCTGCTTCAATGTTCAGGGTCCTCATCCTTATCCCCGAGCTTCAATGTTCAGTGTCCTCATCCCTATCCCCCTGCTTCAATGTTCAGTGTCCTCATCCCTATCCGCGAGCTTCAATGTTCAGTGTCCTCATCCTTATCCCCCTGCTTCAATGTTCAGTGTCCTCATCCTTATCCCCGAGCTTCAATGTTCAGTGTCCTCATCCCTATCCCCCTGCTTCAATGTTCAGTGTCCTCATCCCTATCCGCGAGCTTCAATGTTCAGTGTCCTCATCCTTATCCCCCTGCTTCGATGAGGACACTGAACATCGAAGCATGGGGATAAGGATGAGGACACTGAACATTGAAGCTTGCGGATAGGGATGAGGACACTGAACATTGAAGCAAAAGGATAAGGATGGACACTGAACATTGAAGCTCGGGGATAGGGATGAGGACACTGAACATTGAAGCAGGGGGATAGGGATGAGGACACTGAACATTGAAGCTCAGGGATAAGGATGAGGACACTGAACATTGAAGCACAGGGATAAGGATGAGGACACTGAACATTTAAAGCTTGCGGATAGGGATGAGGACACTGAACATTGAAGCACAGGGATAAGGATGAGGACACTGAACATTGAAGCTTGCGGATCGGGATGAGGACACTGAACATTGAAGCATGGGGATAGGGATGAGGACACTGAACATTGAAGCATGGGGATAGGGATGAGGACACTGAACATTGAAGCACAGGGATAAGGATGAGGACACTGAACATTGAAGCTCGCGGATAGGGATGAGGACACTGAACATTGAAGCATGGGGATAGGGATGAGGACACTGAACATTGAAGCACAGGGATAAGGATGAGGACACTGAACATTGAAGCTCGCGGATAGGGATGAGGACACTGAACATTGAAGCATGGGGATAGGGATGAGGACACTGAACATTGAAGCACAGGGATAAGGATGAGGACACTGAACATTGAAGCTCGCGGATAGGGATGAGGACACTGAACATTGAAGCATGGGGATAGGGATGAGGACACTGAACATTGAAGCACAGGGATAAGGATGAGGACACTGAACATTGAAGCTCGCGGATAGGGATGAGGACACTGAACATTGAAGCACGGGGATAAGGATGGACACTGAACATTGAAGCTCGGGGATAAGGATGAGGACACTGAACATTGAAGCACGGGGATAAGGATGGACACTGAACATTGAAGCATGGGGATAGGGATGAGGACACTGAACATTGAAGCATGTAGCTCAGGATAGGCACTACAAGTCCCAGCAATGCAAAACCTACTAGGTAACAAGGGAAGTATTAGTGTTGTAACGAACGGCCCAGTGTTTGTGTTGTGTGTAACTTCACTTCCGTAACATTATGTGATGGTTTCGCTGAACTGTATTGCCGAAACTATGTTGGAACGCACGGCGCGAGCGCTTGGAGCGCATCGCGCATGCGCAGTACGCAACAACGTCACTTCCGCACCATCCTGTGATAGGCATCAAACTGTGACACTACACCTGCCTGTATACCACCCTAGCCTGCCTGTATACCACCCTAGCCTGCCTGTATACCGTCCTAGCCTGCCTGTATACCGTCCTAGCCTGCCCGTATACCGTCCTAGCCTGCCCGTATACCGTCCTAGCCTGTCTGTATACCATCCTAGCCTGCCTGTATACTGTCCTTGCCTGTTTATATACCATCCTAGCCTGTCTATGTACCATCCTAGCCTGCCTGTATGCAGTTCTAGCCCTTCTATATACCATCCTAGCCTGCCTATATACCGTCTTAGCCTGCCTGTATACCGCCCTAGCCTGCCTGTATACCGCCCTAGCCTGCCTGTATACCGCCCTAGCCTGCCTGTATACCACCCTAGCCTGCCTGTATACCACCCTAGCCTGCCTGTATACCACCCTAGCCTGCCTGTATACCACCCTAGCCTGCCTGTATACCACCCTAGCCTGCCTGTATACCGTCCTAGCCTGTCCGTATACCATCCTAGCCTGCCTGTATACTGTCCTTGCCTGTTTATATACCGTCCTAGCCTGTCTATGTACCATCCTAGCCTGCCTGTATACAGTTCTAGCCTTTCTATATACCATCCTAGCCTGCCTGCATACTGTCCTAGCTTGCCTATATACCGTCTTAGCCTGTCTATATACAGTCCTAGCCTGCCTGTATACCGTCCTAGTCTGTCTATATACCGTCCTAGCCTGCCTGTATACTGTTCTAGCCTTTCTATATACCATCCTAGCCTGCCTGCATACCGTCCTAGCCTGCCTGTATACCATCCTAGCCTGCCTGCATACCGTTCTAGCCTCTATATACTGTCCTAACCTGCCTGTATACTGTTCTAGCCTGCCTATATACCATCCTAGCCTTTCTGTATACAGTTCTAGCCTGCCTGCATACCATCCTAGCCTGCCTGTATACTGTTCTAGCCTGCCTGTATACTGTTCTAGCCTGTCTGTATACTGTTCTAGCCTGTCTGTATACCGTTCTAGCCTGTCTGTATACCGTTCTAGCCTGTCTGTATACCGTTCTAGCCTGTCTGTATACCGTTCTAGCCTGTCTGTATACCGTTCTAGCCTGTCCTGTATACCATCCTAGCCTGGCTGGTGTGAGGAAACGAGCCGGTGCAGCCACTATTTGTCTTCAGGCCAGGTGCAGAGGTGCAGGTGTGGGCCTGCGGACCACAGCAGAAGAAGTAGTGGAGAGGCGCCTCAAACATCTCTTCTGCCACCTTCACCGTATACATGGGCATGACAAAGGGGTGGAGCCAGGGCGGAGCCATTAGGGCGGCAAAATTAGGTTTCGCCTAGGGTGTCAAAAATCCTTTCACCAGCCCTGGGTCCAAGCGATGGTAGTGCTAACAGCTGAAACAAAAGGTCTTCACATATGTGGTTTTAACCCTTTGTTTGCCACCAGGCTGGACAAAAAAAAATTCCCAATTGATTTTATGTGACTAGACAAAAATCATAAAACAGGAGACGTCACATAAACACGTCACATAAACATGAAAATACAGTCCCTATCCATTAAAGGATGACTACAATAAGATGAGGCACTGGAAGATCGAACAGTTCAAACAAAAAATTGTATCTTTAGATTGCTAAACAGTTAGCTAATGCAACCACCCATACAAATAACTAATTTGGTCACTCATAGGGAGGTTCAGAGTGGGCGCATGAATGTTTCAATCATAAAAATGGGAAACATCCCCGGGAAATCTTCCCAATGGGACCCAGATGGTGAACAACATCTGACAGGAGTTATAACTCTTCCTTGCTCTATCCAAAATGGAAATAAAGTTTTGCCTATAGTTCTACTTTAAGGGTTACATTGACACATCAATGAAAAGCCCCAGCCCAAAAGAGGTAAAGATGTGATTATTGTGACTTACCTGCAGGACAAATTAGAGTCAAACTGCAGATGTCTTTTGGATACTGAGCAGCGTATACCCCGGCCACACATCCACCCATCGATGTACCAACAAGATGGAAAGGCCTCTTGTTCAGGTTTATGCTCTCAACAAACTGTCAAGGAAAAAATGCGTTCTCTTAAATTTGATTCATTAGCTATATACAAAGTAGTTTTGCTGGAAGTTTTCTGAGGGAGACTCCAACATCGCAAAACAACATAATTGTAAGTAGCAGCAGCTGAATAACATGGATAATACTCTACTTATTATAAGAAATGACAAGTGATAGGGGTAAAAATGAGGAGTAGCCAACCACAGAACATGGGGGGAAGAGATAGAATGCAAAGTAAGAGCTGATCATTGACCAGGAGGAAGAAAGAAGAAGAAGAGCAAAAGCTTATCATAGCCTGGAGGCTAAAGAGAGGAGGCAGAGCAGAAGCTGACATTGGACTAGGAGGAAAAGAAAGGAGGCCGAGTGGGAGCTTGTTGTGGACCACTGGAAAGAGAGAGGCAGTAGAGTGGGAGCTTGACATGGACTGTTTAAAAGAGAGAAGAGGCAAAGTATTATTATCATACAAGATTTATATAGCGGCAGCAGTTTGCACAGTGCATTACAACATGAGGGCAGATGGTGCAGTTACAATACAGTTTAATACATGAGGAATCAGAAGGCCCTGCTTGTTAGAGCTTACAATCTAGGAGTAGGAGCTTATTATTGACTGTGGGAAAGAGAGAGAAGACAGAGAGGGAACCTAGCATTGACTAGGTAAAAAACAGAGGAGGCACAGTGAGAGCTGAGCATGGACTGCAAGGAAAGAGAGGAGGCAGCAAGGGGGTTACCCATAGATCAATGACGAGAGAAGGTAGAACAATAGCTGATAATGGAATGGGATTAAAAAGAAGAGGAAGAACTGTAGTTGACCTCTGAGCTAAGAAAATAAGGGGAGACAGAGCAGGAACTGAGAAAAGAATAGGGGAAAAAAAGAGAGCATACAAGGTGGAAGCTGGTTATGGATTTTTTGAGGAGTGCAGAGGAAGCATAGTGGGCGCTGATCATGGATTTGGAGAGGAAGAAGGAGGCGTAAGAGCTGGAGCCAAACTTGGACTGGGGGAAGACAAAGGAGGCAGACTGAGAGCTGGGCATGGACTGGCAGGGAGAGGGCAAAGTAGGAGCTGAACATGGATCAAGGAAAATAAAATAGATAGAATGGGAGCTGATCATGGACCAAGGGGAAGAGAGACAGGGGAGGCAGAATGTTCGGTCCCCGGCATTAACCGGGGGCCCGCATGGGACAGGGCAGAGGGCTCTTTGCCTGTGCATTTTCTCTCCTTTCTCTCAGCAGGGCTATTGGTGCAATATCCCTTAGCAACAAGCCGTCATTGGAGGAATTTGGCGGGCTGTTTCTTCGCTCCTATGACTGCTTATATAAGCCGGACGCTACCTCAGCTTCACAGCCACCTGAAGAGGACCAGTTTGCGCTCAGGTGTACAGTTAGAATGGAGTCTCTCCTTCGTCAGCTTCTGGAAAAAGCAGAAAGCTCGGGCGGTGAGGAGTGGCTGAGGCACTGCTTAGCTGAAGACCCTCCTGCTTTTTCTTCTCTCCCTGCCTGTTTGACGCCCATGCCGAACATTATGGAGGAACACAGGAATTCTCCTTCAGCTGGCAACTCCCGCACACCTGTAGGAAAAGGAAAGAAGCAGAAAAAGTCGGCAGCCCCTGCTGTTCCTTATTCTAAGGAAGATTCTTTCACTTCTACTTCTCGTTCCAGGTATCTTAAAGATGCTGCAACTTTATCCTCCTCATCCTCCATTCCAGAAACCAGCGCTGCAGCTCCTTTGGGACAGAATGCTGTGTCAGATATCCCGCCTGGTGAGAATCCTGTTTCTTCTTTACCTGACTTAATTGTTATCCTTAATTCTTTAGCAAATGCTTTTACTAGCCTGTCAGAAGGGGAACAAGGATCTCCCTCTCCCTCTCTCATTGCCAGGGCTCTGTTTGCAAGCGCTGGCAGTTCTTTTCAGAATAGACAGCAATTAAACAATGTTTCAGTTCAAACATCTATCCCTGTACAGGAGGCACTGCCTTCTGGTACCTTACAAGGGGCACATTTATTTGGTGCAGCTCAGGAGACACAGCCTGCTGGTGCTCCTATTAATACTTTGTCAGGTGTACAGTCTTCTGGTACTTTTTCCTATAATTTGCAGCCAGGTGCACAGTATTCTGGTGCAGTGTCAGGTGCTCAGTATTCTGGAGCGATATTACAAAATCCTGTTAATCATTTGAATATCAGTACTGCTCCCCCTATTGGTGTAAGGGAAGATGTGCAGCCTTTGCTTGCTTCAGGTGCACAAAATATTGGTGCTTATCAAGATGGTACTGGATTGCAGCAGTCAGTCACTGCGGATGCTTTAAAGGTTGGCCCTGTCTGGAACGCTATGCGTTCGCAGGGTAATGTTACTATTCCTATGGAGAAACAGTTTAACCCTTTAAGAACTCAGAGCATTTTAGTGAATACTGGTGGTCTTTTACAGCCTAGTTCTTGTAATAATACACCTTGTCAAGTAGCAGAAGCTTGTATGAAAGAGGCGCTTCCGTGCGAAATCTCCCCGTTAGGTTTCCACTTGTCTTCCTCAGTTAAGGAGAAAATTTGGAGAGGAGAATTTGTTGATTTATTATCCCTCCTGCCTTCTTCTAAAGAATTTCTTTCTAAATTAGATAAGAAATCAGAGGAGCGTTCAGAAGAAGATAGAAGGAGAGCAGTACCTAGAACATTCCAGAATTGGCTGCAAGCATTCTGTATTTTCGCTTCAGTTATGGGTGAAAAATTTCCAGAAAAATGTTCTGGGCTATTTCAACATCTAGACATTGTTGCTGAGGCCTTTAGGCATTTCGGGGGTATTTCATGGTTTCATTATGATGAGAATTTCAGGCAGAAGCTGGCGGTACACCCTTCCCTACGTTGGGGTGTGAAAGACGTTGGCCTTTGGTTAAATCTGATGTTGCCTCCAAAACCGCAGGTGCAATTCAAAGCACCCAACTCTACTAATAATTCATTTCGCAAAGGTTTCTGCTTTGCATTCAATGAAGGACAATGCAGATTTCTGGCCAACTGTAGATACAAGCACGAGTGCTCATATTGTACAGGGTCACACCCGGCTTGTAGATGTTATCGAAAGGCCTCTGCCATGTCAGGTCAGCCTCAATCCAGGGATGGGTTTTCAAAAGGCACAGACAACTGTGAAATTGTCAAACATGCTTCCTTGGCTAGAAATGTATCCAAACACCAGGATGGCGGAGCTGCTTTATAACGGCTTCAAGCATGGTTTTTTAGTCCCTGGTTTTTCTGGGTCTGGTTGTAAGTTAGTGGACAATTTGCGTTCGGTCTTTTCACACCCAGAGGTTGTTAGGGTTAAAATTGAGAAAGAACTAACAGAGGGCAGGATTGCGGATCCGTTCTTCTCACCCCCTTTCTCCAACTTCAGAATTTCTCCATTGGGCGTAGTTCCCAAAAAAGAGCCAGGCTCTTTTCGCCTAATACATCATTTGTCATACCCTGCTGGCGAGTCTCTTAATGATGAGGTTGCTGATTTCGATGCTTCAGTTACGTATGCTTCTTTCGATGAGGCTTTGGTTCTCCTTGAGCATTTTGGAAGGAATTCATTAATGGCCAAGGCGGATATTAAGTCTGCATTTCGTTTACTTCCAGTACACCCGCAAGGCTTCAGTTCTCTAGGTTTTCATTTTAACGGAAATTTTTATTTTGATAAATGTATGCCAATGGGCTTCTCCTTATCTTGTTTTTACTTTGAGGCTTTTTCTTCTTTTCTTCAATGGGTAGTGTCTGTGGTGCATCCCGGTGTTGGTTATATTCATTATCTAGATGATTTTCTTTTCATAGGTCCACCTGAATGTTCTGTTTGCTCTGATTCTTTGTCAGCCTTCTTTGATATTTGTGAAAATTTTGGCATTCCCCTTGCCCAGGAGAAGACAGTGTTTCCATCTACTAGTCTGGAATTTTTGGGCATTGTCATTGATTCAAATGCCATGGAATTCAGATTGCCTCCATCAAAGCTTTTCAAGATTAGGTCGCTAATATCCTCTTTTATATCTAGACGGAGAGTTCTGCTTAAAGATGTCCAATCTCTATTAGGCTTGTTTGCTTTCGCTGCAAGAGTAATTCCGGTAGCTAGGATTTTTTCTCGCCGTTTTGCTAGGGCTACAAAGGATTTAAAAAATCCTTTTTCTCATGTTACCATGTCAAAAGCCATTAAAGATGATTTAAAGGTATGGGATGAGTTCTTGTTAGGTTTTAATGGATCAACGGTATGGCAGAAAGAATTTATAGACGATTTTGAATTAGGCCTTTTTACCGACGCTTCAGGTTCTATAGGCTTTGGTGCCTTCCTGGCAGGTCATTGGTGTGCTTCAAAGTGGCACACATCTTGGAGGATTCCTGAGATTGCGCGTAACCTAGTCTTGTTAGAATTATTCCCAGTAGTGGTGGCGGTAGTTATTTGGTGTGATTTGTTTAAAAATCGGAGAGTTTTAATTCACACGGATAATAAAGGTGTCCTATTCGCGATTAATTGTTTATCTTCTAAGTCTGATTTTGTAATCAAATTGCTTCGTTTCTTAGTTCTCCATTGTATGAAATATAATATTTGGCTTAAGGCTAAACATTTACCAGGTGTAAGCAATAGCATTGCAGACTCGTTATCTCGTCTTCAGTTTTCCAGGTTCCACGAATTGGCTCCGGAGGCAGACCCAATTGGCTCCCAATGCCCGGAATTCCTCTGGGGCTTGATTTGGGATTAATCTCCGCCAATTTAAAGAACTCCGTTTCACTGAGAACATGGGAGGACTATCTGCGAGCATGGTCGAGATGGGATAGTTTCTGCTCTACATACAATTTAAGTATTGCCAGTTGTAATGCTTACACAGCTCTGTCTTTTGTTACTTTTTTAATCCATTCTAACCTTAGTGCAGCTTCTATACATAAAATTTTGGCCGGGGTTTCCTTCTTTCTAAAATTTTTTGACCTTCCGGCCTTGTCTTCTTTCTATACAGTACGTCAGGTATTGAAAGGTTTTAGGCGTTCCCATTTGGTTAGAGATGGTAGGAGACCCATTTCTATTGATCTTTTGGTTAAATTAATTCAGACTTTGCCTTCAGTATGCTATTCCCCTTATGAAATTTTATTATTTAACGCAGCTTTTTCTTTGGCATTTTTTGGCGCTTTACGGGTGGGTGAGTTTTCCGCCTCAAATAAATCTTCATGCGCTATCCTGTTAGATAGTGATGTGTTTGTTTATTCAGATTCTATCACTATATGCATCAGAAGATCAAAAACCGATCAGGTTGGTAAGGGACGCATGATTAAGTTGGGTCGGGCAGGGTATATTCCTATCTGCCCGGTCCGAAATAATTTAAATTTTATCGCCTTTAGACCTTTCTTTCACGGGTCATTCTTTATTCACAATGACCTGTCTCCTCTTACTCGTTATCAATTTTCTTCTGTCCTTTCTTCTTGTCTAAAAAACCTTGGTTTGTCGGGCTTTTATTTCTCATCTCACTCCTTCAGAATAGGGGCTGCCACTGCTGCTAACTCTATGGGTTTTTCTTCTGAGGAGGTTCAGAGGTTGGGTCGTTGGGACAGTGTTAGATATAAGTCTTACATTCGACCTGAGTTAGTTACTAATTAAGTTTCTTTTCAGATTTTCCTAGGTTCAAGGTCTGGATTATAGGCCATTCATTTATTCATTGGGCCTACAAAAGAGCCGAAGCACGGAATTTCGAAAAGACTTTGGGTTTTAAGGTTCATGCTTTGCAAATCTTTTGGCATGGTGTTAGGGGGTTACGTTGGAAAGATGTAAGAAATGAATTAATTTATTTAAATAATGTTTGGCCCAGCCCGGATCTATTAATAATCCACGCTGGGGCAAATGATATTGGTAAAGTTAAAACTTGGAATCTTTTATGTGAGATGAAACAGGATCTCTTTTCGTTTAAGGTCCTTTTTCCATCCGCAATTATCGCTTTTTCTGAGATGATTCCTAGGTTACTTTGGTCCCCCTCTAGCAATTTATTTTATCTAGACAAGATTCGTAGACGCTTAAATAGGACCATTCATAATTTTTTGGTTTCTTCCAATAACTTATCCTATCGCCACGTTGAGTTGGAAGGTTTTATCTCAGGTCTCTATAGATCAGACTTGGTACATTTGTCGGACATAGGTCTGGACATTTTCAATGTAGGTTTGCAGAATATGATAGAGAAAGCCACGGTGTTGGGGGGGCCTCAGCGTTTTGTTTCACAATTGGCTTCGGCCGGTGGGGTTCGTCTTCCAGTATAAGTCTGGAAGGACATGGTGATTGAGATCTGGTATTGGATCATTTTGTTAATTTTGAAATTTAATTCTATGCTGAAAGCTGATTTTTTAGTTAATGTGAATGTAGCTAATTTGGGTTACCCCTTGAATAAACACCGTGGCCATTTATGACCAAATATACTGTGTGTCAGTTTCATTTATTTATTATTAGCTACTCTGTACTGTCCCATGTTCGGTCCCCGGCATTAACCGGGGGCCCGCATGGGACAGGGCAGAGGGCTCTTTGCCTGTGCATTTTCTCTCCTTTCTCTCAGCAGGGCTATTGGTGCAATATCCCTTAGCAACAAGCCGTCATTGGAGGAATTTGGCGGGCTGTTTCTTCGCTCCTATGACTGCTTATATAAGCCGGACGCTACCTCAGCTTCACAGCCACCTGAAGAGGACCAGTTTGCGCTCCCACCCCCCCCTCCCTATTTTTATGATTGTTTAGTCACGGTGATATTCAGTGGGGGTTCGTCTTCCAGTATAAGTCTGGAAGGACATGGTGATTGAGATCTGGTATTGGATCATTTTGTTAATTTTGAAATTTAATTCTATGCTGAAAGCTGATTTTTTAGTTAATGTGAATGTAGCTAATTTGGGTTACCCCTTGAATAAACACCGTGGCCATTTATGACCAAATATACTGTGTGTCAGTTTCATTTATTTATTATTAGCTACTCTGTACTGTCCCATGGGAGCAGAATGTGGATCAGGGGAAAATTGATTATTATTCAAGGGAAAGAGGGAGAAGGCAGTATGGGAGTTCATAACGGACAAAGGAGCAAGGTAGAATGGCTACTGATCATGGACCAGGAATTGAGAGAGAAGGCAGAGTGTTTACTTGTCATTGAATAGGAGGTAAAGAGATAAGGCAGAGCACAAGCCAATCAAAGCTCTTAATTTTATTTTAAGTACACATGAAAAATGCATTAAAAATAATCTGGCAAAGAGGAATAACCCATGAAGATTTTGGAAGCATTATCAAGTTCACACAGCCTATTGACTAACAACAACTGATTTAAAGTACACCAATCACCTTTACCTAAGTTGATCATAGACAATATAGTGTGGTCGGTTGTATGAGCCAAAAGCCAAAGTTTTTATTCCTATTTGAAAATAAGTTGCATGACATTCATCCTTGAAATCTTTTTCTATGAACTACAGAGGGCGGTGGTCAGTACCAGGAAACAATTGGCTTGCTGTTCTAAGTGATCAAATTTGGGTTTTTTAACAAAATATGAATGATGACGTTGAAAGGGATTTCATGGTGGTCAGCTGGACAAAATGAATGCCAAATAAAAAAATATATATAAATAAATATAATAGGAACTTCAAAGCTGTGTTTTCTAAACTCATTTTAAGGGCAAATCTTGATCGCTTGGAGCATACCTTTGAATGAGTAACATTTTAAGGTAATTAGCTTACAATGACAATACATTCAAAGATGAAATTATAATTATAACAGATTCATGAGGATGTGTTTTGGTAAATTCATCATAACTTTGCCCGAGCTTTTTGATTCCTTTTTATTAAGTGAAAGATGAAGCAGATGGAATGTAATCATCTTAGACGCAGCATGACAGGGAAGATTTTAATCTGGAAAGAATTAGGGAGCAGTGGCAGATCTGTAGAAGAGAATGTGACATGTGTTTATCAGCAAGAGCAATTTATCAGAGTGCTGTTAATGTGATTTTGTTGTGTGTCCTGACATCAGATTTACATTCACAAAATGTATTTACGGAACAGTAAAGTAGTTGTGTTGAATCAGGCTTCAAGGTTGATTAGAGCTTAGAGGCTCGCTGGTCCTCAGTTTTTAAATATCACATCTGATGATAATATTTTAGAAAGCCACAAACTAATTCAAGGCTATGAGCGCTGCTATCATCAAAGGTGATAATTCTGGCCTATAAATAAAAGAGTCAAGCAATGGGTGTGATGATCTTCACGTGAATCCTTCATAAACTGCAGTTTATTTTGAAGTATGTTGCACATTTTAAGCCTAAATTTGCAGGTCTTAAAGAGAACCTCTAGCCCATGCCTTACATTTTAGTTTTGGACAGACTGGAGAAGGAATACAATCTATATCAGGTTTTTACTGCTGTCTTCATTCAAGTTAAAGTGGTTGTAAACCCTCACATATGAGGTGTGTCTAAAAAGTTTGGTGAATGGTCTGATATCTCAATGGCAACATGGGCCAGGTGCGCACACATGCACATGGCTATTCAGAGACACATCGAGAAGAGCCACCTAGCGTGGAGTACACGTCATCGCCAGGGTAAACCCACTGTGGGCAGTCGAACGTAGTCAGTGTGAGAGGTAGGAGCAATGGAGTAACGAGTGCACATCAATTTCTTCTACAAATTGGGGGAAAATGGCAACGGAGATGCATGAAATTATGGTGCAAATGTACGGGACGGAAGCCGTGAACAGAAAATGTTTTACCACTGGTTGAAATGCTTTTGCGACAGGAAGAAAATGAATGAGGATGATTGACAAGCAGAACATCAGACACGATCGAACAAGTTGGAATTGCATTGGAATGGCTTTCACCTTCTTTCCCGCGACCCAGCTAACTTCTTCCTGTTTCCCCGTCTGAAGAACGTCATTAAGGCCGGGTTCACACCGCTGCGATGCGGGAACGCCGCGAATCCGCGGCGTTTTCCCGCATCGCATTACTCCCGCCGGCAGTTCACACTGCCCTATGCGGACGGCTGGGAGTTTCAATATGTTAATGACACCCCCAGATCCGTCCGCATATCGCAGTGCAATCTGCCGACTCGCACAGGAATCGGATCGCATGGTGTGAACCCCCATGCGATCCGATTCTGTTGCGGACCAAAAAAAGGGCCCAGTGCGAGTTTGCTGCGGGACCGATGCAAATTCAGCCATACTATCTGTATGGCTGTACTCGCATCGCTACGGAGATCGGATGTGATTTGCGGTGCGAATCACATCCGGATCTCCCCCCGCAGCAGTGTGAACCCAGCCTAAAGGCGCACATTTTGAGGACGTGGAGGCAATCTAGGAATGTGTGACAGTGGTTCTGCAATCGATTCCTACAGAGGCCTTTGCAGACAGTTTCCAGAAGCTTTATGAACGTTGCCAAAAGTGTGTTGTGAAGGATGGGGATTATTTTGAAGCCATTCACCAAACTTTTTAGACACACCTCGTATACCCAATGAAGAGACTAGCCTCAGGTAAAACACAGAGATGAAACAAATCCTCCTACATAAGTTGAACCTTATTCCTGTATAGCTCTCTAAAGCGCACATTTTATACAATATTTCTAATTGTTAGAAGTTGGGGGATATCTGATATCACACACGGTACAGTACAGAGAAGAGATCTGAATAACCTGAACCCGGACTGGAGGGAATAGACACCCCCCCCCCTACACAGTCTCATAGGGAAACATGTACAGCTGAGGCTGTCAAACAATGGCTGTGTGCTGGAGCTTCTCTCCTGTCCCCCTGAATCCCTTGGAGTCTGCATCACCTTTCAGAAGTGACTCATGCAGATAGCAGAGGAAGGAGAGAGGAGACAGAAACTACACACAAGTGCTTTGGATTGAGGCAAGTTCACACTATAGAAGGATATGCTTTTTGAATTATTATTTTTTTAACATTTTATTTCAGCAGTGTACAACCACTTTACGATTTCTCATCATTCCTTGTTCCTGGGATGATGGTCACCAGAGCAGGAAGGGAAGCCTCTAATACAAAAGCACAAAAACCTGAAGGAGTTATTAACTCTCCCCACTCTATCCAAAACGAAATTATAAAGCCTTCCTGCCTAGGCATTTGGTCACATGATCAGTTTTGAAGGAGAAAATCACTTCATTTAAATGTTATACTTTCAGCAGTGATCACGTTACCAAAGAATGGAGGTCATTGGTCCCAGAGTTGGCAAAAGATGAAACCCAGAGCAGCATTTTGTCCAGGCAAAAACCTTATGTTAGCCCATCTTCTTAGAGGAGAGGTAAGGCCAAAACTCTGTTAGCCAAACTTCTCCCGTGGGTCACAGAAGTATACTTATTTCTGCATTCCTGTTACCCAGATTCAGCCGACAGGCCTGAGCCAGGGATCACTCAGTTCTCGGTGTAGAGCTAGCAGGGGAGTATGATTGTTTTTGATTTTTTTTTAAATCCTGCACTTGTCAATATTAACCACTTCCTATCTGGCCATAGCACATAAACAGCCAGAGGGGAGCAGCACCAATGCGGGTAGATGTACCGGTACATTCTTCCGCATCCCCCACTCGTGTGTGCGATCTAGGGCATGCAGTGGCGGGATCTGTGACCCGCTGTGTCCACCCAGACACAGCCGATCCATGATCATTGTACTGGGTCATTGTGAGCAGCCCTGGTACCATGTGATCGCTGTGACCAACCACAGTGAGCATGTGATCAGTAGTAAACTATGCCGTCATGGTTTACTACTGTGTGAGCTCTGTAATTGGGCACAGTGATCATATGGTATCGGGGCCAATCACAGTTGCCCTGTATCATGTGATATCTGTGACCAATCATGGCATCACAGTAGTGCACAAAGTTTCATAAATGAAACCTTTACACAGTCTTTTACCAATTGCTTATCACAGTGACCATCACTGTAATAATGTAATAAGCAATCACATTTTATAAAAAAGAAATCCTAAGTCCACTATTGTTGGGAGAAAAAAAGGTCATAAAAAATTACTATAGCATATACAATTGCTACACAAGTCGGAATATTATTGAATGTATTTAAAATGACCTTTCCTTTTCAATCTGCAGCACTATAACTTTCTGTAAAATCCAATATGGCTACCTGGAAGCGTTCTGTACAAAGATGGTGTATGGAACGCCCCCAGAAATGTATTTTCCTGCATGTGATTGGCTCACTGATATTTCTATATATTTATTATAGCAAAAAGTAAAAGATATTGGGGGTTATTTCCAAAAAGGTAAATCCATTTTGCATTGCAAGTGCACTTGAAAGTGCAGTCACTCTAAATCTAAGGGGTAGATCTGAAAAGAGTGGAAGCTCTGCTGATTTTATCATCCAATCATGTGCAAGCTAAAATGCTGTTTTTTATTTTCCTTGCATGTCCCCCTCGGATCTACAGCGGCATTACTTCCAAGTGCACTTGCAGTGCAAAGTGGATTTGCCTGAGTAAATAAACCCCATAGTGTTTTTTTCAAAATTGTCTCTCTTCTTTTGTTTACAGTGCAAAAAATAAAAACCGCAGAGGTGATCAAATACCACCAAAAGAAAGCTCTATTTGTGGGAAAAAAGGATGTAAATTTTGTTTGGGTACCACGTCGCACCATCGTGCAATTGTCAGTTAAAGTGACGCAGTGCCGTATCGCAAAAAAATTGCCTGGTCATTGAGCAGCTAAATCTTCTGGGGCTCAAGTGGTTAAAGATTCAATATAAGACAATTGGAAGCATGTATTTTGGGTACATTGGACTTTTAATTTCCAAGGTGGACAGCAGACAGTAAAATAGAATATTAGAGTATTAGAAAGCTCCTAACAAAATCTTTCTAACTTAAAAAAATATGAGACATCCCCTGCATAGGAAATATTGTTAATTGATTCATCAGATTACATTCACAGACATAATATAGTATAAACCAGTGTTTCTCAACGTCAGTCCTCAAGGTGCCCCAACAGGTCATGTTTTCAGGATTTCCCTCAGAGGAAACGGTTGTGGTAATTACTAAGGCAGCGAAACTGACCAAATCACCTGTGCAAAATAATGGAAAGTCTAAAAACTTGACCTATTGGGGCACCTTGATGACTGGAGTTGAGAAACACTGGTATAAGCAAGTACCTGGTGTATCCGCTTCACCTGTCCGCTGATTGAGTAGTCATCTAAAGGTGAGCGAGTGGTTCCCTCATGACCAGGTAGATCCACACAAATCACATGTGCGTTCTTAGGAAGGAACTGTAAATAAACAGCAGTTATAAACTGACAGCAGCATTATACAATAGTAAATACTATATACACACACACTATATTACCAAAAGTATTGGGACGACAGCCTTTACACACACACACACACACACACACACACACAAAAAATGTAATAGCATCCCAGTCTTAGTCCGTAGGGTACAATATTGAGTTGACCCACCCTTTGCAGCTATAACAGCTTCTACTCTTTTGGGAAGGCTGTCCACAAGGTTTTGGAGGTTGTCTATGGCAGTGTTTCTCAACTCCCGTTCTCAAGGCGCTCCAACAGGTCATGTTTTCAGGATTTCCCTCAGATGAAAACAGCTGTGGAAATTACTAAGTCAGTGAAGCTCATCAAATCACCTGTTCAAAATAATGGAAAAGTTGAAAACATGACCTGTTGGGGCTTCTTGAGTACTGGAGTTTAGAAACACTGGTCTATGGGAATGTTTGACCATTCTTCCAGAAGCACATTTGTGAGGTCAGGCACTGATGTGGACGAGAAAGACTGGCTCGCAGTCTCCTCTCTAATTCATCCCAAAGGGGTTCTATCTGTTTGAGGTCAGGCCAGTCAAGTTCCTCCAACCCACTCTTGCTCATCTATGTCTTTATGGTGCTTGCTTTGTGCACTGGTCCAAATCCTTTTGTGGAGGAGGGATAATGGTGTGGGGTTGTTTATTAGGAGTTGGGCTTGACCGCCTAGTTCCAGTTAAGGGAACGCTTAAGGCATCAACATACCAAGACATTTTGGACAATTTCATGCTCCCACCTTTGTGGGAATGATTTGATGATGGCCCCTTCCTGTTCCAACATGACTGTACACTAGTAGACAAAGCAAGGTCCATAAAGACATGCATGAGCAAGTTTTGGGTGCACAGTCCTGACCTCAACCTGATGACATCATCATCACAAGGGCGAGTTCTCCAAGGGAACGTCACCGGATGGCCACACCCCATGGCTATATAAGAGATGCCAGACAGCAGGTGACAACACAACAAAGGAAGACAGCCTTAGAAGAAGAGCAGCCTTTTTTTGCAGGTAACTGGCAGCTCAGGGAGAAGACAGCACAAGGTACAAGGGGAAGACAGCTCGGGGGAGGCAGCTCGGGGCTTCTTTTTAATAAAGGACTTGTCGAAAACCGGCTCTTGTTTTTTTTTTTACAATTCACTGCTTTTTTGGGCAAAGACGGTTGTTAAGGAAGCATTGACTGGCTTCCCAGCTCCCTCCTTAGCATCCAGCAATGTACAGTGTGTAAAATGCAAAATGTATGAAAACTGCATGCAAAAATGCAAAAAAAACAAGAATGCAAAACGCACTACAAAATGTGCCTGAAAAATTCATCAATCACAGCCGCATAGATGTAAACCAAGCCTAAAGGGGTACATTTCTCTTGGGCTTTTCTGGTGCTAAAGGTGCCAATAATGGATGACAATCAATTAATTTTCATTTAAAATTGATGATATTTATTAGAAAGTCGAATATAATACAATTATACATAAAAATATAAATATTTTTTTTAAAACTGTCATTTTCGGTTTTTGGCCAAGTGCATCCTGCATTTTTGGTTTTGTTGCCAAAATTTCCATTCGGTGCACCTCTAATAAATACACACACAGTATCTCACAAAAGTGAGTACACCCCTCAGATTTTTGTAAATATTTTATTATATCTTTTCTTGTGACAACACTGAAGAAATGACACTTTGCTACAATGTAAAGTAGTGAGTGTACAGCTTGTATAACAGTGTAAATTTGCTTTCCCCTCAAAATAACTCAGCACACAGCCATTAATGTCTAAACCGCTGGCAACAAAAGTGAGTACACCCCTAAGTAAAAATGTCCAAATTGGGTCCAATTAGCCATTTTCCCTCCATGGTGTCATGTGACTCATTAGTGTTACAAGGTCTCTGATAATTTCATGTTATCGCTCTCACTCTCTCATACTGGTCACTGGAAGTTTAATATGGCACCTCATTGCAAAGAACTCTTTGAGGATCTGAAAAAAGAATTGTTACGCTACATAAAGATGGCCTAGGAAGATTGCCAAGACCTTGAAACTGAGCTGCAGCACAGTGACCAAGACCATATATCGGTTTAACAGGTCAGGTTCCAGTCAAAACAGGCCTCACCATGGTCGACCAAATAAGTTGAGTGCACGTGGTTAGTGTCATATCCAGAGGTTGTCTTTGGGAAATAGACGTATGAGTGCTGCCAGCATTGCTGCAGAGCTTGAAGGGGTGGGGGGTCAGCCTGTCAGTGCTCAGACCATACACCACACACTGCACCAAATTGGTCTGCATGGCTATCATCCCAGAAAGAATCCTCTTCTAAAGATGATGCACAAGAAAGCCCACAAACAGTTTACTGAAGACGAGCAGACTAAGGACATGGATTACTGGAACCATGTCCTGTAGTCTGATGAGACCAAGATAAACTTATTTGGTTCAGATGGTGTCAAACATGTGTGGCGGCAACCAGGTGAGGAGTACAAAGACAAGTGTGTCTTACCTACAATCAAGCATGGTGGTGGGAGTGTCATGGTCGGGGGCTGCATGAGTCCTGCCGGCACTGGGGAGCTACAGTTCATTGAGGGAACCATGAATGCCAACATGTGCTGTGACATACCGAAGCAGAGCATGATTCCCTCCCTTCGGAGACTGGGCCGCAGGGCAGTATTCCAACATGATAACGATCCCGAACATACTCCATGATGACCACTGCCTTGCTAAAGAAGCGGAGGGTAAAGGTGATGGACTGGCCAAACATGTCTCCAGACCTAAACCCTATTGAGCACCTGTGGGGCATCCTCAAATGGAAGGTGGAGGTCTTCAACATCTACCGACTCCATGATGTCGTTATGGAGGAGTGGAAGAGGACTCCAGTGGCAACCTGTGAAGCTCTGGTGAACTCCTTGCCCAAGAGTGTTAAGGCAGTGCTGGAAAATAATGGTGGCCACACAAAATATTTACAATTTGGGCTCAATTTGGACATTTTCACTTAGAGGTGTACTTAGAGGTGTACTCACTTTTGTTGCCAATGTTTAGACTTTAATGGCTGTGTGATGAGTTATTTGGAGGGAAAAGCAAAACACTGTTATACAAGCTGTACACTCACTACTTTACATTGTAGCAAAGTGTAATTTCTTCAGTGTTGTCACATGAAAAGATATAATAAAATATTTACAAAAATGTGAGGGGTGTACTCACTTTTGTGAGATACTGTATATATACTTGCTGCAGTGCTCTGTGGCATAATCGTTCTTACACTGAAGAGTTTAAGCTTCAATATGCTGCTAACAATTGAAGTATGCTGTGGCAGCCCAACACTTTACTGATGATTTTTGTTTTTCCCCCACCGCGTTATTTAACATGATGCAACAGGCTACTGCCTTAAAGGGCTTTATTTCTAGCTGCTCACAGCTCCTTACAATGTATTTGGAGTACCCTTGTCCAGCACGAGTTCAGTGAGTTCCGGATGGGGGGAGTTGGGGGATGATTCTGGAAGCTGTTTGCTCCAGTTCTTTAAATGTAGCTTAGCGATTTTCTGAGCTATACGTTCTGCTCAGGGTCCACTACACATCTCTTATGTCAAAATGTAGTAGGGATCACAGGGGTTTGATCCACGTGTTGTCGAGATCTCCCAAGTTACACATATATTGGAATACTGTTGCACAAACTCTTAAGCATTTTAGACAGCTCTTGCTTCAGACCCACTGCAATGTGTGCCTGGCATTTTGGATGATGTAATACCTGACGCCTTTGATAAAGAGGCAGTCTCTAGAGGCCTGCTTCAGGCACAGAAAGTGCATTTACTATACTGGAAAAGCTCTTTCCCTCTGTCCTCAAAGGAGTGGGTTGCCCACGTGGGTACCACTCTTTGGTATGATAAGATTATTTACCAACACAGGGGCTGTTCCGCCATGTTTGAGAGTCTGGGCCGGATGGCTGGTGGTGCTTGGCACTGTTCGATTTGGTTATGTACAGGTTGCTTGGGTAATGGCTGTTGCCAATAGGTCCCCTTTCCTTTGTGTATTATGAACCTGGTGTATCATGGTACTCATAATGTTCTGTTCTATAACATGGATTTCTCGTGATGTATTGCTAGGCATGTCTCAGTTGGGATGTATATTTTTATTGTTGCACAAATGTTCTGGAATTTGTTAAAGGTTGGTAAATAAACATTATGCTCTGATAAATAAAAGTAAGCATGTGTTGCTACTTGTATTGCAAAGAACTCACATGTTTAAGGCTAAGGTGGAAAGAATACTCTAAAACAGTGGTCTCCAAACTGTGGCCCAAGGGACAGATATGGGCATTTGCTTGCTTTTATCTAGCCCTTGGGGCACTATTTTCATCCACTGATACCAAAGATGGGACATAATTCCCCCCCATTGACACCAATGAAGTGGCAGAATTCCTCCCAATTACACCACCAATGGAGCACAATTCCTCCCAATGACACCAAAGATGGGGCACACGTCTTCCCAGTGATACCAACAATGGGGCACAATTCCTCCCACTGACACCAATGATGGGACGCTGTTCCTTCCACTGACACCAAAGATGGGGCATTGTTCATTCCCACTGATGTCAGGACCTTTTAATCTCCCAATAGCCACAGTTTAGCCCCCCTTAAGTCTGTAAACTGGCACTTTATTTAGAAAGTTTTGAAACCCCTTGTCTAGAAGTATTGAAATATACCTGTAGTGGCTTTCATTTACTCCCCTATGCCTGAACCAGTATTTTCTAAAAGGGAAGAGCTACAACCAGTGGCGGCCTACATGCAGTGAGCCTGATGCATGGATTCCAATGTTTTTTTTTTAGAAGCACATGATTGGAGCCTGAGGTTTTAACTGGCTTCAAAAAGGGTGCACTGCGCCCTGAACCCACCCAGTTGTGTGACAATAGTGATTAAAATTCATTATTGACTTCCTGATTCTCCTCCCGGTCAATCAGGAAGCAGGTCCTGAGACCCGATTGGCCGAGAGGAGAAGCGATCCTATTGGCCACCTGGAAGGAGGAGATGCAGGGGAAGAGGCCATGAAGCCAAGAAGGAGGAGACGCTGGGTGAAGCTGCCATCTGGAGGAAGTGCTGCCCGAGACCTAGATGGGGTAAGTGCGAGGCTTGAAACCGACCGGGGGGTGGGGGGTGGGGGTGGTTTTGTTGGATTGTTTGCCGCCAATCCAGGAAAATATACCACCAGCCGCCACTGGCTACAACACCTCTAGGTCATGTCAGAGCTTGGCCCCTCCCTCACACAACTCACATACACCAAATCCTATTGGCCTGCCACTATATTTAACTGCCTCATTAGCCAATGGAAATGTGGTAGAGGCAGGAGGGTGCTGGCAATTTCCTTTGCTGTTAGGAAGTGCTGGAACTTTGGAACTTTGTACAGTCACAAGTACTTTATAAATGCTAGGCACCTTATAGAAGAAGGAAATATATGTTTTATGTTTCCTGAACTATAATGAGCAATAGGGATCCTCTCCTTATTTGGAGGGTTGGTGCTGCACCCCTTACCATGCTGCTCTAGGCACTCGCCTGCAAGTACCATTATGGTGAATACAGCCCTGGCTATAAGACATAGGTCCACCTCTGCTCCACTGTTGTATACTAGTTTATGTAAATCACCTCAGTTATAATGTATAGTAATTGGCTTAAATATTCCAATGAACAAGCTTAATGTTGGCCTCTCTTACCTTGGCTATAGCCAGCCACATGTCCTTATGGGCGGAGAATCCATGTAACATAAGGATGGTTGGTTTGGGCCCTGGTCTACCTCGACATGTGTAGCAGAATCTGTAGTTTCCATAGTTGACAAATTTTAACTGCATCCCCAAGGCCCTGCGCCAATACCTGAAACACAGACACTATGTCAGTGCTGGAGATCACAATTACAAAAAATTAATGCAATCAAATCATTTTTTGCTCAGCTATAATGATGCCTTTGACTGCATACTTGACTTGTCAAACCAAGTGTTAAAATAAATACACATTTTTAGGTTAAGGTATCATTCACATGGGCTATATGAATCCATGCCCCGTGTTTATCTGGATGGGGATGCACAGGTGTCCTGTGAATCCCTATGCAGGCAGTCGCATTTCTGTCAATTGGAATGCAGCAGCTACACAGAAACAGCCGCTGCTCCCAATGTGACATTCATGCAGGGGTGGATGCACAGGGGCCTCAGGGGCTGTGCACCCACCCGGATCTCACATTTGGAGCATCAGCTGTGTCTGTGTAGACACTAGGACACCCCATGTGAACGAGACCTATATATGTGTGAGATTTTTTATTGCACTTTGGAGGTTTGTCCCAGAGCAATAGGCTTAGAAATGGGCACAAAAAATGCCCAAACATTTACAGACAGAAATAAGAACAGTAAACAGCCATCAGTGTTCTGCGGTGCTATTTGACCACAGGTGCTTCTTCATGCAGGGCTGCTAAGCTTGGGGTTAGCATACTTTTGACAGAAGATAAGCATTTAGGTGAAATACTTTAGGTGAAATGTTACTATGTGTTATAATGTTTTCTAGCTTAACCTTGCTTTACTAAGTTAGTTAAAGTAAACGTAATCCATTAAGTGAAGATTTGCAATAATATAGAACATTTAGACTTGTTAATTGTAACAAAGACTTACTGTGAAAAGTGTAATCTTTTATCTTTAATTGTTCTTGAAAAATACAGTAACTATGCATTTCCTGATATGTGAGGGTGCCTAGTCACCATAGCTGTTTATCTTCAGTGTGAGATCTAAGGCACTGCTGTCTCTGATTTATATTCTGAGGAGATTTGTTGTGATTTAGTAAAGTCACTGCTTTGCTGCTCACTGTTCTCAGTGCTGGAGGCTCTGACATAAGGAAGCAAAACCCTACCTATACCAAATTGGCTGTTTAAACATAGAGACAGACTGCAGATCAAAGCATGGCAAGTCAGGAACATTGGCAATGCTGGTCATTAGTACTTTGCCTTCTGCTTGCCTTTTTTGGTAAAGCTTCCTTAGTTCAGAGCCTCTTTTTTTTTTATCTGTTAAGAGTTTCTACAGGATTACACATATACAACACAACCTGGTATATAATTCAGCATTAGTATCACATATTGTTGAGCAGATAGTGGTACAGAAAACCTTTGAAGTAAACATCCGTAAGCCATATTACACCGGTACATAGTAGACAATACATTTCAAGAGTGTATGGGCTATGGGTGACCATTTGAGTAGCTGGGAGAAGGAAATAAGTGCGGCGAAGAGGAGGGTGTAATGGGAGCCACAAAGTCTCAAAAAAAGGAACTGTGGAGATGACCCCAACAAATGTCCCTAAAACATATCCTGAGACATCTGTCAGAAGTAACCAGTAGTATTGTTCAAAGCTAGATGGTAATTTCCTGTGCATCAACCTGATTTGACAAAATGTTATACAATTTTTGGGGGACAGTTTTTAAAAAGATTGGACCCCCTGGATAGCTGCACTCCACATATCTGTTGAGGGTAAGGTAGATAATTTCCATTTTAGGAGAACTTCACATATGGCATAGAAGGCAGTGTAGAAAACTAACAGATTTAGGTATGATTGATCTAATTTTCTGTTATTCTAAGTAGCAAAAAAAGTAAGTCAATCCCTGATGTCAGCCCCTCGATTGTGTTTATTGTGGTTCTGCACATCCTAAGCCCCGGCTCCCACAGACTTTTCTTTCATTTGAAGCGTGCTCCTGAAAGATGACAAGATCTCAACGGGTCAGTATGGAGATGTTTCATCTTGAAGGTATGAACTATTTGACATCCTGAGATAGCAGACATCACAGTGGTAAATTTAGCCTGGCCCAAGGAACGGGATCACACGCCATGCCACAGTAAGTAGACCACACTTCTGCCACTTTTTTAAGGCCTCTGTAGGCACCTGTGTGCAGCAAGACAGCCAAAGTTTTCCCTCTGCTCATCGCCAAGTGATAGGAGGGAAAGAGCATGTAGGTGAGTAGCACAGAAAGCAGTCCTTATTCAATATTAAGTTGGTATACGTGCTAAGGCAGGGGAGCTCCTCAACTATACGTCCACTTTGGTCGCCATCTTGGACAGGTCTAGAGTTCCTCTTCAAAGGTTTAGTTAAAGTAAGACTTAAGATCAGAGGTTAGGAAGTGAAGTTTAAAGATCAACTCCAGAAAGCCTAAATGCACTCCTTTGCCGTGGGGCTGCCCCTCCACTGCAAGGGTTAACTGCTTTTCTGTCTAGGGGCCGCAAAAGGCACTTCTATTACCTTATTCTCTGCTCCCCTAGCAGACAAGGCTCCCCCACATTCTAGCAATGGACTGTGCCTCGGTGTGTCCTCACATCCAAGTGCAGAGCTATGGTCCCTACATCTGTCTTGATGACATTAGAGGACCTTAGACCAGCAGAGTGCAAGGAAGAAGAGGCCGCGGGAACCAGTTTAGCAGTCCAGAGGAGCTTACAGGAGCAGGGGATCGAATAAGCCGCCTACCAAGCCCCTAAGACCTATACAGGCAGGTAACCCTCACAGTGCAGATTCAGCCCCATTGCAAGGGACAATTGTAGGCTTTCTGAAGTTCAGCTTTTAAAAGAACCGGTCACCAATGGGCATTTGTAATAATCAGAAGCACTACTCTTGGACTCCAGTCACCATAAACTATGTGCTGCATTAGTGTGTACATTTCCATGTCACATTTAAAAACACAGCCTTACCAATAGTAAATCTTGATGAGAGCAGCGGGCCACAGGAAGAAGGAAGTCAAAAAAGCCAAAATCGGAATCAGCAAAGTACCTCCAGCTATTAGAAACATATTCAGTACATCCAGGTCCATGGTCCTCAGACCTTGTAAGGAAAGACAGGAAACAGAGGTTAGTGTGTGTCATGGTTATGCAGTAATCTTCCTCTGCTTACCTCTCCTCATGTGTTCAGACTAAGAGGCCAGCCACTTCCACCTGGTGGTTTTTATAACCTCTCCTCTAAGCATGGCTCCACCCCAGCCCCTATCAGGGAACCCTATATTAACCTGTGCACTGCAAGCCAGCGGTGCTGATCAACCATTGTGTATTCCTTTGTGTGTTTGGCTTCCTGTTTCCTGCTTGCCGTGTGCTCTATGTTTGCCTCTGTTACTGACCTTGGCGTGTTCTCAACGATTCCTGTCTGCTTGTAACCTTGACCTTTTGGCATGTCCCTGACCATCCCTGTCTGCCTGTGACCCTGAACCTTTGACGTGTACTCTGTTGTTCCTGTCTGCTATTTGCCCTGACCTCTGGCTTATCCCCTTACTATTCTTGGTGTTCCAGCCTGCTACTTCCTTCTCCTGTAGTCTACTGTGAGTGTGAGCTGTGAGATCCTAGGGGCGGCAACCTGGAGCCAGACTGCAGCGAAGTCCATCCTCATCACTGGAGGCTCTGGTGAGCACCTGCTGGCTCTTAGCCCTTGTACACACGGTCGGAGATTCTGACAACCAAATCCGTCGGATATTGTCCGTCTGATTTTGTCCGACGGATTTTGTCTGAAACTGTTGCATACACACGGTCGGACAAACTTGTCGGAAAATCCGACGTGATGACGTTATTTCATTATGACGGGACTACGTTCACGCTAGTAGCCAATAGCTTGGTGTAGGAATTTGATCTGAGCATGCGTGGCACTTTGTCCGATCGGAATTCTCTACACATGATCGGAGTATGTCTGATCGGAGCATTTTGTCGGAAAATTTTACCAACAAGTTGGAAAACTTGGTCCATCGGATACTCAGACGGAAACAGTCCAATGTAGACCAATCACAGTCAGAATATCCGACAAAGCGGTCTGATCGGATACATTCCATCGGAATCTCCGACCGTGTTTACAAGGGCTTAGACTCAGCGTCCTGGGGAATCTATGCTCTAGCTCCTACTAGGATCTGTGTTAGTGATCCAGTAGACCTGTGTCCTGAATCTCCCTGGGTACAATCCGCAGCAGTCAGTCCTAAGGTCCACTACCTAGCCGTGCACTTCCGACTCCTACGGAGTTCATCTGTCACCTGGTTTCAGGTGACCTGACAGTGTGAAACACAACAGGAACAGCACATTACTTCTTCCAATATCCAATATCTGTATGCAGGGCTTTTTTTCAGCTGGAACTTGGTGGAACTCAGTTCCACCACCTATAGCTCAGGCTCTCTGCTCCCTACTCACCACTACTTACCATTACTTGAAAACATAAAAGTCCGGCTTCTATGCTTACAAGTGACAGCTTGTCTCCCAACAGCTCCCAAAGATCCGATCTCCTAAGTGGCTCCCATTAAGTGAAGTGCAGGTACCTGGACTTGGCTAACTCTGAACACTGCACTATTTACGTAGCACACACTGAACTCTCCAGTTTGTGTGTAACCCCCTCCCTGAACTCTGTATTCCGTACATAATGCATTCCTGGAAGGGGACGTGTCGTGATCGAGTTCCTGTACCTATATTCTGAGAAAAAAAGCTCTGTCTGTATGTAAAGCTTGGCCACAGGTATTTATAATTCTGCAATGTCACAGACAAGGTATAAATGATTAGACATATGGTTTATATGACAGAAGAATCATTAACAGCTAATTCTCAGAGCAATCATCCAGCATTAAAAAACTGCAATTACTATTAATCCACACCAGAAGATATTTTAATGTCGTTTACTTGGACAGATTAATTTTCAATCGTTATGTATTTTTTTTATTGACTAATATTAAATTATGAATCGTTATCTTTTCTAAATAGAATTGACAGGAATTTTTTAAACTAAATTTACCAAATATCAGTGATTCAGACAATTTAAATTCAGTTCCATATACATTTTTGGACTTAAAACAAGAACATCGGTCACACAAATCAGGGTTGGCAAAGCCAACAGTTCTAAGAAATTAGAAAACGACATATTCCAAATTCATCTTCATGCTGAGCCTTCTTTTCTTAGCCACCGCAAAAGCTGTACATGGTCCACTCCTCTTTAGCACAGTCTAATACCACTACCAGTCCACCCAGTGATAATGAAGATAAAGATGGAGCTTGTAGTAATGAGGAGATTCTCCAACATGCACAGATTGATGAAAATATATGGCGAAGAACCTCATTTACATTTCCCCAGTACTACCAATTAAAAGTGGTACAAAATCCAAAAACAAAATTTTCCGGCGTGCTGGTGTTGCTCCTACCAACCGGGTGACTTTTTCCACATTTTTTGGGTTTGCCCAGCAATTGAACATTATTGGAAAGAAGTACTCCACGTGATTGCTAAGGTCACTAAGACTTGTGTTCCTTATGATCCTAAATATTGTCTGCTGGGGCTGGTGGAACAACTGTCAATGCTCAAAGCCAGGAAAATACTCAAATCCCTGCTATTGTACTATGCTTGTAAGGCCATTACGATGAACTGGAAACAATCGTCTCCCCCCTCTGTGAGATTCTGGAATAGCCTAGTGAATGCCAGTTTACCCCTGTATAAAGCCCCCTACTCGGGCAGGGGTTGTCCACAAAAATTTGAAAAGGTATGGACCCATTGGCTAGATGATAATACCACGGCAACTGATGCAGTAACCAATCCCTAGATTAACACTATATCTCTAATCTGTTAGTATATTGACCCAACTACTCTCATGTTGCATTATCCTGTTGGTACCAGTATGAGCACAGATTCTCATGAACTGAACCTCTCCCCACATTGGGGTTATAGTATAAGTTAGTTTGTTTATGTTGTATGTTGTGCCCTGTTGCGGTATGTTGACGCATCAGAAGAACTGACCCTGCGTGGGCAAAGGTTTGGCCCCTGCATGGGCTAATTTTGTATGCTAATGAAAAATTTAATTAAAAAAAGATTTAGCAAAAAAATAATAATCCAAAACCAAAAATGTAATATACTGCAGATCACCAATCTTTGAATGTGGTGGCTGCATAGGTTTTCTTTTATTTTTAGGCTTGTTTTACTTTATTTTCACCTGATGATCTAGCCACTAAAGCCTGGTGCACACAATAAAATTATCAAACGAATGATCGTCAGTTTTTTTTTTTTTTGCATGCTAGTCTCCATATTGAAAATTAAGAGGTTACTAAAGTTTGAGAATTCTTGTATGACATGAATAAAAATTCGATGTTTTGTGTTGTATGGTGATTGTATTGTATTTTCAGACGAAAACTGTACAGAATAAATTAAAATTGTACGATCTGGTATCATACGAGAACATTTTTTGTGTTTGTCCCTTCGGATAATTTGAGGCGAAAGCTGTGTACTAACAATCAGATTATCGTACAATAAAAGCAGTATTTTTTTGTATGATTTTCTGATTGTGTGTATGGGCCTTAATACTCTTTGGAGTTGATTTACTAATAGCAAATAGACTGTGCACTTTGTAAAGTTGCTCCAGAGTAAATGAGCAGAAGTTCTGTTGACTTCCATCATCCAATTACATGCAATCAAAAAATGCTATTTTTAACATTTTCCTTGCACGTGATTGGGTATTGTTTGCAAAGTAAAGCTTTATCTCATTTACTAAGCTCTAGAGCAATACCACGTGCAAAGTGCACAGTCTATTTGACTTTAGTAAATCAACCCCGTACTGTCTTAAGGTGTCTCCAGTCTGGATGAGGAGTAACGGAGACCCCTTTGGACAATAGCATTGTAAGTCTGGAGAAAGTCTGGAGTCTGGAGAAAGGGAAATGTTAGACTAGCAGATTTATAATGTAATGCAGCGTACACACGATCGGAAATTCCGACCAGAAAAAGACCGATGAGAGCTTTTCATCGGAAAATGCGACCGTGTGTATGCTCCATCGGAATTTAGCTGTCCGAATTTCCGCCAGCCAAAAATTGATAGCATGTTCTCAATTTTCCCGACGGAAAAACTTTCTATCGGAAATTCCGATCGTGTGTATGCAATTCCAACACGCCAAAAATCACGCATGCTCAGATTCAACTACGAGACAGAAGCTATTGGCTACTGGCTATTGAACTTCCTTTTTCTAGTCCCGTCATACGTGTTGTACGTCACTGCGTTTTAAATGATTGGAATTTGGTGTGACCGTGTGTAGGCAAGACAGCTTGATCAGAATTCCATCTGAATTCCGTCGGGAAAACCATCAGAGCTTTTTCCGATGAGAATTCAGATCGTGTGTACGCGGCATTAGACTAGCAGATTTAGATGGACTTGGCTAACAAACTGGAAGCTGAACTCCAACACTTTATAACAAGTTACAGCAAACAGTTTATTTTTGTTTTCAATACAATTTTTACATAAATGAAAAAAGTTGATGGCAAGCACCCCTTTAAAGAGGAAGTAAACTCTCCCACTCTGATTCTTCTTTTCATTTAGTCCATTATAATAAGTAATTGTCAAACTTTAAAAAACTTGTTTCCAGGGGTTAGGCAGCTCTATCTTAAAGAGGAAGTAAACCCTAATGGGTTTACTTCCTCTTTGTCTCCCTGCAAATGTAAAGCATAATGGGCTACTATGCATCTCATAGTAGCCCATTATGTGTCATTTACCTGACACAGGAGCCAGCCGTGTCACCGATGTCCCCTGTAGTCCAGAGCATCCATCTTCTTCCGGGTATCGCTGCTCCGGCCACTCACAGCGCCGGAGCAGCGATGACGTCACTCCCGCGCATGCGCTCGGGAGCCACTACTAACGGCATATCGCCGTTAGCAGCGGCATGCTGCTAACGGCGATAGTGCGCCTGCGTGCCGCTGTCTACGGCGCATGCGCCGTAGACAGCTGTCACTGTCTTTTAGTAAATATCTCCTAAACCGTGTAGGTTTAGGAGATATTTCTTGGACCTACAGGTAAGCCTTAATCTAGGCTTACCGGTAGGTCAAAGTGGTTTGTAAGGGTTCACAATCACTTTAAGTATTGTTTTCTGAGTCCACAGTAGAGTGTATTTCCACCCTTACACTGAGTACTTCCTCTACTGTTAACCTTCTCAATCCAATGTTTCTATGGCAACCCTGCTTCCTTGTTCATAGCTGACTTGTTTTATTTCATAGTATTTACTTGTGCAGATGTCTAATGTTTGCCTTTGTCAGTCTTATCAGCTTCAGCTGACATCGGACTCTCCATAGAGGTCTATGGAGCATCCGTTCAGGTCCGCCTAAAAAACAGACAGGCAGACCTGAATGGATCGTTTGGGTGAAAGAAGCCCAAGAAAGTCCATAAAAGATATGCAAAGGTCAGGTGGTTAAATTCCCTGACTTTTATTACTATAGTTGAAATTTAGAGCAAATCTAGTTCAGCTGAACTAGGATTATATGTGACTGAGCAAACTAAAACAATGCAGATATGGCCTTTATTTAATAATTCATACTGTTACTGTAATCAGCAGTAGAAAAATCACCAGTTCCAGTGTATTCTATTTAAACTTCCAAAACCTCAACAGAAAGCTGTAAAGAACTTCTGACAATGCTATGCAATTCTTTAAAAATATATGAATAGTAAAGTATAGTATTGCAGGTGTAGTATTATGCTGTATCATTAATCCATGCTCTGAGAGACTTGGAAAAAGCATTGCCTGATGTAATCGGTGAACCACTGCATGCTCCATTGCTCTTGATGACATTCCCATTAAGGGTAAACTACATACAGGGTATGACTACAATCTCTTGACCCTGAGAGGTGTAACCACTTGTTGGCAGTCAACTTTTAGGCCAGAGCTACCTGGAAGATTTTTAGTAGCTCAGTCTTGATACTAAAACCTTTAGCAATCAATCACTTGGATTAGCAACTCATTGCTTAGCAAGTGGAACAGATGGCTTCCTATGGAGTAGGTTACACAAACAACATAACAAAGGGATAATTTTCACTTAATCATAACACTGCCATCTCGTGTATATTTACCATTACAAGTTGCATGGATGATGAGCTGTGATAGTGGAACCAGAAGCGGGCTGTCCCCTACAGGGATCTTCAGGAATGACAAACAGAGAGACAGACAGATGAATAGGAGCTGTAGCTAAGGCAGCCCATAGATGATGTGATTTTCTTTCCTTCTACCATGGGTAGAAAAAGAATATGACTCAATTCCTCCATCAACACAGTGTTGATGGGGGAATCCCTCCCACAGTGCTATTGTATTCTGCTGGCAGGAGGCATGGGGGGCCCTCCTAACCAGCAGAATACAATGATTACTGCTAGCAGCTATAGGCAGTAATTGCATGCAGAAAAATCTGACAGGCTGGTTGTCCCCAAGTTGATCAATGGATTGACTTGGGTACAATCAGGCTGTCCACACATGGATCAAAATTTTGAATTTCAATCCATGTCTGGCTGGTTTAAGAGATACTCGAACGGCTCAAACCACATCCAGACAATGGAGGGAAACTTCCTAAGGATTAATAGGAGCAGGGTGGAAAAATACTAGAACAATGTCCTGATTAAGGAGAAAAGAGTAAACCACTTCAGAAAGAATGGAAGCTCTGGGCCTCAAAACAACCTTGTGTAGTACAAGGACGTTTTCCCTACAGGTTAAAGCCACCAACTTGGAAACTCACCTCACAGAAGTGATGGTGAAGAATAAGGCAACCATGTGAGTAAGGCTAAATAGATAAATACCTCTGCTAGGTTCAAAGGATAGCATTTATAAATTGAAAGAACCAGCTTGAGATCTCAAAAAGTGATAGCAGAACGTGCAGAGGGAACCATGCACACCACACCATGTACAAAGGGCTTTTCTAGGAAATAAAATGTGAGTCATCTGTGAAAAAACTGTCAAGGCTGAGATCTGACCCTTGTTGGTACTCAAAGCCAAATGTTGCTACACACCAGACTAAAGAAAAGACAGGATTTGTCCCACAGAGAACTTTCTAGGCTGAAAATGTACTGCCTCACAAGAGAATTACGCTTTCCAAGTGCAAGAACAGACTTTGAAAGAAGTTGAATTCTCTAGCTTTCAAGAGCATGGGGATGACTGAATGGACTGAGTCTAACAAGGTTCATGTACCAATCTATAAAAAATAGCAAAAATCGGTCCATAATGTGTGAAAAGTTCATAAATTAAGCAAATAAATCTATCCAGAAAGTGCACCGTGCATAGGTAAACAGGTAAAGGGGTCCGTCACCAGACGCACCCTTACAGGCAAGCCTCTAACCAGATATGGAGGACCATAAGTTATAATGGTCAGACAGGCAAAAGCATCCATCCACAGGGAGAGCAGCCATCACAGATCCCATACGGTGATTTAAAATTGTTAGAAAAAAAATCCCCTGAGTTTGTTTCAGCTTTTCATCACTAATCATCCATTTCCGGGTCCCTCGATCTCCTGATCTGCCTGTCTGACCATTATAACTTATGGTACTGCATATTTGGTAAGAGGCTTGCCTGTGAGGGTGCTGCTGGTGATGAACCCCTTTATTTGTTTATGTATGCACAGTGCACTTTCTGGATAGATTGATTTACTTCACTTATGGACTTTTCACTAATTATGGATTGATTTTTGCTATTTTTTATTGATTGTTGTTATTAGCATTATGCTGCATATTTTTCATTTGCACATGGTCACGTTCACTCTTTATTGCATACCTGGTTGTTCTTAATGCAACACATGATGCCTTTTTTGCACATTACATGATTTCTGAGCACTGCCAGGAGGTCCATGCACCTAAGACAGAGGTCCAGAAACACCATAAGATGGAAACTGTGCTGTGCTCTCCGAATTCCAGACATTGACAACCGGGAAAATCTGTCTGCCAGTTTTCTCAACCAGAACAGCTATCAAGTCAATACTGACAATACTGGTCTAAATTTAGGAAGGGCTGACCCTTTAAGGTGTTAATGGGGACTCTAAAGAGTCAGGGGACAGTGGTCCCCACTATCTGTGTCAGGGCCCTTGGGTGTGATGATGGTTGTCCCCCCAAACTGCTAGCTGGTTTCCCCTGACATTGTACCTGTGATCCACCATGTGTATATATGAGTGAACCCCACTAGGGATATATATTAACCAGACTTATGGGGAAGGAGGGTTAACTGCCAAATGTGATTGTCACTGGAGGAAACAGAGAGCTCAAGTCCACATGTTGGAAGTAGTGTGGAGGTGTGAGCAATCGTCCTTGTTTTACGCTTGTTCGAGAAATGCATGTGCAGCAGGCTCAACTAAATAAAGGGTAAACAGGCTCAGTGTGGTGCCTGGCCCAAAAGCCTGACGTAGAGAGCTAAATTAAAAAAAAGGTTGCAGTCCTCAGTTTCCACCACTGGAGATTTACACAAACAGTTGCGGCTGGTTCCACTGAGACGACTTCTCACAAATTCAGGCTCTGAAAAGGGTCTAAGGCCCTGACTTACCACCAATATCTTCTTCTGTGACTCCCAATAGGCAGAATGGTGGGAAAGAAGGGACACACCCCTCTTAAGATCTGCGCCATCCCCTAAAGGGTCTTCATCATTGTAGGGCCTGAGCACAGCCTCCAAGGCTCCAGCAATTAGTTGATCTGGAAATGTGCAAACTGAACCCTACAGGAACTCTACATCTACTGAAGAAACTTGCTGTAAGAAAAAATGGCAGAGAGAAGAAGACATCCCCTCTCTTTGATGCAAAAACATGGAGGACACTAGCAAAAAAAATGAGGCATTGCTTTCTACACCAGCGTCCAATCTTCTGAAGATAGCAACAGAACCCATAGGTTCCACAATATTTGTTCTGTAAGGTATGACTAAGAAATCTCCCTAATGGGGATACAGATAAATAAAAGCTGACACTGGTGCCAACCACTTCAAAACTAAGAAAAAGTATAGGCTTTAGGTACACTTTTAAAACTGGCAAGGTATCTTAGCGCTTAATAGCAGACATTTCTTTTCATTTAGCAGTTACGTGAATATAAAAAGCAAAAGTGATTTCTAAATTTTTTCAAAGTGCTCTGTCATCTGTACCGAGAGAGAATCGCTACAATATAACCATATACATACACAAGAGATATATAGATGAAAAAGATATTACATAATACCCCAGAATTCAGCATTGCACCAATAACAATATTCCAATGTGGCTATACAGAATAACTAATAAGACCTGACAATTTAACAAAGCTAATTAGTAAGTAACAAGGTAACTGCCAGCCAATAACATTGTATATGACCCTGCTAGCTGTACTCTGTGTATAAAGCTTGCCGCAGTCAGTCCCAGTCTGTCAGCAGTTTTAGCCTTATAATCAGCAATATCCAGGTTAGCAGAGCTGCAGATCTTACAGGCTTACAATGTAACTCAACCAAACAGCAATCGTCTGCTCTTCCAGAATATACCCTCCAGGCTTCCGTATCCCTCCGTACTGGGAGCACTCATAAGAGAACAATGCAGTGCTGGAGAATGCAGGGACATTGACACCGTGACAGTCATCTTAGTCTATTAAATCCTGACCTGTGACACACTGATTCACCTTTGCTCACTGAATAACTGATAACGAATAATGCTATCAAGATAAACTTACAGTGGCTTCCAAAAGTATTCACCCCCTTGGCTTTTTACCTATTTTGTAACATTACAGCCTTTAGTTCAATGTTTTTTTTTTTTTTTTTATCTGAATTTTATGTGATGGATCAGAACACAAAAGCCTAAGTTGGTGAAGTCAAATTAGAAATATATGTACATAAAACTATTTTTCAGAAATAAAAAACTGATAATTGGCATGTGCGTGTGTATTCACCCCTTTGTTATGAAGACCATAAAAAGCTCTGGTGCAACAAATTACCTTCAGAAGTCACATAATTTGTGAAATGATGTCCACCTGTGTGCAAACTAAATGTTACATGATCTGTCATTACATATATGTACAAAAAAAAATTCTAAAGAAAAACACTGCGCTATCCAGATATCTAGAAGCTGCTAACACACTAAAATTGATATTTTAGTTGAAAAGTGTACAATTTGTAAAAAAGTGTAGTGCTAAAAAAATATTGTGCAAACTTTGTGAAAAGTATATAACATCCATGTGTATAACCACGTAGGCTCTTGTGATACCTATGGTAAGTATTATACTAATAAACACCAAAAAATATTATTATACCAATTCCATGTGAAATTGTGCTTATATATATCCAAATGTATACAAAAATAAAAACAATCAACATAAAAAAGAAAATTATAAATATAAAGTCTCTTTTCTTGAAAGAAAGTATTCAAGTCCCACGTGCGTAGTTAAGTTTCAGATAAACCATCCAATCCTAGAAGGATAACATGCGAACACCTGTCATTACATATACACACCTTTTTGAAAAGCAAGAGGAACCACTAACCAAACACTGCCATGAAGACCAAGGAACTCTCCAAAGTAAGGGACAATGTTGTTGAGAAGTACAAGTCAGGGTTAGGTTATAAAAAAAAATATCCAAATCTTTGAGCACCATCAAATCTATCAAAACCAAATGGAAAGAACATGGCACCACAGCAAACCTGCCAAGAGACGGCCGCACACCAATACTCATGGATCGGGCAAGGAGGGCATCAGACAGGCAGCACAGAGACCTAATGTAACCCTGAAGGAGCTGCAGAGTTCCACAGCAGAGACTGGAGTATCTGTACATAGAAAGACAATAAGCCGTACACTCCATAGAGTTGGGCTTTATGGCAGAGTGGCCAGAAGAAAGCCATTACTTTCAGCAAAAAACAAAATGCCACGTTTTGAGTTTGTCAAAAGGCATGTGGGAGACTCCAAAAATGTATGGAGGTGCTCTGGTCTGATGAGACTAAAATTTTACTTTTTGCCCATCAAAGAAAACGCTATGTCTGGCGCAAACCCAATGCATCACCCGAAGAACACCATACCCACAGTGAAACATGGTGGTGGCAGCATTATGCTGTGGGGATGTTATTAAGCAGTCAGGACTGGGAAACTGGTCAGAGTTGAGTGAAAGATGGATGGTGCTAAATACAGGGATATTCTTGAGCAAAACCTGTACCACTTTGTGTGTGATTTGAGGCTAGGATGGAGGTTCACCTTCCAGCAGGACAATGACACCAAACACACTGCTAAAGCAACACTTGAGTGGTTTAAGGGGAAATGTGTAAATGTGCTGGAATGGCCTAGTCAAAGCCCAGACCTCAATCCAATAGAAAATCTGTGGTCAGACTTAAAGATTGCTGTTCGCCAGCACAAACCATCCAACTTGAAGGAGCTGGAGCAGTTTTTCAAGAAAAAATGGGCAAGAATCCCAGTGGTAAGATGTGGCAAGCTTATAGAGACTTATCCAAAGCGACTTGGAGCGGTGATAGCCACAAAAGGTGGCTCTACAAAGTATTGACGTTATGGGGGTGAATAGTTATGCACATTGACTTTTTCTGTTATTTTGTCCTATTTGTTGTTTGCTTCACAATAAAAAAATAAAATAAAATAAATCTTCAAAGATAGTCATGTCCTGAAAATTAACCAGTTCAGCCGCGGACTATTTTGCTGGCCAAACACCAGACCGCTTTTTGCGATTCTGCACTACGTCGCTTTAACTGACAATGGCACGGTCATGCGACGTGGCTCCCAAACAAAATTGACGTCCTTTTCTTCCCACATATAGAGCTTTCTTTTGGTGGTATTTGATCACCCCTGCTGTTTTTATTTTTTTGTGCTATAAACACTTTTTGTTATAATAAATATCCCCCAAAAATATATAAAAAATATTTTTTCCCTCAGTTTAGGCCGATATGTATTCTTCTACATATTTTTGATTAAAAAAAATCGCAATTAGCGATTATTGTTTGGTTTGCGCAAAAGTTATAGCGTTTACAAAATAGGGGATAGTTTTATGACATTTTTATTAATAATTTTTTTTTACTAGTAATGTCGGCGATCAGCGATTTTTATTGTGACTGCGATATTATGGTGGACACATTGGACATTTTTGACACATTTTTGGGACCATTGTCATTTATACCGCAATCACTGCTATACAAATGCACACAAACAGTGTGAATGCGACATTTCAAAGCCGGGTAGGAACCCTTTGCCAGGCATGTGATCTTCACATCCCTGGTGAAGGGGTCCTTCATGGCCTCGGTACTGGGGTTGATTTACTAAAACTGGAGAGTTCAAAATCTGGTGCAGCTCTGCATAGAAACCAATCAGCTTTCAGTTATTTTTTTTATCAAGGCTTAAACTATTTGTTAACCCGTTTTTATAAGTCACTGCCACCCCTCTATTAGAGGCTGACATAGAACACTATGTAAGTTGTTTTTAAAAATGAGCTTTCTAAATTCAGATTTTGAACTGTCTTCAGGCCGGTCACATGACTCGCGGCCACTTTACAGCTCCGATGGATGGCTTCTGCGGGAGGGGCCTTGATCTCCCTATGACGTCAGCCAGGGAGATCGCGTGGCCGCTCGTCTCCTCCTGCAGAAGCCCTGTCTCATAGCTGTAAAGTGGCTGCGAGTCATGTGACCGGCCTGAAGACAGCTCAAAATCTGTATTTAGAATGCTCATTTTTTTAAGACAACTTACATAGTGTGCTATGCCAACCTTTAATAGAGGGGCTGGCAGTGACAATTTTACGTTTTTTTTTTTCCAAGACCAGCGGCGGGGCAGGAGACAGACACAGAGAGGGAGCTGACAGGCAGGAAAGAGGGGGCGAGGGGGAGAGAGGAGAGCAGAGGGGACAGTAGCGTATGATGCAGGGGCGCACTCTGACTACGGTGGCCAGTGCTCAACAGCCCTGATTTTCGTGGTCAGAGCAGAGAGGGCATACAGGAAGTGGCAGATTCAGGGAGTTTTTTTTACAGTTTGGATTGAGGCAGATTACACAGCACAAGCACTATGCGGTGTAATCTGCTTTAAGGGACCAGGATCTGTTTTTTTTTTTTTGTTTTGTTTTTCGGTTAACAGACACTTGAATTGAGCAAGCTGAAGTTAGAGTTAGAAGTTAGACAATTTTACGTTTTTTTTTTCAAGACTAGCGGCGGGGCCAGAGACAGACACAGAGAGGGAGCTGACAGGCAGGAAAGAGGGGGCGAGGGGGAGAGAGAAGAGCAGAGGGGACAGCAGCGTATGATGCAGGGGCGCACTCTGGCTACGGTGGCCAGGGCTCAACAGCCCTGATTTTCGTGGTCAGCGCAGAGAGGGCATACAGGAAGTGGCAGATTCAGGGAGGTTTTTTTACAGTTTGGATTGGGGCTGATTACACAGCACAAGCACTATGCTGTGTAATCTGCTTTTTTGGGTTAACAAACACTTGAATTGAGCAAGCTGAAGTTAGAAGCTGGTTGGCTGCCATGCACATATACACCAGATTTTGCACATTCCAGTTTTAGTAAATCAACCCACTGTATGTGATGTGATCACCGCAATAAACGTCTGGACAATATTCTAGGGATCCATGGTGTGCTAGGGACTTATGTTCTTGTCTATGCTAATAACAGTTAACCAGATGGCAACCCCTTACCCCAGGCTCTATCAAGGAACATGTGCAATGGGAATATGTTGCGTAAATGCATCATGATACACATCAATGTTCATCAAAGAGCATTATGATGCATGTTGGCATTCAATAAAATGTGCATTGCAACAAGCATAAAAAAAAATGTGTGACAACACACGTCTACGCACATTCACTTGTAATTTACTGCATTTTTATTGATTCTAATGAAAACGCATCAGTAGGAGAAATGCATGTGAACTCAGGTAAAGCCGTCCTTTCGGTTACTTATATCTGCATACATCATTTCCTGATGTTTCACAATATATAGCAACAGTATATTTTCAGGATTAAAAAATCCAGTCCAATGACCTTGCCTAGGCTGAGAAGATGTCATCAGCATGCTAATGGCAGGAAAAGAATTTCCTCGGTTTCCTCTTCCTCAGTGACCAGACTGCAACATTGTAACTTTGCCGCAAGACAAAAGGTAAGAGGCTGCAGCTGGGAGCTGATCTGTGTTAGATAATAGAGAACAGCCAAGAACATCACAGGATTCATAATTTACAAGACCGTCATCTCTTGGTTAGCATCTCAGTATGGTAAATACAGTGGGGGGGAAAAAGTATTTGATCCTCTGCTGATTTTGTATGTTTGCCCACTGACAAAGAAATGATCAGTCTATAATTTAATGGTAGGTCTATTTTAACAGTGAGAGACAGAATAACAATAAAAGAAATCCAGAAAAAACACATTTCAAAAAAAGTTATAAATTGATTTGCATTTTAATGATTGAAATAAGTATTTGACCCCTTCACAAAACATGACTTAGTACTTGATGGCAAAACCCTTGTTGGCAATCACAGAGATCAGACGTTTCTTGTAGTTGGCCACCAGGTTTGCACACATCTCAGGAGGGAATTTGTCCCACTTCTCTTTGCAGATCCTCTCCAAGTCTTAAAGTTTCAAGCCTGCTGTTTGATAACTCAAACCTTCTGCTCCCTCCACATATTTTTAAATGGGATTAAGGTCTGGAGACTGGCTAGGCCACTCCAGGATCTTAAAGCGGACCTTCAGTAATTTTTTCAAGTTTCTATGTATTAAATCTTCTGCCCTTGTTGTTTTAACTTTGGATCGTAAAACATTTTTTTCTGCCAGTAAAAAACGTATACAGTCCACTTCCTGTTTCTTGTCTGGTAAAAAGCCTAGGCTTATGACATCATGCACAGCTCTTCCTCTCACTCTTGTTAGAGTATGCCAGGAAGGGAGGGGGGAGTCATAAGAGGGTCAATGAGAGCTGCAGGGCTGGAGGTGTACCTCTGTGTGTCTGTGTAAATCCAGCAAGTGAACGGGCACCAAGTTCATCTGCCCACAGTTAAAATGGTTGCAGCCAGACTCAGTGGAGGGAGATTTCTGCAGCATATTTGGCAAGTACAGAGTCACAGTATATATAAAATAATATGCAAAGTGGTTGAGGGGAAGCTTCAGAATGGCAAAGATGTTTTTATTACAAATTATGTGAGCAGACTGCAGTTTCTCTTTAATGTGCTTCTTCTTGAGCCACTCCTTTGTTGCCTTGGGTCATTGTCATGCTGGAATGCCCTTCCACGACCCATTTTCAATGCCCTGGCTAAGGGAAGGAGGTTCTCACCCAAGATTTTATGTTACATGGCCCCGTCCATCGTCCCATTGATGTGGTGAAGTTGTCCTGTCTCCTTAGCAGAAACACCCCCCCCCCCCCAAAGCATATTGTCTCCACCTCCATGTTTGATGGTGGGGATGGTGTTCTTGGGGTTCATAGGCAGTATTCCTCCTCCTCCAAACACGGCAAATTGAGTTGATGCCAAAGAGCATGATTTTGGTCTCATCTGACCACAACACTTTCACCCGGTTCTCCTCTGAATCATTCAGATGTTCATTAGCAAACTTCGGACGGGCCCGTACACGTGCTTTCTTGAGCAGGGGGACCTTGCAGGCGCTGCAGGATTTCAGTCCTTCACGGCGTAGTGTGTTATCTATTGTTTTCTTGGTGAATATGGTCCCACCTGCCTTGAGATCATTGACAAGTTTTTCCCGTGCAGTTCTGGGCTGATTCCTCACTGTTCCCATGATCATTAATACTCCACGAGGTGAGATCCTGCATGGAGCCCCAGACCGAGGAAGATTGACAGTTATTTTGTGATTCTTCCATTCGTGAATAATCGCACCAATAATGTCACCCTCTCACCAAGTTGCTTGGCAATGGTCTTGTAGACCATTCCAGCCTTGTGTAGTAGGTCTACATTCTTGTCCCTGACATCCTTGGACAGCTCTTTGGTCTTGGCCATGGTGGAGAGATATAAATCTGATTGACTGATTGCTTCTGTGGGCACGTGTCTTTTATACAGCTAACAAGCTGAGATTAGGAGCACTCCTATTAAGAGAGTGCTCTTAATCTCAGCTCGTTCCCTGTATAGAAGACACCTGGGAGCCAAAAATCTTGCTGGGGATAAGGGGATCAAATACTTATTTCACTCATTAAAATGCAAATCAATTTATAATCTTTTGAAATGCGCTTTTCTGGATATTTTTGTTGTTAGTCTGTCTCTCACTGTTAAAATAAACCTCCCATTAAAATTATAGACTGATAATTTCTTTGTCAGGGGGCAAATGTACGAAACCAGCAGGGGATCAAATACTTTTTTACGTCACTGTAGATGGAGCCCAAGGATGATGACTGACCAAAGATGCTGCCAGTCTGCTAGAGAAAGTAGATGAAGGCATTGTCAGGGGAGTACTTTATTCTCTGTAAGCCCTTGTACACACGGTCGGACATTCCGACGGAAAATGTCCGATCGGACCGTGTTGTCGGATAATCCGACCGTGTGTGGGCTCCATCAGACTGTTTCCGTCGGAATATCCGACTGACAAAGTTTTAGAGCTGGGCTATAAAATTTTCCCACAACATGATCCGATCGGACTTTGTCCGATCGTCTGTAGAGAAATCTGATCGGACAAAGTGCCACGCATGCTCAGATTAAATTCCTAGACCAAAGCTATTGGCTACTAGCCTGAACATAGTCCAGTCATAACGAAATAACGTCATCACATTACGAACTATCGCATTTTTCCGACAACTTTGTCCCACCGTGTGTATGCAACACCAGTTTCGGACAAAATCCGTCAGACAAAATCCGACGGATTTTGTTGTCGGAATGTCCGACCGTGTGTACAAGGGCTAAGAGGTAATAAAAACCTGTCAGTGTTGCACTTACACTTTCCGTGCACTTAAAGCGGAACTTCACCCAAAAGGGGAAGTTTCGCTTTTCTGCCTCCTCCTTCACCTCCTCAACTTTTGGCACATTCATTTTTTTTGGGGGGGGGGGGGGGGACACAGGTAAATGGTTTTGACAGGTACATGCTCCCACCTCCGCTTAGATCACCTAGGCAATCTGGACGGAATTTCACCAACCTCTCTCCCTGCCCACTGCCTCTTGGGACACTTCACAGGTCCCGAAAAGCTGTGAGACCATTTAAAAAGTGCAGTAAGGTTCGCACATGTGCAGTGCGAAGACAGGTGTAAAGCCGCAAAGAGTCACAGTTGGCTTCCCACACTAAGATGATCCGAAGACTGGTGAAGAATGGGCCTGGGTGAGGACATCGCTAGATCCTTGGACAGGTAAGTGTCCTTTGTTTAAAAGTCAGCAGCTACAGCATTTTATTGTTATTAGGGTGAGGATCCTCGTTAAAGAAGACCTTCATTATCCATGGTCCCTAATATTACTTTTTACCCCCTCCTGTGACAGCATTTAATTTTTTCCCCACATCCCTGTCCTTATGGTTTTCTCCCTTAACCACTTGCCGATCGGCTCCTGTACATATACGATGGCAATTTGAAGAGGGATATCTCGGTAACGGCAGCAGCTGCTGCCACAACCGGGGTATCCATCTCTGCAGGAGCCAGTTGTTTTTACGATAATGGTGGTCACTGCGGCGGATTCGCTGCAAGATCACCGTTATCGGCGGTGGGAGAGGGACCCCCCCTCTTGCCGCTCTCCCGTGCCCTCTGCCGCTTACCAGAGCCGTCGGCAGCGGCGGAGGCGACAGGGTCCTTGTCGTGGCTGGGTATGGCGACGCAGGGCGGAAGCGATGTCATAACGTCACTTCCACCCATACGTCTTAAAGGGCCATTTTTTCAAATGACAACATTTTTTTTTTTTATTGCATTTTAGTCCAAGTATGAGTTCTGATGACTTTTTGACCCCAGATCTCATATTTAAGAGGACCTGTCATGCTCTTTTCTATTACAAGCAATGTTTACATTCCTTGTAATAGGAATAAAAGTGACCCAATTATTTTTTTTTAAACAGTGAAAAAATAAATAAAATCAAGTAAAATAAATAAGAAAACTTATTTTTTTTAAAGCACCCCATTCCGACGAGCTCGTGCGCAGAAGCGAACACATACGTGAGTAGCGCCTGCATATGAAAACGGTGGTCAAACCACACATGTTAGGTATCGCCGCAATCGCTAGAGCGAGACCAATCATTCTAGCCCTAGACATCCTCTGTAACTCAAAATATGCAACCTGTAGAATTTTTTTAACGTTGCCTATGGAGATTTTTAAGGGTAAACGTTTGACGCCATTCCACGAGTGGGCGCAATTTTGAAGTGTGACATGTTTGGTATCAATTTACTCGGCGTAACATTATATTTCAAAATAAGAAACAAATTGGGCTAACTTTACTGTTGTCTTATTTTTTTATTCACAAAAGTGAATAAAAAAAAGTGTGAAAAAAAGTATTGCAATGACCGCTTTTTTATTCTCTAGGGTGTTAGAATGTTTGGGGGTTCTAAGTAATGTTCTAGCAAAAAGAAAAAAACTGTTTTAAACTTGTAAACACCAAAATCTCAAAACAAGGCTGGTCCTTAAGTGGCTAGGCAAGAAGAACATGATCATCAGCTGCCAGAAGCCCCCTGAGATACTCATGTCACACATTGCCATGAGGCTTAGGGGCAATCTAGAAAATAATGCCTGCACAACATAATCAAGGGGATGGTTACGAGAATACAGAGGAAACAGCTGTCTCCTGATGAAGCAAGAAAGGAAGAACGGGTTTACTACAAAACATTGCAGGACTTGTTGGGTGCGTGAGTGTGTCTATAGAGAATAACCTAAGCAAAAAGGTAAGGGGGAATTTAAAAAAAATGAATAAAATAATCCAAAGGGTGAAGTTCCTTTTTTAACATGAAAACATATATTAATATGCATCTATGTATGATAACTTGATCTAGAACATCCCTAGGCTGATACTGGACAACAAGAAGCACCAACACTCTGAGTCATCACTATGTTCTGTCTGCTCTCCCCTCCTGTCAGTATGCTCCCAGTGTTGGACTGACAGCACAGTGCAGCACATAACTGACTCCCAGTGTTGCCTCTTCTTCCCCTGGTGTGATTTCTGCTGTGTACAGAATTACAGTTGCTATCAATGACAGTGCTTTTTAACCAACAGCCCATGGACAACTGCTGGACTGCAGCCTTCCCTCTTCCTGATAGAGGGAGGGTGTGTTGCGCTTCCTTAAATACCAAGAGAAAAATAAATAAACAATAAATAAATAAACATAAACAATAAGCTTATGTGATAAAAAGTGACTGTCAATCGTTCACAAAGTATCAAAAAAACTGTGCAAAAAAGTGCATAGAAATGAACATCTGAAAAAATACATATATATATATATATATATATATAAGTATATTACTAGTGCATCATACCAGTGCCTATATAATAAAGGACAATAAAAAACGGGGGGGACTCCAGCTATACAGTGTAAAAAGTGGATTGCAATAGCTATATAAAATAGAGTGAATCGTCTAAGATAAAACAAAAAAAGAAGAAAAAATCTAACATCTAAAATAAAACTACAAACATTGTATATCAATAGCTTAGTGTAGTAAATAGTCCAAAAAAATCTATGAATGGTTTAAAAGTGCAAAGACCATAAAAACCAACAGTATGATCCTTAGTGAAAAGAAATAAAAATAGCAAAAAATTGTAACGACAAATGGTGAATCTCGATAGTGTCCCATACACAGTCCAATCGTGCAGATCTAAAATGTGATTTCACAACCAAACATACTGGGATCCCAGTTGAAGTCCATTCGAGACGTAACGCGTAGGAAATCAGAAGTGACGTTCGTATCTTTTATCGATCCGTCTAGTTGTGTGTGCCTGTTTATTCGCTCCTGTTTGTGAGTAGATATAGTTTGTTTTACAAATAAATTGTTCTTTTTAAAACTACTGCACAATGGAGGATATCTTTTACTTGTTATTTTGAGCATTGTTGGTCGGCTAAAACTACAAGGAAGAGTGGCACTGTCAGAAGTCCCAGTCACAGCTCATCTGATCTCCTGGAATTTCCCCTGCAAATTTACTTTCTCGCTGTAACCTTACAGCTGTGAGGTAATTATTTAGGATTATCCACATTAACACGGGATACCGTTTGGAGGAGAGCTACCTTGGCACATTTGCACTTTATGTTTGGTTGTGAAATCACATTTTAGATCTGCACGATTGGACTGTGTATGGGACACTATCGAGATTCACCATTTGTCGTTACAATTTTTTGCTATTTTTATTTATTTTCACTAAGGATCATACTGTTGGTTTTTATGGTCTTTGCACTTTTAAACCATTCATAGATTTTTTTGGACTATTTACTACACTAAGCTATTGATATACAATGTTTGTAGTTTTATTTTAGATGTTAGATTTTTTCTTCTTTTTTTGTTTTATCTTAGACGATTCACTCTATTTTATATAGCTATTGCAATCCACTTTTTACACTGTATAGCTGGAGTCCCCCCCGTTTTTTATTGTCCTTTATTATATAGGCACTGGTATGATGCACTAGTAATATACTTATATATATATATATATATATATATATATGTATTTTTTCAGATGTTCATTTCTATGCACTTTTTTGCACAGTTTTTTTGATACTTTGTGAACGATTGACAGTCACTTTTTATCACATAAGCTTATTGTTTATGTTTATTTATTTATTTATTGTTTATTTATTTTTCTCTTGGTATTTAAGGAAGCGCAACACACCCTCCCTCTATCATTTCTATTTCTATTGAGAGTTCACTCATAACAGTGTCTGCTGCTCCGATTAGAACCTTTTTTTCACTCCACTTCCAAAATTGTTCTTTTTTTGCCATAGAGCGCAGGAGCCTTTTTACATACATACTTCCCTCTTCCTGGCCTCCAGTCACCTACGCATCCCTTAACCACCCACAGTGCCTGCCAGGTCCCATAGTGCCCTACAACCTCCAATAACGGCCCACATTGTCCCAAAGCGCCCTGAGAGCCCTCCACAGTGCCCTCCATCCTGCTGCAGAGCCTTCAGCCTTCCATAGTGCCCTCAGTCTTCAACAGTGTTCCACAGTGCTCCCCTGTCCCCTCAAGAAACTACAACCTCCACAGGGCCACAAAGTCTGCCACAAATTTCCCTAACCCACTCCATAACCCCCATAGTGACACCCAGCCCTCTACCTGTTTTTCCATACTTTGATTGTGCAGGTTTAAATCCTTTACTTTTGGGGCATGGAAGGTTTTGTAAGAATTTCAAAAAGGTTGAGAAGCACTGAACTGTGGGGCAAAACATAAACGACATGGTGACATTTGTGTAACCTAAATGTCATTTTTGGTGTAGGGAAGCCAAAAAGAGAGGTGCTCATCTCAGACAGAGGATCTTTGATACTCACTAGGGCATGTAATCCACCCAGTTTCCAGTGGAGGAGACACCTGGTGGAGGTTACATGGGTGAAATCATCTTTACTGACACCTTGTGCACAGGATTGAGCATATGTGAAAGCAGCAATCTCTTATGGAATTGAAAGTATAAGATCCAAACTTTCACAATGGCAGAAAAAAATAACAACCTAGGAGCTGTTTTTATGTTGTACTTATTCTTCCTCTCGGTGGCCTTTGTGCAGACGCGGGGCTCAGTCCCTCTTTTCTACATCATATTCTATCTTGATTTTACTTTTTATATTGCTTCAACCTCCTGAGGAAGTGGATAGTGAAACGTGTTGAGAATACAGCCACTGCCTATGTATGCCAAATATGGAGTGGACTCTGATAAGGAGCAATACTGATTTTGTAGTCTGTAGTATATAGGTAGAGGTTATAAGTACATCTATAATCAGTGGTGGTGGATGTGATGGAACATTTAAATATATTCCTGTGTTTTGTGACTGTTCACATATTAGAAGTGTGATATGTCAATTGTAGGAAATTGATCGTCCTTTAATGATCCTTAAACATTTGTATTTATAATAAACCAATTCTGTAGGGAGTTGAGACTGTGTGGTTGATTTACTAAAGGCAATTAGGCTGTTCACTTTGCAAGGGAATTTTGCTCAGAGCTTAGTCCATGTGGTAACATTTCATTTTGCGAAGAATACTTAATCGCATGCAAGGAAAACAGAAAAAAGGATATTCTTGGTTACATATAAATGGATGATGGAAGTCAGCAGTGCTTCACCTCATTTTCTATTCTTTGGGAAGTGCAAATTCCCTTGACACATAAGCAGTCTATTTGTCTTTAGTAAATCAACCACAGAGTGCCATTCTCAATGACTCGGCATGCGTGCAAGCAGTAGGTGAGTGTAAGGACCTGAATGTTGGATGCAACATGTGGTCTTCCTCTCCACCAGTTTTGCTTTCCCTGATGCATCCTGCTAACAAAGCTACCCCAAAAACGCATATGTGCGCCGTATAACCGTAAAAAATAACCAGAGTTGCCAGAATACCATTCTAGGCCAACAGAACGCTATACTACAGAAATACATTAATGGCTTTTCTCAACCAGTATTCCATAGAACCCTTTCATTTCATTACAGGTTGCTGGGGTTCCTTGATTAATCTCTAATGAAACCTCTAATGTAAATTACATTTTTCCTTTAACTGTTCACCAATGTAAGGACCCTTGTCCTACTAACACAAATGTAAGGAGCCCTTATTCACTGACCTACAAGACAGGGGACATTTTTGTCCACCAATGAAAAGAAGGATTGATCAACATAAAGGACATTCCACAACTGTCCACCAATGTGAGCGATCCCTTGCTTCACGGACTTAAAGAGGAGCTGCACCTAAAAAAAAAATATTAAAAGCCAGCAGCTACTAATATTGCAGCTGCTGACTTTTAATAAAATCACACTTACCTGTCCCAGGTTCCAGCGATGTCGGCGGCAGATGACGAGCGATCGCTCGTCTCGCTGCTGCCACCGCCGCCATCCTCTGTCAGGGAATTGGGAAGTGAAACATGACGGCTTCACTGCCCGGTTCCCTACTGCGCATGCGCGAGTCGCGCTGCGCGTCTCTTATGGTCCCCCGCTGTGTCTCTGGGAACTGTGTGTTTCCCAGAACACAACGGGGGGGGGGGCGGAGCGTCTGCGGGGGTCTGCGGCGGTCTGGCCGGAAGTGGGTGCAGTTACCTGGATTATCCAGGTAACTGCACCCCCCTCCCCCCTGAAAGGTGCCGATTGTGGCACCGGAGGGGGGGAGGGATAAGATTAGCGGAACTTCCCCTTTAGGGTGAAGAACCGCTTTAAATGTAAGGTGGCCCTTCTCTACTAACCACCAATGTAGGAGGCCATTCTCTACAAATATCAATGTAGGAGGCCATTCTCAACTAACCACCAATGTAAGAAGGTCCTTCTCTACTAACCACCAATGGAAGGGGTCCTTCTGTACTAACCACTAATGGAAGGGGGTCCTTCTGTACTAACCACCAATGGAAGGGGGTCCTTGCATTGGTGGTTAGGTGTTCTATCGGGTTGAGGTCAGTACTTTGTGCAGGCCAGTCAAGTTCCTCCACCCCGAACTCGCTCATCCATGTCTTTATGGACCTTGCTTTGAGCACTGGTGTGCAGTCATGTTGTAACAGGAAGGATCCATCCCCAAACTGTTCCAACAAAGTTGGGAGCATGACATTTTCCAAAATGTCTTGGTACAGTATGCTGACACCTTAAGAGTTCCCTTCACTGCAACTAATGGGCTAAGCCCAACCCCTGAAAAACAACCCTGTATCATAATCCCCCTCCACCAAATGATTTGGACCAGTGCACAAAGCAAAGTCCATAAAGACATGGATGAGCGAGTTTGGAGTGGAGGAACTTGGCTTGCCTGCACAGAGTCCTGACGTTAACCCTGACAGAACACCTTTATGATCAATTAGAGCGGAGACTGTGAGCCAGGCCTTCTCGTCCAACATCAGTTCCTGATCTCACAAATGCTATTCTGGAAGAATGGGAAACACATTCACATAGATACACCCCTAAACCTTGTGGACAGCCTTCCCAGAAGTGTTGAAGCTGTTATAGCTGCAAAGGGTGGGCCAACGCAATATTGAACTCCTATGGATTAAGACTGGGATGCCATTAAAGTTCATGTGTGTGTAAAAGCAGGTGTCCCGATACTTTTTACAATATAGTGTATGTAGTGCAAGGGCTTCTCTGATAGGATAGTTTAACCACTTCCCACCCGGCCAATGTATATATACGGCCGGGTGGGAGCCGCCTGCTCCTGATAGGACGTTCAGGAACGTCATTCAGGAGCAGCGGGATCGCGCGCGCGCGCGCCCGCGCAGCGGCGCGATCCCGATGTGCTCGTGTCACCCGGACACGGCACATCTCAGATCGGCAGGAGGGCTCTGTGATTGGCCCTCCTGATCACATGACGGCCGTGTCCAATCACGGCCGTCATGTGATGTAAACAAACAGCCGGTTGCTAGGCAATCGGCTCTCCTCTCCTCACACGGAAGTCACCGCTGAGAAGAGGAGAGCAGAACGCTGCAGCCGGCTGATGATCAGTGAGTATGGGCTGCTTTTCACAGCTTTTTACTCACTGATCATCAGTGTAGTGTAAACACACAACACACCACACAGTGAAAACACAGTCCCCACATATGTCCCCAAAACACACATGTCCCCAAAACATACATGTCCCCAAATAATAAAAACACATGTCCCTAATAATAAAAACATGTCCCCCACATATGTCCCACTAAAATCACATGTCCCAATGATTATCTGCACACATATGTACGTGATCACCTGCACACATATGTACATGATCATTTGCGTACATATGTCCGTGATCACACAAACCAATTATTATACACTTAACGGATTTTTTTTTACCAAAAACATGTAGCAGAATACATTTTGGCTTAAATTTATGACAAAATTTGATTTTATTGGATTTCTTTTCAAATAGAAAAAAGAAAATATTGTTTTTTTCCCAAATTTCCGCTTTTTTTGCGCTTATATCGCAAAAAAAAAAAAAACGGAGTCGTGAATAAATAATACCAAAATAAAGCTCTATTTGTGCGAACAAAATGATAACAATTTCATTTGGGTACAGTGTAGCATGACCGCGCAAATGTCACTGAAAGCGCTAGAGCGCTGAAAGCTGAAAATTGGGCTGGGAAGGAAGGGGGTGAAAGTGCCCTGTATTGAAGTGGTTAAGAAGGCCCCTATATTACATAGTTTGGGTAAATCCTGATTGTACGGTCAGATTGTAATGTATATGGTGACCCTTAATCTACCAGATTTTCCTTTGATTCTTTGAGGAAACCCATGCAAGCATAAGGGGGACATGCAAACTCCACACAGAGGGGGTCCTAGTCAGGATTTGAACCAGGGACTGGGTGCCAGGTAGAAGTGCTAACGAAGAAGCGGCTGTGCCATCCTAAGATTTGTATAGAACTGAGATATTCTCCGCATTGACTACGAATGGATTCCAATAGTAAACCTCGCTATCAGAACATGAGACATCAGACAACTGTAAGTCAATGTAATATTATTATTTTTATTATTATAGTTATTATTGTTATTACTATTATCAATAATAACAATTATAACAGTAATAACAATAGTGTATTGGAGTGATAAATAATAATAATATTAAATATGACCCTGCCCCGGGTATACTATTGTGTTAGAATAATAAATGTGCGGAGCGCACAGAGAGCTGATCGGGGTCACGTTGTCACCCTGTGTGTGGGGTCAGGTCACAGATCAGACTGTACTGGTGACAGTGATGGGGGGGGACATTTCTAAGTGACAATGATTACATATAGGGGAGGACAGTGACACCATCCTGTACAATGTGACACCAATCATCACAATGACAAATGTGAAGATGACACAAGTGAATTACTGGCTCCTCCATCCCTCCTCTCTGATGACATTGTCTGTGGGGTGATGACAGGGACATGATGACACAACATGACTGTCATACAAAGTGACACAACAATGATCATCAAGAGGATACAATGTAAAGGATTGTGATGGAGGGGATCCGGCTGCAGCGGCCGGCTCTGATCTCACACAGGGGAAAGGGACGGGGGAGAAGGGTCAGGAGGGCTCACCTATCCCGGCCCCTGGCTCCGGGGGGATCCTCCGCTCGGTCCCGGGATCTCACTGCGGGATCACACCCGGAACTGCCGCACTCTCCTTTAAAGGCAATGGAGCAAAGTGCAGCAGTGTGCCGACTGAAATTACCGCATGTCGCCGCTAGATGGCAGTGAGGGAACGGCAACAGATAAGCAGTCAGAGTCTACATGTGGCGCTGTGTGGGCAGTCACGGTGTACAAAATATGTATGTATGTATGTATGTATATATATATATATATATATATATATATATATATATATATATAATGTATATATGTAGCGGTCATAACCCTCGACGGGGTGGCCTTGACTTTTGGGCTTACCGGTTACCTCTGCTTGGCTTCGGCGAGCTCGCAGGGACGGCGGGCGCTTTAAAAAAAAAATGTTTATTATTTATTTTAAAATGAATAAATTGTTTTTTAAAAAAAATAAAAACTTTTGATCACTTTTAGTGCTGTCACAAGGAATGTAAACATCCCTTGTGACAGTAATAGGTGGTGACAGGTACTCTTTATGGAGGGATCGGGGTCTAAAAGACCCCCGATCCCTCCTTTACACCTCAATGTATTCAGATCACCGAAAAAGGCGATTCTGAATACTGTATATTTTTTTTAAACCGGCACCATTGGCAGACGAGTAAACGGGAAGTGACGTCATGACGTCGCTTCCGTGTTTACAATTAGGAGACTGGAATGAAGCCGCTTACGGAAGCCGAGTACGCACATCTGCGTACGCTCGGTGGGAAGGGGTTAAATAAGTAAAAAAAATAGTTTGAACCCTTCATTGCTGTGATTTATTTTATCATATATCACCACAAACCATATTTATTATGTATTTTATTATATTTTACTTTATATTATAATATATATACTGTACATATTATTGTATTTGTGTATATATATATATGTATATATATATATATATATATATATATATATATATACACAGTAATATGTACAGTATATATATTTATAAAATTAAATTAAATATGAAATATGGTTTGTGGTGATTACAAATAAAAATTTAAAATAAATCGCAACAATGAAAGGTTAAAACTTGTTTTTTTTTATTGTTGTCTGTGTCCCCAATTCCTCAAATTCTGTATTAGTGACACCCTGACTCACAGAGTGTAACAAGGACAGGAAATGAGGGTGAATTCCTCTAATCATGATACAGACAGTACCTGGTTCACATATGTGCATGCGCATTAACTTGCATATGTCGTGGGTACAGCAGCCCCGTCTATTTCAATATGCTGTCCTACCAGAAAGAAAAATCCCACCCCCCAACCCTTTTTTAAATAGCACCAAATTAATGGCAAGTTTTCTAAAGCTCAGTGCGCTTTTTTTGCAGGTTGGGAACTTTGCAGTTGTTGAAACGCACTTGAGATCACACATTTTGTGATAATGTGCGGCCTTCTGTAAACATGCATGGCCATTAATCCATAATGGAACCCCCATGCATCTGGCAAACAAGTGTGCATTTGCGGCCACCAAAACGCATGGTACTGTGCAAAAAATTGCACCTGCAGTACTTTTTGCACGTGCCTGAGCATAGTTGCCAACTGTCCCGAATTTCGCGGGACATTCCCGCGATTAGGACATTTGTCCCAAATTAATTTTGTCCCGGGAAATGTCCCGCAAAATTGAATTTCCCGTTTTTTTGCCGCCGGCAGCTAGAGGTCGGCGGCCGGCGGAGACAATGTCTCCGCCAGCCGCCATTTTTAAGAAGACCAGAAGTTGGTCTACACCTGTGGCGCCGCCCACCCCCACTGCTAGTGTGTGTTTGTGTCAGTGTAAAGGGCGGTGGGCGGCGCCACAGTTAAAAGTCTGCACGCGGCAACGGTGGCATGTTGGGGGCCAGTCTGAGTGTCAATGTGGATGTCGGGGCGGTGGCCAGTCGGATGTCGGGGGCCAGGGACAGTCATGGTATGTGGATGTCGGGGGCCAGTCTGTGAATGTGGGGGCCAGTCTGTGGATGTCGGGGGCCAGTCTGTGGATGTTGGGGGCCAGTCTGTGAATGTGGGGGGCCAGTCTGTGAATGTGGGGGCCAGTGGTATGTCGATGGCCAGTCTGTGGATGTGGTGGGCCAGTCTGTGGATGTGGGGGGCCAGTACTTCAAAGTGTGCTGACATGGTGTTCACCATAGTGTGACTAGGGCTTAAAGTGATTCTATACCTACTTTAAAAAAAATTAAATAAACATGTTATAATCACCTGATCTGTGCAATAGTTTTGCCCCAATCCTCCTCCTTTTTCAGGATCCTCCGCTGGCACTCCTGACTCCTCCTCTTTGGCAAGTGCCCCCATAGGAAGCTGCTGTAATTAACAACAGCAGGAGCCAGTGGCTTCCAGTACTGTCTCCATGGCCAGCAAGGAGAGAAAGAGTGTAAAGAGCTGCTATTCTCAGGCAGAGTTCTGGATAGAGATAGGGGGGATCCTGGACACAAAAAAGTTTTTTTACCTTAATGCAAAGAGTGAATTAAGGTACAAAAAAAAAAAAATAAGGCTTTAGAACCACTTTAAAAAGAAACTGCATGCTGGTGTGCCTTCTTCTGGTGGCCTGAACAAACCAATTAAAAGACTTGGTCACTGACACTGCAGTCCCAACTGTCAAGGTCTCTCTGAGCACCAAATGGGGGGGAGAAGATGGAATTTATATCTCCGAGGCGTGTCCAGGTTGTAATGGGAGCCTGGGGATTGTGGGGAATAAAGTCAAATGAATCAACGCCTGTCGCTTAGAAAATGAGTAAAGGGACACTCTGCAGCATTACTGCATGCAAAGCCAAGTTAGGACCAGTAAAACAAGAAAAACATTCTGTGTAGAAGAGATAACAATAGCCGAGAGGTGTTACTTTGGCTTTTAGGAATTGTGTCTACAAGCTCTGGAGCATGATTTTTGGTAATCTGTGGCTGACTTGGTCTCTGTTGTGGCAAGCATTAAAAATAATTTTCCTGCAGATTGAGTAAATGTTCATCCAAATAGTCCAAAATATAGACAAGATCAGGGCAACCAGTAGAGGGGGTGATGTTTATCGGTCATTGTGTTGTAGAGAGGTATATTGGATCTTCCATCTGCAGGCTCGCATCCCCAAAGGTATGAATTTTGAGAGGGCTGTAAGTAACTTTTATGAATAAATAATAGATTTTCCACTATGCCTCTCTCTCACCTGACTGGGGTACACATCACCTACCTAATAAATGCAGTGGACACATCTTGACTTGTTCATTATACTTTCTGTGGACATCTACCCTTTTCATCATATCACGTGTTTTTTTTCATGCGACCATCTTTTTTTTTTCCATGTGATTTTTTTCATGCAATTTTTTTCCACGTGCGATTTTGTTAATGCAATTTCCCCCCACCACCCCTATTATGCAATATCCATGCATTTCCCATGCAGCTTTATGCACTCCCTATGCATTTTCATGCATTTAGTGTACATATCAGTCCATAGTCCTACCCTTATACATGCTTCTATGTGGACACCATGTTTCATGGTAGCTCTGTTTCTATCTAGTTCTCAAATCAAATGAAATTAAATTATGTTAAATCGACATTTATTTTCATATTTTGATATGTGCACTTGTCCATTCACACAAGGTTTGTTTCAATACACATATTTTATTTGTGGTGTTCAACAATATATATTTAATTCTATAAATTTTGCATTTTAGTCAATAATTGTTTGCCTTTGTCAGATGTGTCCTTCGTATTTCTGTAATTCATATAGAGTGTTTATAGGGCCAGACAGGGATGTTAGATGGGATGTCCATTCAGACATAGGTTGTTTTCTTTTGGTCCCTCCCACGTTCCCTTTTCTTTCTTTTGTTCGGCTATGATGTCTGTGTACGTCTATGTCGTTGTTACTCTCAGCATGTAGTAGCCAAAGTTCTGATTGACTTCTTGCGATTCCATTGTTCTAACAAGGTGCACAGCTGAGAGTTATTATAGATGTTCCACTGACGTTGTCCTCACCTGTGTTTTATATGAGGGGGGAGCCCTATTTAAGGGATGTCAGTGGAACATTTCAGGGTAATGAATAAGCGCAGCGTCGGTGTGTGAAACACTTCTACCTGTACCTGTTTGCCTGTGGTGTTATTCATGTTACGGATTTTACAATAAGAGGATTTTTATAACAGCTTACCTGTAAAATCCTTTTCTTTTGAAGTACATCACGGGACACAGAGCCATAGTAATTACTATGTGGGTTATAGTCCACCTTCAGGTGCTGGACACTGGCACACCCTAAACAGGAAGTTGCCTCCCTATATAACCCCTTCCATACCGGGAGAATCTCAGTTTTGTAGCAAAGCAATACAAGTGTATACTAGAAAGAGGGGCGGGACCTCTGCGTCCTGTGATGTACTTCAAGAAAAGGATTTTACAGGTAAGCTGTTATAAAAATCCTCTTATTGTAAAATCCGTAACATCAATAACACCATGAATAATAAGATAAAAATCTTATTTTCTTTAATCATGGGTCCCCTACTGTCATTTTTACATTCTCTGCATACCAAGATTTCCTGGGCCCCGCTGGGGGCCACAAGAATCATCGACTTCCCTTCCTGCTTGATCCTGGGAAGAAGTCGTGGACGCAGGCAGAATAGGAGGGAATGCATAAATCAGTGAGAACCAATTCCACGGGAATAGCAAGGCATCTGTTCTGCACGCTAGCGGATCCTTCAGGGTAAAGGAACCATTCTCCTGGGAACAACTGCTGGCAACTCAAGTAGTCCGCCTGCCAATTTTCTTTTCCTAGAATGAAGACTGCCGATAGGCAAAGTACATTGTTTTCTGCCGCATAATTTCTTGTGCCCCCTTGGTGATTAATATAGGCCATTGCTGTGGCACAGACGGATTGAATCCTGGCAGGACAATACCGTAAACTGAACGTTCAGGTCCTCAGAACCAAGTGCTCGGCCTGAAATTCTAGAATGATAATGGGCAAGGCCATTTCTGATCTGGGCCACTTCCGTGCTAACTGAAGGAAGGATTTACCCCTTTGCAGGTTTTTGGATATTAACCATAAACCGAGGCTCCGGCGTATGCAGCCTACAGCACCTGGTATTTCCAGGTGGTCCATCCGAGTACTAACCAGGCCCGACCCTGCTTAGCCTCCAAGATCAGACAAGATCAGGCAATTTCAGGGTGATGTAGCTGTAGGCTTTGGAGTCAGACACTGGGAATCTAGAGCTTGAACCCTTTGTTCGAATGAAACTGAGCATAAAGAATGGCCTTGAATGAAGCCACCATCTTTCCCAACAACCTCATGCAAAGTTGGATAGAATTCATTTTGCTCTGACCACCTAAATCAGTTCCTTTATGGCACTGATCTTTGCCTGGAGCAAGAATACCCCTTTTCTGGGTGTATCTATGATCAGACCCAGGTATTTTAGCCTTTTTCATGGATTTAGAGAAGATTTCTCCTAGGTTGAGAATCCGACCTAGATATTCCAGGTAGTTGAATGTGGTGACCATACTTCGCTCTAAGTGAGCTACCGACTGGACTATCAAGAACAGATTGTCCAGGTTAACCATAATCGTTATCCCCTGGGCCCCTAATCTGGCTAGAAGAGGAGCCAGAACCTTTGTAAATACTCAAGGTGCAGTAGCTAGACCGGAAAGCAGAGCTACACACTGAAAATGAAGATTTTCCACCTTGAAAAGTAGCTATTACCAGTGATTGAAGAAATAGGCATATGGAGGTATGCATCTTTGAAGTTGATTGACGCTAGAAGTTCTCCTCCTTGTAGGATGGAGATAGCTGATTGGATTGACTCCATGCGAAAAAAGTGGTTATATTCAGGAATTGAATTTAAATTTTTGAGATCCAGAATGTCCATTTGGATTTAACCAACCCCCAACCTCTGCTCTTACATGGGGACCACCATGATCACTTTTTGCCAAAAGATGGTCCAATTCTTGAGAGAAAGACTCCTTTTTCTCTGGATCCCTAGGAACGTTTGATCTGAGAAAACGAGGAGTCTGGAACTCTTGGAACTCCAGTTTGTACCTTGGAGCTATTGAGGAAGTCCCCCATTGGTCTTGACACTCTTCCTGCCAGATCCTTGACAACTGCAGACGAATTCCCCCTATTGATCAAGCAGGGGCACCTACTTATAAGGAGGCTTCAGTATCTTGTAGGTTTTATCCCCCAAGACCTCTTTTGTCCCTGGGGTTACCTTTTGAACCTGACGGCGGAAGCCGTCGTGACTAACTGGAGGCTGATGCCCCTGGCACAGAAGAAGGAGCTTTTACTCCTTTTCTTAAATGGCAAGAGGGGTACTTTTTCCACTAGAATTTCCTTGGTGTATTATCCAAAACATCTCCAAATAGCTGTTTTACCGCAAAAAGGAAAACTAGCCAGGAGCTTCTGCATGGTGCTTAGCGAAGGGCACAAGGCCCGAGAGATAGAATCTCTCATAATAACTATTGCAAACATAAAGCTGCCAGATCCTGGGCCTACTAAGCAGCATAACCTTGAACACCTGTTTAAACTGGTCTCTCAACAATTAAGCAATTACTGTAAGCACAGGCTGAAACACTCAGTCTGCCACAGAAAAAAAAATTTTTTGTTAGTTCTTTGTTTTTTTTAATAGGAATTACAACTTTTTATACATTGGATCCCTAAGCATTTGAATATTGTCTGCCGGACAAGTCAAACTCTTAGGCTCGGTTCACACAGGGGCGGTATGACTTGCAGTGTGACTCACAGACGCGACCTGCACACAACTTCAGCGGCGACTTGCAAAACAACTTCTGTATAGAAGTCAATGCAAGTCGCCTGAAGTCGCCCCAAAAGTAGTACAGGAACCTTTTCTAAGTCGGAGCGACTTGAGTCGCTCCTATTAGAACGGTTCCATAGTACAGAACGGAGCGCGACTTGTCAGGCGGCTAAGTCGCCTGGACAAGTCGCCCCTGTGTGAAGCGAGCCTCATTCACAGAGGATATAGCAGCGTTAATTGCTGGTATACCCTACTTATTGAATTTCCTCCACCATAGGATAAAGTGTGAAAACTTTTTAGGAGGGAATAAAATGCTTATCTGGGTGATCCTCTCAGATACAAAAAAGCTTTTCCAACAATGAATAGACAGGAAAGGTATGATCAGCTTGAGGAGGCTTTAGCAAATCCAAACACTCAGTTAAGGGTACATAAATGTGGAGCGGATCATTCAGCAAGGAATTGCACCATCAATCTTGAGATTGAAACAGCTGATTCTCCCACATTTGACACCTCAGAAGAGGAGTCATTAGCCTCACCACAGTCCCCTGAGGGAATTTGTCTTCTCCCGCCCCTAGTTCCTCAGTTTGAGGGTCCTGGGTAATTGAAGAGAACCTGTCACATTTTGACCCACACTGGGATGCGATTAAAGTAGCTAAACTTTTTTTTTTTTTTTTAAACCTATCATGGCTGAGGAAAAAATATATTTTTAGTAAAATAAACAGGGGCTGCAGTATTGAAAACAGTTGCAAACATTTCATGGCCCCTATGCTCACTCTGACCAGCCACCCCCTCTCAGGAGAGAATGCCATTTGTAGAGATGAGTAAGCTTTCCAGAGCTTGAGGGAGACCCATTTAGATCTTTTTTGGGGGTGTTTTAACCCCCCCTTCTGACCTTAGCCCGATGCACAAAGCAGAGGTACTACCAGAAGAAATCGCATCCACTGCTTGAGCAATAGTCAGCCACTGCTGCTGCTATTAATGCTCAGCCTAATGCAAATAGTAGGGAACAGGGGTGGTAGGTTGCGCTATGGAGCTTATATGTAAGTATAAATAAATAAAATAAAGTGAAATAGGTAGGAGCTGCCTCTATTAGTATCCACCTGGTAGGGTGGAGAATGTTAGATTGGGGGTTGCTATGAATAGATCTGGCGCTATACCTATATATGGAAGTGTGTCTCCAGGGACTTAATAGATTAAAGGTGTTATTATAACCTGATATATAAGTGACAAGGTGCAATATGCTATTTCAATAAAAAAATATGTAGGTAAAAATTGAAAAATGTGTAAATAAAATTATTTGTCACATTGATAGATATTTGCCAGCGTGCTGGCTGTGAAATGAAATTATGTGCAAAACCATAAATAAGTGATCACTTCTTATCTGAAACATATAAATACCCAAAACATATAAAGTGCTGCTGCTAAGTCTGCTTAATATATAGTGACAAGTATGAAATATGAACGCAGGTTTACCAAACTATAAAAATTTAAAGTGCACAAATGTGACAGTAGAATATGCATGCAATAATAAAATACACAATAAATATATGATAGATATCAGTACATCAAATGGAACATGCCAAAAATGGGAGTGAAAAAAGTGAAAAAAATTAAAAAAGGTAAAAATGGAAATATTGAATATTAGTCCAAGCAAATAAAAATGTATAAAAAAAGTATAAAAAGAATATATATGGAAAAGAGCAAGAAGTCTCTGGTGCAGTGCGGTAAATGTGTTTTTTTCCGTGGATAAAAGGAGGGAATGTGATAGATTCAAATCTATTCTTCATGCATTGTGGACACTTCTAGGTTGTACTCTCACCAGAAAAGTAACCCCATCCGGGGAGGATCAGCCTTCACAGTATGAGCTACTGTGTCGCTCTCTGGCTTGCTTCCAGTGGACTGCTGGGGATCCCTCGTTATTTCCCGGTGGAGTGTGCCACAGTATGTATATGTTAAAAGAGAGGACCATCCATAGTGTGATACCGTAAAAAACAATTTATTAATCATATGCTTAAAACTACTCACAATTCTTGATATAGGTAATGGCATAAAAGGTTTGCTGTATGAGAAGTAAGGAAGCTGCTGCGAGCGTTCCGTTCGGCTTCCACGCCGTTTGTGTTGAAAGTGTGTGTTCAATAAGCCACGCCCTACGCGTTTCGTCACTAGGACGTCATCTGGAGCGGGCTCCAGATGACGTCCTAGTGACGAAACGCGTAGGGCGTGGCTTATTGAACACACACTTTCAACACAAACGGCGTGGAAGCCGAACGGAACGCTCGCAGCAGCTTCCTTACTTCTCATACAGCAAACCTTTTATGCCATTACCTATATCAAGAATTGTGAGTAGTTTTAAGCATATGATTAATAAATTGTTTTTTACGGTATCACACTATGGATGGTCCTCTCTTTTAACATATACATACTGTGGCACACTCCACCGGGAAATAACGAGGGATCCCCAGCAGTCCACTGGAAGCAAGCCAGAGAGCGACACAGTAGCTCATACTGTGAAGGCTGATCCTCCCCGGATGGGGTTACTTTTCTGGTGAGAGTACAACCTAGAAGTGTCCACAATGCATGAAGAATAGATTTGAATCTATCACATTCCCTCCTTTTATCCACGGAAAAAACCACATTTACCGCACTGCACCAGAGACTTCTTGCTCTTTTCCATATATATTCTTTTTATACTTTTTTTTATACATTTTTATTTGCTTGGACTAATATTCAATATTTCCATTTTTACCTTTTTTAATTTTTTTCACTTTTTTCACTCCCATTTTTGGCATGTTCCATTTGATGTACTGATATCTATCATATATTTATTGTGTATTTTATTATTGCATGCATATTCTACTGTCACATTTGTGCACTTTAAATTTTTATAGTTTGGTAAACCTGCGTTCATATTTCATACTTGTCACTATATATTAAGCAGACTTAGCAGCAGCACTTTATATGTTTTGGGTATTTATATGTTTCAGATAAGAAGTGATCACTTATTTATGGTTTTGCACATAATTTCATTTCACAGCCAGCACGCTGGCAAATATCTATCAATGTGACAAATAATTTTATTTACACATTTTTCAATTTTTACCTACATATTTTTTTATTGAAATAGCATATTGCACCTTGTCACTTATATATCAGGTTATAATAACACCTTTAATCTATTAAGTCCCTGGAGACACACTTCCATATATAGGTATAGCGCCAGATCTATTCATAGCAACCCCCAATCTAATGCAAATAGTAAATATGTCAAATAGGAAATGCCTGTGTCACCAAAACCTCCTTCATGCTCCTCTTTGCTCTTATGACTATCCGCCAATTTTGCAGCCAGCACAAATGGAGTTTTTTTTTTTTTAAACACACTCCTGCGTTGGAGGATGCCAACTCCATGCTAAGCCCCGCCCCACCTTGCATCATGCCCCCCTCCTCTCTCTTTCAAAAAAACTGTTTTCCCGCGCAAACACGGGCTTCTAATCTGCCGGGATCGGCTTATGAGTGAGGTAGTGATGGCGTGGAGGAGAACTGGAAGCCGCAAAGTAGGAGCGGTGAAAGAAAACGACATTGCCGATCCTTTTTAGTTCTCCCTTACACTAAGCCTCATAAAGAGGGGAAGTGTTCAGCCCAGGTGGGGGTGTCTGGAGGAAGCAAAACCACCCAAACTTACCAGAGGTCTACCTGCTAGCCAGAGGAAAAAAAAAAAGTCTGCTGCTACTGTGACACATCGTGATCTCTGAGCAAAGCATGAGAAGGTACGTGCACCATACAGCCCCCAGTGGTGACACTTAGGCTTGACAACATTTACTTTAAAGGTGACATTTCATAAGAAAATTTAAAAATTCCTTAGAAAACTCCACTTAACTTTCCAGCGGCAGGGTTTTCTGTAGCAAAACCAACAGACCCAATCTTCACCCTTCACGGTGGGTCCTGTTAACAAACCTTCAGGAACCGGGGACCCTTGGGGGACCCACAATCATGGACCTGTAATAGCGCCCCGCCAGTAAAACTTTATGGCCTTAATACCAGTACTGGATCCCGGGGTCCAGCTCTCTAAAAAAAGAAGCGTTTACGAGTAAAACCTCGCTTCTTAGGATATGAGGCACAGGCACCATTCAATTTGGCCTAAAAGACACTTGGATAAATGGATCCAGCTGCATAGCTAGCCCCAGCAAGGATTGCTCCAGTGAAGCTCAGCACAGCACATCTTCACTCGTGACCAGCACTTTAGACACTGGCGTAAAAACTGAGATGGTCTTGGTATGGGACGGGTTATATAGGGAGGCAACTTCCTGTTTAGGGTGTGCCAGTTTCCAGCACCTGAAGGCGGACTATAACCCACATAGTAATTACTATGGCTCTGTGTCCCATGATGTATGATTAAAGAAAAAGAGATTCATCACTACCTCGGTGTGCAGCCACCCATTCCTTTTATCCAAATGTTCACCCAGGCTAACTTTGTTGTATTGCCGAGGGAACATATTCCAAGGGACTGTACTTTCCAAATCCTGAAGAGTTATCACAGTTGCTCTTGAACATACAAACTCCAAGGATTTCTAATAATGAATTGAATGAATGACAAGAGAGAAAAATATCCTTTATAATCAATCTTGAAGAAAGGAATATCAAATGTGGCACAAGCATATATATGGAATTATTGATTTGTGATATTTTGCATTTTTATGTAACGTGTCTACATTCTTTGGCTTTTTCTTAAAGCACGTCCCCATTCTCTGGCAATCTCCCATACTTTTTAACTAAACTTGTAGCGCTGTAATGTATCTAATTCACAAACACATATCAGCATGTGAATCGGAGTGTAAATTGTGCCTTCGAAAATAATATGACACTCGGTGTTTCAGAGTGAAGAAACAAAATATATTATATAGTATTATATATAGTATTATTGGAGTGGCTTGGCCAGCATATCTACCCTACGCGCTTTGTCCTCATAGATTTCTGCTGGAGTATATCTTCGCAGGAGTCTATGAGGATGAAACGCGTAGGGTAGATATGCTAGCCAAGCCACTCCAATAATACTGCGCTATATCTGTTCAATTGAAACTACCTTTTTAATTACTACAAAAAAAATTTGGGATGTTGGAAGACACATTCTATGAATAAATGTTATCCGCCTGTGAGATTTACACTATGTGGAGGCCCTTCTTTTCTTTTATATTTTGGAGTCCTACACCAGCTGTGAGAGTTCTGCGGACAAAGTTTGTGGTTTTTAACAACCTCTGGTTGTAGCAGTATTTCCTTTGGATGAGTGCTGTTTTGCTGATCCTGTCAAGTTGGAATCTTATACTAATCGGGATTGGATCCATACCCACCACATGTTGGTACAAACTCGTTTGACTCATGGTTAACAACCAGTGAGTCCACCACCGTTGGTAAGAGTACCCCATAGAGATCTGGCTGTAATTCTAACATCAAAACAATCACCTGATTGAATGTTTTATTTCTAACATGGACTCTATACACATTAGTATTTTTGTATACATTGTTGCCTCTAACACCTCTTTATAGGCATTTGATTGCTTTATATACTATTTGCTCCAATCTCTGATTTTGTTTACCCACTTGTAATCATCAGTGTAGATTTTAGAGCGGTTACATACAGATAGTGGATATTGTGTTTTCTCAGCCTCTGTCCACAGATTGCTTCACAGATTTTTAGGATTTATGCAATTTTGCCTCACTTTGTGTCATTAACCTTCAGGGTTTATGTGAAATTATTGTGCATTCCACGCTTCTATAATAGAATTTGGTGTTGCAAAAAGCACAATATATCTACACATTATTATGTTTTAGAGCACTTATATACCATACTTCCTTTCTGTTTTGTTTTGAACACTTGATGTATATGTGTGTGATTTTTTTGTAAATGAAAGTTGTATTCCACCATATACAAAATTTGTGACACTTGCTCATATTCACATTTTTTTACTTCTCTTGTATGTGTGAGTTTTTATATAAGTGTAGTAGTATCATTTAACTTTTTTGGCATTAGTTATATGTTTCATTCACATATATTCACATATATTTTGTTTTTTTCACTCCGAAACACGGAGTGTCATATTATTTGCGAAGACACAATTTACACTCAGATTCACATGCCGATATGTGTATGTGAATTAGATACATTACAACACTACACGTTTAGTTACATTTTATTGTACAATTAGTCTGATTTTTGTGTTGGCAGCTTACTTTTCAGGGTATTATCACCACCATTTTGAATCTCCCATACTATGTTTGCCGTTTCTGATCATCTGCTGTTGCAGGTCTGCAGGTCTGCTCTCTCTGTCAGCTATCTGTAGTATTAGGTCGGCCATGTATGGATCAAAGTTTGTCTGGCTCAGCGGGGAGCAGCCGAGATTCGATCCATGCATGGGCAGGCTAATTGTACCCAATTTGATCTACCATGTGACTAATGCCCTGTACACAACCGGTTTTCCTCTGACGCTGTCTTGCATACACATGATCACACCAAATTCTGACCATCAAGAACACGAATACGTACAACACGTATGACGGGACTAGAAAAAGGAAGTTCAATAGCCAGTAGCCAATAGCTTCCATCTCGTACTTGCTTCAGAGCATGCGTAATTTTTGGTACGTCGGAATAGCATACAGACGAGCGGTTTTCCAGATAGGAATTTGTTCAGTCAGAAAAATATAGAACATGTTCTCTTTCTAGGTCCTTCAAAATTTTCGACGTAAAAAGTCAAATGGAGCATACACACGGTTGGAATATACGATGAAGAGCTCCCATCGGACTTCTGTTGAAAATTTCAACCGTGTGTATGGGGCATATTAGGTACAACCAGCCTTTTGGATTTTTTACTGCCGGAAGCTATAGCTGCTCATCATTTTGTGCTGCCCGCTGGGAAGGCTCTCCATGACCCCCTGCTGGCAGAGCACAATAGCACTGTGGGGGGCATTTGCCCATCAACACTGACTGTGTTGATGAGGGAATCGAGCAACTTTCTTTCCTTCCATCCATGTAATTTATCATGACTACTCAAATTCTCTCCTCTCCTCCACTCTTCATAACAATTTTACTGATAACAATTCAGCACAAGCAGAGAACACAAGGTGTTATGAGTTTACAAGATTTTTGGCAAGAACAACAGGTATTTTTGGCATTTATCAAAGAGACGTAAGAAAACACTTTCAATGGTATGTTTAACAGACCAAAAGGAATCAAATAAGGGGTTAATTGTTAGGGTTTATATAAACTTTATTCTTATCAGTTCTCCTATTTGAATACACAGGGACGCTTTTGTTTCGACCTAGCTACAATGTACTCTTCTCTGCTATAGCTAGTATTCGGCCTTGTCTGTTCAAAATTTGTTTTTTTTCAAGCCAGAAAATGTGTATTCTATGTTCATTTGTCAATAAATGACTGTGTACATACTGTAGCTGGCAGCTGCCAAAAAAAAAAAAAGCAGAAATGTGCAGATGTCCATAAACCGGGGAACGCTAAGTTCCTGTTTGATTACACAGGGGCTTTCACAGGCAAGGTTTAGAATTTTCATTTTGGGAGCGACACAAGGCACTGGAAAAGTCCTTCCTCCATAGAGAGAGCCATGAAGTTAGTCACTTTGCTGCTTGCCTTGTGTTTCTCTGGGGCCACGAGCCTCCGAATTTGCTCCTTTAATGTACAAATATTTGGAGAGGCCAAGGGCTCCAAGAGGGAAGTGATGACCCTGCTACACAAGGTAAGTGTCATCTAATCTACATCTTAGGTTGTGCCCCCAACAGATACAGAGACAGCTTGCAGGATGTATGAAAAAGATCGTCCAGCATGTTGCAAAATCTTGTTTTTTTGTTTTTTTTCTGTTTGTATCACTTGACCCTCCTTCTAGATTGTAAGCTATAAGGAGTAGGGCCCTCTGATTCCCCCTGTATTGAATTGTATTGTAACTGTACTGTCATGTTGAACCATGCTATAAACCCTGTATAAATAATAACAATTCTCTATTTTCATACCTCCCAACATTTTGAGATGGGAATGAGGGACACCTACTAGCAAATGTATGTAGGCATAGGACACGCCCCCTGCCACACCCCCTTAAAAGAGAATTTACCCCCCAAAAAAGGTTTAATCCTCAAGGTTTTCTTTTTACCACTACTATTCCTTTATATTGGCTTTTAAAATTTACAAATTGCTCCAAATCAGTCCTTCGAAATTAGGGACAGTTGGAAGCTATGTATTTTTAATTCTCCGACATGCACTGGACCCATAACAAGGGCCTGCATAGGCTTCCATATAACAGAAAATATAAGAAAATTCAATACAAAACATTGTAGTAATGAAGAAGCAGCATAAGCTATGTCCTCAGGACTGGTCAAGGATACCAGCTGAAATATTTGAATTCTGAGCTGGTGGGTGACAACAGGACACTCGCCCTTTCAGATTTCATATGTAATACAGAAACCTGAACCAGAAATAGCAATAGTGTATCTGAAACAGGGTCTGTCAGTCACCTCCATAGACTGTGTGAGACAGTCCATTCTATTAATAAGAAGAAAAAAAAGTGCATAAAAAGGGGAAGAGAAAAAGTGGTGGTAAGGGGTTTGAGGTATAATCATACCTTCAGGCTCACATTACAGCAGACCCTCCCAATGGCCCACGCACATGGGGAACCCGGGAAGGGGTCCATTATTTATCATCATGTTGCAAAATCTTTAGTAGAACTAAAGGCAAATCTTTTTTATAATAATAGTAATAATAAGTTATGCCCCCTCTCAGTTACATTTTTTTCCATCAGGGAGATTTCCCTGAACTTACTGTCCTATAGCTACAAGAAGAAATGAGAGGAAATCCCAACAAACCGAGGAAATCCCCGATTGTCACCATAAGTGTTGTCCCATTGGAATATTTCCCCCCTATTCCTGTTGTGGTGACACCGACAACCCAAAATTTGGGATTTTCTGTCACTTTCACTCTCGGTAATCAAATAGTCAAATAGTCAATAGTCAAATAGAGAGGAGGAATTTCCCTAATGGCGACATAAAACCTGAGAGGTTCTAACCCCTTGAAATCTATCCAAAACTTTAGGTTAGGGGTGGGGTTAGGGTTAGGGGTTAGGGTTGGGTTTAGGGGTTAGGGGTTGGGGTTAGGGTTTCCCCTTGAAGAACAAGGTTAGGACTCAGGGATTGAAATAGGGACCGGCTCCAAAGGTCAAAGGTCAGAAGGCGTGTCCCCACAGAGGTCAAAGGTCAAGAGGCGTGACTGCCCCACCCCCACCAAAGTGTTCCGCCTACCCTGACTAAGTCGGGGAATGAACAATTCGGGGAATGCTGTTTCCTTTAGCCCTAGTAATGCTATAAAAATTTTGTATTATTTTCATGTCATTAAAGGATCATCCCCTTTCCAAAAGAACAGAAATGGATCCCTTATACAATATATGCATATACAGTATAAACTTTTTTGGTATTTTATTAATTACTGAATAAAACCTTCACATCTAGAAGAGATTATGTTTTTTCTGTATACTATATGATATTGGCACACAGCTAGTAAATAATGAGTAGCAGTAGCTATGGTTGGGCCTGTTGACCCCGTGGGTCCAGGAACAGTTGTTTCTTTGCACCCTATGTAGTGATGCCTTGGACTGTGCACATGTATCGAAGCTCTACACATAACACCGATTCCTAGGTGGCAATTAAAGTCATGCTGCTTTGTCATCAAAATCTGTGTCTCTTTGTCTCTTGGACCTTATACCATGGGAACTGTTACATTTAGCCTTGTAAAAGCTGGTCTGAAAAGCATCAAACTCAGAAACTATTCTTAAAAATGTTCGGTCAGCTTTCTTGAAGCAGTTACCTTCAAGCTGGGAGTGCTAAATGCAGATCTGAATTCTGACCTTAAAATAGAGCTATATGCATTTTTTTTTCATTTTAGAAAGAATAAGCAAGAGTTAAAACCCCATTTTTTTTGGCAATCTGTTTCCCAGTGAGGAGATTTCCCTTCCTGTCCCATAGCCAAAACAGGAAGTGACAGATAGTCCTGGCAGGGTCCCAGAAATAGTGTCCCCACTAAAAGATTTCCCCTTTATTCCTGTTCTGTTAACAACCCAAATTTGGGATTTTCTTTCACTTTCATTGATGACAGTAAACAAGACAAATAGAGAAGGTGAGATTCGTTAACGGGGCACTGACAGCCATAAAAACCGACAGGTGTTGTAATCCCTCTCTACCCTATTCAAAACAACAACAAAAAAGTTTTGCCTTTAGTTATACTAAAAAGGAAAAAGACAATTATTTATGATAACCCGAATCTCTTAAAAATCCTATTCTCGTATTCACTTTATCGGAAAGTTCAGAGCACGCAGTTGCCGCTGAAAGAAGGAGGTGCTGAGATCCAGAAGAAATAAGATAAATATTATTATTATTATTATTACACAGGATTTATATAGCGTCAACAGTTTACATAGTGCTTTACAATATAAAAGGGAGGTGGTACAAAAGGTTATAACTGAGGGGAATGAGCTGATGGAAGTGGTAAAAGATTAGTTGGAGATGTGATAGGCTTTCCTAAAGAGATGAGATTTCAGGGATCGTCTGAAAGTAAAAGGGTAGGGGATAGCCGGACAGGTTGAGGTAGCAAGTTCCAGAGGATGGGAGAGGCTCTGGAGAAATCCTGGAGACGAGCATGGGAGGAGGAGACAAGAGAGCTTGAGAGTAGGAGGTCTCGAGAAGAGCGAAGAGGACGGTTTGGGTGATATTTGGAGACAAGATTGGTGATGTAGCTTGGGGCAGAGTTGTGAATGGCTTTGTATGCTGTGGTTAGTATTTTGAATTTAATTTGCTAGGTGATTGGGAGCCAGTGCAGGGATTGGAGGAGAGGGTTGGCAGACACTGAGCGTTCGGTAAGATGGATAAGTCTGGTAGCAGCATTCATGGTAGACTGAAGAGGGGATAGCCTATGGAGAGGCAGGCCAATGAGAAGGGAGTTGCAAGGCGAGAGATAACAAGGGAGTGAATGAGAAGCCTGGTGGTTTAATTTGTTAAAAAGGGATGAATTTTAGAGATGTTACGGAGGTGAATTCTACAAGCTTTTGACAATGATTTGACTTTAGGCTGGAATGACAAGTCAGAGTTTAGGATTACACCAAGTACCCTGGTGTGAGGGGAGGGACTGATGTAATTTATCTGTCCGATAACTGTTGAAAGTAGATGCTGAGAACTATTCAAAGATTTTTTATCACACAGATTGTCTCTCGCTGTGACATAATGCTGCTGATGGAGATCAGAGACAGCAAAGACGTAGCCATACATGCTCTAATGGCAAAACTCAACAGGTAACACCAGCGTTCAGTGTGCTTTGAGTAGAAAAATAGTAATTCAAGCACAATTCTTGACAAGTGATATAAATCAATAAAATTGTAACGCTATTCATGTAACATTGCAACTGTGTAAGTAAAGTAAAACAATAGTCCATTGCAGACAAAATTCAGTGAGCAGATCACGTGTGTGGGTGAGGCAACTGTGTGGTGGTAACTTAAAGGGACCAGGTGAGACAACTCATAAATGTTCTCATTTATGGAATGAGTAGTAAACAGCACAGTAAGAGCTGGTTCACACAGGGGCGACCTGGGATCCGACTTTGCCCTAAGTCACGCGGTTGATAAAATCAATGGAAGTGAATGGAGCTGTCTTAATGTACACTACTGAAGTCGCTCCGACTTCAGAAAAGGTTCCTGAACGACTTCAATCCGACTTCTAGGTGACTTGTAGCCATTGATTTCAATGGAAGTTGCCTCCAAGTCGGATCCCCTATCTTAACTGAAGCAACTTTCCAGGAAGTAAAAATAGTTTTCTAGGCAAACCCCTCCCTCCCACAGAGCTGATTATTATGTGATTGGCCACTGGCAAAGTCCCCTGTCCTGGAGGCAACTTCAAGTTGCCTTGTAAGTTGCCTCAAGTCGCGCTGTGATTCATACTCAAGTCGTGTCCAAGTTACCTCCCAAAGTCGCGCTGGAAGTCGTATTGCTCCTGTGTGAACCAGCTCTAATACGGCTGTTATCCCAAAGTAAAAATATAGACAGTAATACACTGGTAGAGTTTGGAAGCAAGACAGTTAAATTGAATTATCCTAAACCTTTTATGTGACAGTATGCTCATGGAGTGATCCTTTAAATAGGTCCCCTTTGGCTTATTCAGTGGAACTGCCAGATAGGGTGATGTGCTGGCATATGTAGGGAGCAAGAAATCAGTAATCCAGGCACTGGCTGGGCAACAGGATAATTGCCTAAACTCACAATGGCATTTCCAGGAGAATTCCGGACGATCTCTATCCTGCCCATGCTCTTCAATTCCCTGGAGTAGGCCTATCCCTTACTAGTCAGTGTGTATCTGATCCTATCTGTAAACTCCCCACACTGCAGGGTGCTCAAAATGGCCCAGCAGGGGCTAGGGTCCAAGAAGGCTGGCCAAATTTTGTGAGAGCTCTGTGTCCAATCAGACACAGGCTCACCCCAAACTAGTAAATAGGAAAAAGGAAAATCGCGCTACAGATTGAATTATAGAAATTTGCACATCCAATACTGCTGCAGTTCTGCTATATACCAAAAGTTATATACATATAAACGTGACCCAAAAAAGAACCGCGCTGTTCTAAGAATTAATCTTAGGGTGTGTGCCTCCCATATGGGAAACTATACATGTGAGAGAAAAATAAAAATGGTGCAGTGTCACACAGTAAAATAACCCAAAAAGCAAAAAATTGCAACCATACCTAATAGATATGTGGAAAAAATTCTATGTGCTGAAATTATACTAATACATATGCATCAACAGCAGTATCACAAAATAAATATGTTATAGATAGCGCAAAATGCAACAATTACAGCCATATCATAATACGTGTATAGAATGTAATCTCTGTGCTAAAATAATGTAAATACATATACATCAACAGAAACTGTGATAAAAAGCACAATCTAAAACACCCTCAATCTAAATATGTCCATTATTAAATAATCATTGGAGTAAATCCATGAAAACTACAGAAACACCACGTGTCAAATGTAATATTAAAAGGCTTGACTCTCTGTGTCCTGTTCCAAGTCACAAGGTATATTGCAGTGCACCACCACCAAGAGTGAGGATTGGCTCCTTACCAGACGTCCTTAAATTGCACGCTTCAAGAGATCAAGCCAGGCTATGTATATTCCTCAATTCTCCATAGGCTCCGCCCACATCCAAGATCACAATTCAGACAGGCTCCAATATGTTTATATTAAATGGTCCACCATAAGAAGGGAGAGAGAGCGCTCCAAATAGTGTAAAAACGTTTATTAAAAATCAAAGATAAAATAAGAAATACACTTACAAAGGTACTGTAAGGTTAAGCATGTCACAATGGGAAGCGTCGGCCGAACGCGGTTCTCCACGGAAATGTCATTTCTCCAGCTGGTATATTCAGAGGCAATAGATAGCATGTCACACCGCCCGACGCGTTTCGTGATATGTCACGTCGTCTCGGGGCACGGGTGACACGCCATTTTGCCTCGTTTATATAGTACACTATGGCCCAAGCCTCCTCCTCCATAGAGAGCCCAAGCCTCACTTTCGATCCCGCGGTGGAAGTGACGCACGTGCGTCACGATTCGCCGACCAATCACTACACCTGCAAATCCTATTGGCCTATGATCGCTGGTTCACCGCCCCTCGAGAGCGGGAACCAAGCCTCGCTTCCGATAACACATCGGAAGCAATGTCCCCACGATCATAAGGGCGGAAGTGACGCACACAGGTATCCTCGCCCGCACAGCCAATCACGATACGTCAGAGCGGCCAACCAATCCGCAGTGGCGCAATGATATCCATAGAATAGGAACCAAGCCTCACATTCGATTCCCACCAGCTAAAGTGGAAACAAAAAAGGGGCCAGGCCTCACTCCCAGCTAAACCGGAACTAACCCGGTCCACCCACTGTCCTCACATCGATCCCACAGGTACCTCCCCTATTTGTCTATTCCTCCCAGTGGACACAACTCCGGTCTAAAAAGGGGGAGAAATGACATCCCAACAGAAAAAACAAAAACTCGGTGTGTGTCAGTGAGCACAGCATAACACCACTAGGGAGGAGGCTTGTAACAGCAACCTATCCAAATAGACATTGCTCATGATATTTTAGAACAAGTTATGAGACACATATTTGTGACATTGCAATAACCATAACATATTTGTATACAAAAATTATTTTTGCAAAAGTTTTTTTGAAGCAACATCATTAAAAATAATAAATGAAATGGCATATTAAAAATCAAATGGATACAAAAATAGATTAAACTTAGATTACAAATATATATATGGATATGAATAAAGATCCCTAGAATGCAAAATACCAACCTAGTTTGATACAGCCTTATTCAGAACCATATACTAGAAAATATTTCCTTAATATGTTATGTTTTACCAAAATATGATATAAACTCCATAATATTGATATCAAGGTTACCTAAAAACAGGGAGGTGTCTCCAAAAAGTACCCCTTGCGAGAATATAGTCATCAGACTCCCAAATGCCCTAAGCATTATTTATAAAAGCGTTGACATCTGTGTCAACGTTCATCCCAAAAGGGGCATATGTTTTTAATCTGTAAATCCATGACATTTCTAAAAGGGAAATGTCTCTTACCAGTGACCCTCCCCTCCAATGCGGTCTGTACTTGTCTATTCCCATATAAAGGGTGTTGGAAGGGTCCCTATCATGTACCTCATCGTAGTGTCTAGACACTGGGTGCTTATCAAAGCCCCGTTTAATATTACCAATATGTTCGTTTAACCACTTGGGTACCGCGCTATTGCCGAATGACGGCATTAGCGCGGACCTAGATTTCCAGGACTACGTCTATTGACGTCGTCCTGGTTACGAGCGGCCTGCGCGCCCCCTGAGGGGCGCGCGCGGCGCGCTCTGTGATCGGCGAGTCCGTGAGACTCGCCTGATCACCGATCCGTGTAAGGGGTCGATCCCGACCCCTTATCACGTGATCAGCTGTCAGCCAATGACAGCTGATCATGTGATAGAACGGAGCCGGTAATCGGCTATTATTCCTCCTCGCGCTGACAGCGCGAGGAGAAAAAAAAAAAGCCGATCACCGGCGGCCGTGATCGGGACATCAGTCCCGATCACGGCCAGCAATGAAAGGCACCACATGCCACCTGCCAGTGCCCACCTGCCTCCCGCAGTGCCATCCTGAAATATAACAAAGTAAAAGTAAGTGCCCCCCGTCTGTGCCCATAATGCCCACAGTGCCACCCCACAGTGCCACCCACAGTGCCACCCCACAGTGCCACCCCACAGTGCCACCCACAGTGCCACCCACAGTGCCACCCACAGTGCCACCCAATCTGCCTCAAAGGTGCTGCACCCCAGTGCCGCCCATCAGTGCCCAGCAGTGCCGCCCATCAGTGCCCAGCAGTGCCGCCCATCAGTGCCCAGCAGTGCCACCTATCAGAGCCACCTATCAGTGCCACCTATCAGTGCCCATCAGTCCCATCTATCTGTGGTACCTATCAGTGCCCATCCGTGCCACCCATCCGTGCCACTTATCCGTGCCACCCATCCGTGCCATCTTATCTGTGCCCATCTTTGCCCATCAGTGCCGCCTTATCTGTGCCCATCGGTGCCGCCTTATCTGTGCCTATTAGTGCCGCCTTAACTATGCCTATCAGTGCCCACAAGTGCAGCCTATCAGTGCCCACCAATGCAGCCTATCAGTGCCCACCAATGCAGCCCATCAGTGCCCACCAATGCAGCCTATCAGTGCTGCCTTATCAGCGCACTTCAATGAAGGAGAAAAATGACCCGTTTGCAAAATTTTATAACAAACTATTAAAACATGATTTTTTTTTTTTTTTTTTTGCATCTTTTTTTGTTTGTTTAGCAAAAAATAAAACTCTGAGCTGTAACTAAATACCACCAAAAGAAAGCTCTATTTGTGGGAAAAAAATGATAGAAATTTCATTTGGGTACAGTGTTGTATGCCCGCGCAATTGTCATTCAAAGTGCATCAGCGCTGAAAGCTGAAAATTGGTCTGGGACTGAGGGGGGTTTAAGTGCCCAGTAAGCAAGTGGTTAATCTAACTTTTAAGGCCCTCTTAGTCCTCCCCACGTATTGAAGCCCGCAGGGACATTGAATGAGGTATACTACTGCTTCGGAGGAACATGTTATGAAGGGCTCAACTTCATATGTCTTATGCGTGCTTGTGGAAGAAAACTCACAGATCTTAGAATTTTTGTTCACATTCAATGAACACACCTGACAGTTTTTGCATCTACGAAACCCTGTTAGATTCTGGAAAAAACATCTACTCTTCTTCGGAGGATTTTGTATGCTAGGAGCAACCTTACTACCTAATGTAGGTGCCCCCCTGAAGATGACCCTAGGGTTCTCAGGTAAGACTGTACCCAAGACCTGATCGTTAGTCAATAAATGCCAATGTTTGCGGATTAGTTGCTTAACACTCCAATGTTGCACAGAGAATGTGGTAACAAAGGGCAATGTCATCTGATTCTTTTCTTTATCTGCAACACCTTCTGCCAATAATAATGACCTACCTTTATTTCATGCTATATTCACCGCCTCAATCAGGGTTTCTGTCTCATATCCCTTCTCTTTAAATCTCTGAGATAATACCAAAGCTTGCTCATCAAACATTGCAATATCGGTACAGTTTCTCCTGAGGCGCATATATTGCCCCAGGGGAACTGACTTCAACCACGAGTCATGATGGCAACTTCCCAAAGGGATATAAGAGTTTCTGCCTGTTGACTTAAAAAACGTGGATGTAACAAAAGTGTCATTAATCCCTTTAATGTTTAGATCCAGAAAATTAACCTCCTCCATACTGGCTTCATAATTAAGTCTAATACCTCTATTGTTCTTATTCAACATCTCCATGTAATTGCGTAGATCCAGTTCCTCCCCATCCCATAGGAGGAGGACGTTGTCGATATAACGTGCCCAAAAGGCTACCTCAGGTCTCCTCGGGGAATCGACCACGTCCTCCTCCCACTAAGCCATGAACAGGTTGGCCAGACTGGGGGCATACTTAGCCCCCATGGCCACCCCTTTGTCTTGGCGAAAAAACTGGTTATCAAACCAGAAATAATTATGCCCTGCGGCAAATTCCAGGAGTTCTAAAATAGAGTCTATTTGGATCTGAATTAAACCTGAGCCTCGCTCCAAATAAAGTCTAACCGCCACCAACCCTAAATTATGGGGGATGACAGTATATAACGATGTAACATCGGCGGTCACAAGCCAAAGGCCTTCCTTCGGTTTGATCTTACCCAACATATTAATAATTTGCTTCATATCTTTCACATAAGAAGGAATCTTCTGCACCAGCGGTTGGAGAAAATAATCTATGTACTTGCCCACTCGGGACGTCACTGAGTCAATCCCACTGACTATTGGACACCCGGAGGGCAAGTAACACTCTTATGTAATTTTGGGAGATAATAAATCACTGGTGTATGCAGGGCAACCGGTACTAGAAATAGTTTTCTCCAGCTCCTTCTTGTATTTCACTACTGGATCCCTGTTGAGTACTGTGTAGGTTCCACCATCGTCAACAATCCGATGCATTTCTTTTAAATAATCACATCTGTCTAGAACCACAATTCCCCCTCCCTTATCTGCTGGCCTAATTACAAGGTATTTATTATTTTTTTTAAAATCAGAAAATAACTTTTATTTCGCTTGTTGCACAGTACAAAATATACAACAGACAATGCATAAAGAGACATAAAAAAAACAAAACCAAAATATGGATTACAACAGGAGATACGGTGAGAGAAGAATCAAGTCCCAAAAAGAGTGTTTTCACAATACATTCCCTTGCATTTGTGCATATAATCTCTTCAGTTGCATTCACTCATTATTCCCAGTGTTTTATTACAACGTACTATTATTCTTTCCATTGACTCTACCCTTCATTTCTGATACACCAATCTATTCACTGTGCAACAATTCCAATATCGTGTAGCTTAGGTAGAAAAGACCATAGCAACTAATATACCGAGAACAAACATTACATCCAAAGTAAACCTTGTAGTACTTTCAGTTCCTTGTGTACACATTCTAAATAAGAACAGCATAATAAATTGGTATTCCAACGTTCCCTCTTCCAGTGGCAGAAATGCCTTGTTTTCGTACGGCCCACTCCCTGCCCCTATTGGCAACCTTTGGGCAAGCGTGCTCCAGTCATCTATCCCAAAACCAATCTGTCTTTGATAAGTTGGTAGGGGACCAACCCCGGAACCTCCAGCCATGCTTGCCACATTAAATAAAATTTTTGTGGGACTTTCCTATGCTGGTATGTTAATTTTTCTTTAATTAATAATTTGCGCACACTGTCCACCCATTGCCCCCTGGTAGGCACTCTTGGAGTGATCCACCGTTGGGCAATCAGTTTACGTGCTTCATAGAGTAATCTCAGGACTGCTGTGCGTGTGTGTGAGGTCAGCGTATCATCGTCCAGCGCACCCAGCAGGCAGACGGCCGGATCCATTGGGATGGTTACACTATATACTGTAGATATCATTGCTGTAATCTCCTTCCAGAATCTAAAAAGTTTGGGGCACTTCCACAGCATATGAAGAAGATCACCATGGTCTGTCTCACACTTTGGGCATAGGGGGGAATCTCTGATGCCCCATGAATGGAGTCTCTTGGGTGTCCTATAGGCCCTATGTAATAGGTATAATTGTGACAGTTTGTGTGACGCTGACAGTGAGACCAAAGGGGTTGCCGCCAGACACAATTCCCATTTTTCCCCATCAATAGGGCCAAGATCTGTTTCCCACCCCTGCCTACATGGCAGCCTAGCAGGGTCCTGTATTCGTGCAAGGAGTATACTGTAGCAGCCCGAGATCATCCCCCTCTTGTCCCCCTCCATAAGGATGGGGCGAAGAATAGCGTGATCTGCAGGTCGCAGTACAGTGGATCTTGCCTGTATTTGCAACGCATGTCTCAGCTGTAGATATTTGAAAAAATTGTTGTGCAGAACCCCAAATTCCATTTGGATGTCAGAGAACAACTTAAATACATGACCAGCATACAGCTGGGAGACATATTTAATACCCACCCTTTCCCAGTTGCTAAAGCCCGTCAGTTTCTGAAGTTCTTTGAATTGTTTGTTGCGCCATATAGGTGTATCGGGCAGGTACCCCCGTAATCCAAGTGTCTTTTTAACGTATGGCCACAGAGTATTCAACAGTTTCACAGTGGGAGCTGTTGAATCTAGATGCGGATAACCCGCCTCCAGCCTCGTAAGTGCAGTTTCGCTGTCCCCCTTAGTGTCTAGCAGCTTACGGATAGGGTCGGTCAGATCCATTAAACCCCACCCCCCCAGCTGTTGCAGTTGGGATGCTAAAAAGTAAGTCCTGGGATGCGAGACCGCCATCCCACCTTCTTCCTTATTATACTGGAGGGTTGACAACTTAATCCTAGCTGTTTTTTTCCGCCATATCAGTTCCCGAAATTGCGACTCAATTTTTTCGAACCATCTCCTAGGAATCCACACCGGGGAGTTGTGAAATATGTATAGTAATTGTGGAGCCCAAATCATTTTAATTAGGTTAATTCTCCCGGCAATCGACAAGGGCAGTTTGCACCAAGCTGTGCATTTTTTTCTAAAGTTGCTAAGAAGGGGGGACAAGTTGCGCTCAATATATTGGGATGGGTCCGGGGTTACCTGAACCCCCAAATACTTAAATTCAGTTACTATCTGAACCATCGCTGCACATCTAGGAACAGGGACGGGCAAGGGATCCAAGGGCATCAGCACTGACTTATCCCAGTTGATGGCAAAACCTGACAATTCCCCAAAGGCTTTAATGAGGCCCATAACTGCCTGCAAAGATCCCTGCGTGTCTCCCAGGTACAGCAGGGTGTCATCAGCGTACAGGGACACCACATCCGTACCCATAGATCGTTGGAACCCAATTATAGCTTGGTCCCCGCGTATCCTAGCCGCCAGTGGCTCCAGAGCCAGAGCAAACAGCAGGGGTGATAAAGGACACCCCTGCCGAGTGCCCCTGTACAATGAGAATGGCTCTGACAAGTCCCCATTTACCCTAAGTCTCGCTGTGGGCCTAGCGTAAAGTAATTGAACCCATTTGATAAAAGTGTCCCCCAGTCCCACTCTCCGCAGCACCTGCCACAGATAAGGCCATTCGATACTGTCAAAGGCCTTAGCTGCGTCAAGGGAGAAAATTGCTCTATTGCCAGTGTTGTCTGTTGGGATTTGCAGGTTCAGAAAGAGCCTCCTAATATTTTGCGCCGTGGATCTAGAAGGGATAAATCCAGATTGGTCTTTATGCACTAATTTATGTATTACCCTGGCCAATCTGTTCGCCAATACCCTTGCCAACAGCTTAACATCCGCCGTCAACAAGGATATGGGCCTATATGAGCCCGGGGATCTAGCCTCCTTGCCTGGTTTCAACAGGACCACAATAATTGCCTCATTCATGGAGCTCGGCAAAGACCCTCGCTCGAGAGCCTCAGTATAAACTTTCAAAAGGGTGGGGAGTAAAGTACAGGGGTACCGTTTATAAAATTCAGACGGAAGGCCATCCATCCCTGGTGACTTGTTATTTTGGGAATGTGACAAAGCCACACCCAGTTCTTCCTCTGTCAGTGGCGCATTGAGCATTTCGGTGTCTTCTAATGACAGGATCGGCAGCTCGCTTTCATTTAGAAAGTCCCCAATCTCCTCCTCCGTGGGCCTCACTTTAGATGTATACAGGTCCTCATAGAAATCTTTAAAGATACGAACAATGTCTGTGGTGCAAGAGTATTCAATCCCCTGGTCGTCGCAGATAGCCGAAATGGTGGAGGACGACTGTTGCCATAACCGCCAGCATATGTCCAGTCGCCTCACCCTCCTCAAAATGCGTCTGTTGCAAGAAAAAACGTTTATTTTCAGCTAGCTGCAATGCCAGTTGCCTAGACATTGATTGTGCTCCTAACCACGTCCTTCTTGTGTCGTCTGTGGGGTTGGCAATATACCTGTCTTCTGTGTCAGAGACCACTCCGCGCACCGTCACCTCCCAAGCTTTAGTGTCTGTTTTGATTCGATTGATCATTTGTATGCATTGCCCCCTTGTATAGGCCTTCAATGCATCCCATATCACCCCCAGAATCGTAGAGCCAGCATTATCCATTAAAAAGGATTTGAGTGCGTCCCGGAGTGGGTCTGGCTCCGGGAACAGCGAAAGCCAAAAGGGGTTAAGCTTCCAAACTGAGCACCCAACCCTGTCAGGAAATGACACCCGGATGCGGAGCGAGGAGTGGTCAGAAAGGTGTCTGTCAACGTAGTCTGAGTCTCTAATATGTGGCAACATCCTGTCATTACCCAGGCCCAGGTCTATTCTAGAGAGGCCTCCATGAGAGGCCGAATGGCAGGAATACTTTTTAAGGTTCGGCTTCCTGCTACGCCATATGTCTGTCAGTCCCAATTCCTCCAAAACTCTGGCAAAAGGAGTACAGCTTGCTGCGTCTGGCGCTATATTACTGGGTATGGGGAACTTGTCCTTGGTATGACTTAAGTAGTTGTTGAAGTCGCCCACTGCCAGTAGGGGAACCTCCTGATATTGCGCCATAAATTTTGCCAGGCTCCCAATAACCCCTGCCGAGTACGGCGGAGGCACATAAATGTTAGCCAGGATGCAGGTCAGACCATGAACCTTACACAGTAGGAAAATATATCTGCCACCTGGGTCAATCTGTACCTGAGAACATGTGAACCGGACACCTTTACGTACAAGTACGCTAACCCCCCTGGAGTATGAGGAATACGTGGAGTGGTACTGAACATCATACATGCGTGGGCTCAGGCTAGGGGGGGGGATCAGCCGCAAAATGTGTTTCTTGCAAACACACAACGCTAGCATTCATTGATTTTAAATGTCTCAATACTGCTATTTTTTTCACCGGGTTACCTAGGCCCCGCACATTCCAAGTGAGGACATTTAGCTCAACCGCCATATGGGCCTACCACAAATAATGTCAGGAGTACATACAATACTCGGCACCACCCCATAGCCAAAAAGGTCATGGCTTTGTACAAAGGAAAAATTACAGTTAACAGAGCGTCAAAATTACCCAGTGTGCAAATAAATATCCGTACATAGGCAAACATCATAACTACTATGAGCAGAAGAGTGGAAGAGTCAAAGAAGGAACAGAGGAAACCTTGGTACACTTTGCGATTGTAGATAACAGATTGCGAGCTCGGTGCTCTGTGAGGGACCAACGGGGCCCTCAGCCTCTTGGGCTGCATAACAAACAAACCCCCTGCTTCTGCCGAGGTGGGGGGAAGGCAGAGGAAGCTCCCATGAAACACACGGGTTAGTTCAACTAGAAGCTTCACTTCAACGGCACCTGTGAAGTACGCCGTGTCGTGTATGGTATATCGTGGCAGTTGGTCTCCCTCTTTCGCCTTGCTCTTAATGTAGGACAGAAATCAGACGTGTAATGAAAAAGGGGGAAAATAGCTCAAACAGAACGAGCCCGTAAACATCCACCACAGAACTAGAGGTAGCTTCGTCAAGGCAGTCGATGGCATCCAGGTCCCTGGGGCCTTCTCCTCAGGCCGGGGCATTGTGCTGCACACGGTTAGCTTTGAGGGCCCTATCTTCTCTGTCCAGCCATTGAGCTGCGTTGGTAGGCCGGTCAAAGAAATGGGTTTCTCCCAGAGCAACAACTCTGAGGCGCACTGGGTAAAGCATGGCATAAGGAAGGTTAAGCTCCCGCAATCTTTTCTTTACATCAATGAACTTTGCACGTTGCTTCTGTAGCTCAGCTGAAAAGTCCGGGTACAAGGAGACTTTAGCATTGTCAATAGCCAGTGTGCCTCCCATATTCCTGGCCTTGGATAGTATAGCATCCCTGTCCTTGTAATTCAACAATTTAAAGAGGAAAGCCCTAGGATGATTGCCAGGTGGCAGGGGTCTGGACGGGACTCTGTGCGCGCGCTCAACTGCAAAAAGTGGAGAAAAGGTCTCCTTGCCAAATACTGTAATCAGCCAGTTCTCAATAAATGTGACCGGGTCTTTGCCCTCAGCCCGCTCCGGGATGCCTATTGCACGGATGTTGTTACGTCTCATGCGATTTTCAAGGTCGTCTAGGCGGGACGCATGCTGTGCAGTAAGGTGACAATTGTATTGCAAGTCTCTTTGCATAGGGGGGATATCATCTTCTATGGCACTCACTCTGCCTTCAATGGCGGCCGTGCGTTCCCGCAACTTTTGCATGTCCTGCCGCACATAAGAAATCTCAGCTTTCACTCCTCTCACTTCATTAGCAAGTGCTGAGATAGACATATTACAAGCGGTTACAGCGGAGAAAATATCCCTGAGAGTGGGTTCTGTGCCATCAGATGGAGAGGGAAGAGAAGCAGGCCCCACTAATCCGCCCCTTGGTGTACTCACAGTGTTCCAGGCTGGGGACAATCCCTCTGCATCCTCTAGCGGGACCGTGTCATCCGCAGCCGAGTGATCACTCATGGCATCCCCAGTACCCGAGGGGGGAGAGGGCATCCCTTTCGAGGCTTTACCTCCATAAAGAAGCTTCTGGGCTGCCTCCCTGTACTGATCCCTGGAGGAGCGCTGTGGCAAGGCGCCATCTTGGGATGGTTCGGCCTGCATGCTCCGGGAGTCTCTGCCGCTCCTGGACATAGATTTAAGCGTCCCAGAGCTCCCCGGGACGTGCCGCCGTCTCCGCGGTATCGTGGCGGTCGCGGTGGGGCTCGCTCCGGAGCGTGTCCTCAACAATACCGGATAAGTGTCAGGATTTTCGGCGGAGCAGGAGAGAAGTGCGACCGTCTACATGCGCCGCTCAGCCACGCCCTAGGGATTTATTATTACATAAGGTATCCAAACCTCTTTGTAAGTCTCCTTGCATCCTAACTTTTTTCACTTCAATTTTCTCCAAATCCCGTAACACCACGTCCCTAAAGACTTTGATACTGGGTGCCAAAGATCCTGGAGGGTTGAAGAGTGACGCATTGGAAAGTTCTAGTAAATTCGAGTAAATTCTGATCTTATTCCATTATTATCTCTAATAGGGTTCCCCATCATGTATCTCTTGATACTAAGTCTTCGAACGTACTTATGTACGTCCATGTAGGTCTGGAATTTGTTCAAGCCCCTGGGCGGAGCAAATTTCAGACCCTTATCTAAGAGTCGTTTCTCCGAATCAGTAAGTGCCTGTGTGCTAAGAATGAAAATCCCCTTACCTAGGACCTTTTTCGCTTTTGCTGACTGTATGCGCCTCCCCCCTCGGACTCCTCTCTTTGTTCCACAGGCCTTTTTAGGCCTCTGTTGTCTATGGGAAAATCCCATCCCTGATTCGCCCTGGTACCATAGTTATTCTGAGAAAACTCATGTCCAGGGCTATAACCCGTCTGGTAGGATCTATTTGAGTTATGTTCTTGCTGGTAATTAACGTTGTTTTGTCTCCATGTATTAGGTGTTTCAAAATCAGATATTGGAAAGAAACGATTTTGAGTTGGTATATCATAGTCCTGATTTCTTTTATCTCTACTGTAATAGATGGACCTTTCTTGATCAAAACCCTGGATAGAACCCCATGGTTCATGTCCCCCTGGTCTCTGATTTTGGGGTACTCTCTGATTATTATTTCGGTGGAAGTCTCTCTTGTTATTCTTCAAATCTTTCTTAAATCCCCTAACCGGGGTTCCCCCTGGAGGGCGTTGTGAGGACCACCCAGGGTTACTTTGGTTGTTATTTCTCCTAATTGGGGTCTGTCTCTCTCCTGTGGGATTATGAACTATATAACCCCCTGATGTAGCTCCTAATGGACCTCTTGTAATTTGGTTAGAGATGTTATGGGGAAGTGTGTCCATATGCTCACCCTCTTTTTCAGTAGCTAACTTCTTTTGTCACAGAAAGACCAAACCAGACTGGTAGTCTTCTTCATCTCTAACATATTTTTTCTTCTTTTTAAATTTATGATCTTTCTCCTTCTTCTCAAGAGTCTTAAGAAGGTTTTTTGAGCACTCCTTGTACTCTTCACTCGTACTTAAAGGTGCCAATATTTCTTTAATCTTTTTTATTTGCTCGTCAAGACGAGCTAATTTATCGCTTTTTCTCTGAGCGAGAAAGCGCAATAAACAAAGGTCGGAATCATTGAAGAATTTAAACCAACCTTCCAGGTCGGGTTCATCCCTATGTGGGCTTAATTCCCACCTCAAACTTCTAGGGACCATGTTTTCTTTGACATAGGTCTCGAAGAAGGCAATATCCCACTGGGCATGCACCTCAGAGACAGTGAGATTCTTTTGTTACCACATTCTCTGTGCAACATCGGAGTGTTAAGCAACTAATCCACAAACATTGGCATTTATTGACTAACGATCAGGTCTTGGGTACAGTCTTACCTGAGAACCCTAGGGTCATCTTCAGGGGGGCACCTACATTAGGTAGTAAGGTTGCTCCTAGCGTACAAAATCCTCCAAAGAAGAATAGATGTTTTTTCCAGAATCTAACAGGGTTTCATAGATGCAAAAACTGTCAGGTGTGTTCATTGAATGTGAACAAAAATTCTAAGATCTGTGAGTTTTCTTCCACAAGCACGCATAAGACATATGAAGTTGAGCCCTTCATAACATGTTCTTCCGAAGCAGTAGTATACCTCATTCAATGTCCCTGCGGGCTTCAATACGTGGGGAGGACTATTTGTTTCCACTTTAGCTGGTGGGAATCGAATGTGAGGCTTGGTTCCTATATCCTGTTCCGCTCTGACGTATCGTGATTGGCGGTGCGGGCGAGGATACCTGTGTGCATCACTTCCGCCCTTATGATCGTGGGGACATTGCTTCCGATGTGTTATCGAAAGCGAGGCTTGGTTCCCGCTCTCGAGGGGTGGTGAACCAGCGATCATAGGCCAATAGGATTTGCAGGTGTAGTGATTGGTCGGCGAATCGTGACGCACGTGCGTCACTTCCGCCGCGGGATCGAAAGTGAGGCCTGGGCTCTCCATGGAGGAGGAGGCTTGGGCCATAGTGTACTATATAAACGAGGCAAAATGGCGTGCCACCCGTGCCCCGAGACGACGTGACATATCACGAAACGCGTCGGGCGGTGTGATACGCTATCTATTGCCTCTGAATATACCAGCTGGAGAAAGGACATTTCCGTGGAGAACCGCGTTCGGCCGACGCTTGCCATTGTGACATGCTTAACCTTACAGTACCTTTGTAAGTGTATTTCTTATTTTATCTTTGATTTTTAATAAACGTTTTTACACTATTTGGAGCGCTCTCTCTCCCTTCTTATGGTGGACCATTTAATATAAACATATTGGAGCCTGTCTGAATTGTGATCTTGGATGTGGGCGGAGCCCATGGAGAATTGAGGAATATACATAGCCTGGCTTGATCTCTTGAAGCGTGCAATTTAAGGACGTCTGGTAAGGAGCCAATCCTCACTCTTGGTGGTGGTGCACTGCAATATACCTTGTGACTTGGAACAGGACACAGAGAGTCAAGCCTTTTAATATTACATTTGACACGTGGTGTTTCTGTAGTTTTCATGGATTTACTCCAATGATTATTTAATAATGGACATATTTAGATTGAGGGTGTTTTAGATTGTGCTGTTTATCACAGTTTCTGTTGATGTATATGTATTTACATTATTTTAGCACAGAGATTACTTTCTATACACGTATTATGATATGGCTGTAATTGTTGCATTTTGCGCTATCTATAACATATTTATTTTGTGATACTGCTGTTGATGCATATGTATTAGTATAATTTCAGCACATAGAAGTGTCCTGAAGCTGTGCTGTGCAATTCTTCTCCCTCTCTCTATTTATCTCCCTTTCTCTTTTCTGTCTGCAGTGGGAGAAAAATTAAGAGCATAGAGTGGAATAGATGTATCTGGGAATCTAAACCACATCACAAACAGGTGCTCAGTAGGGGTCCCCAGCTCACCGGCACCCTTTCTTTTCTTTTTTAGCTTTGAATAAATTTGTGAGGGAGGTTAGAACCCTTCTCAGACCTTTATTATCATCTTTGTGCCCGCTAGGGAAATTCACCCTTTTTGTCCTGGTGACCCTTGTCATTGGGACAGAAAGTGAGATCAAATCCATAATTCCAAATTGTTAGAGTAGGAATAGAAGAGAAATCTTTTAATGGGCACTTCTTTCACAAATGTCTAATGGCGTGTACACACGAACAGACTTTTCGACGGACAGACTTTCGGCGGAGTCCCGACGGACTTTCCGAATAAATGTACTTGGCCACACACAATCACACCAAAGTCCGACAGATTCGAACGTGATGACGTACGACTGGACTAGAATAAGGAAGTTCATAGCCAGTAGCCAATAGCTGCTCTACCGTCGGTTTTTGTCTGTTGGACTAGCATACACACAAGCGGATTTCTTGATAAGAACTGGGTCCGGAGGAGTTCCGGCGAAAAAAATTGAAACATGTTCTATTTCTAAAGTCTGTCAGATTTATGGACAGCAAAGGTCTAATGGAGCCCACACGCGATCGAATTGTCTGCCAGATTCGTTCCTTCGGACCTTTGCTGTCGAAAAGTCCAGTCGTGTGTACGTGGCATAAGAGGGGATTTCACCCACTTTTGAGAGATTTTCAAGCAGTTCCTGTTGTGTCTAGTGGACAGTAAAGAAAGTGAAATCTCCCCAATGGGACACAGATGGCAAAAAAATTACAGATGTTGTCATAATTTCCTTTTAAATCCAAATTTAAAACACATTTATGTTTAATGCAGAGTTCCACTGGTTTTTGATTTTATTAAAAGTCAGCAGCTACAAAAAGTATAGCTGGTGACTTTTAATAAACAGCCACTCACCTGTCCCACAGTCCAGCGCTGTGGCCTCCCGAAGACTCCATCCTCTCCCCCTCCTCTTCACGGCGCCGACATTGTGAGTGTGGGCACCTGGCTGTGGCAATTTACGGCTTCACAGCCGGGCTCGCACTGCGCATGCCCAGGCCTCGCCGAGCTCCGTCAATGGCCAGTTAATGTTCTGGGACCTGTCACGTGTCCCAGAATATTGCTGGGAGGGAGGGGCAGCCTTTGGAATCACCTAGGTGGTTGGAAAGAAGGAAGTGGGACAAGAAGTCCCACTTCAAACGAGGTACCCAGCTCCCCCCAAAAAAATGACATGCCAATTGTGGCATGTCAGGGGGCGAGGAGTACTTAAAGTGGAAGTTCCACTTTTGGGTGGAACTCCGCTTTAACATACACTTTAAAGTCCTGTGTGCCGTAACCTGTGGCTCCCGTGCACATGCTTGGGAGTGACATCATTGCGGCTCCGGCCAATCATACAGCTGGAGTCCACAAACTTGGAAGGAACACTGGTGAAGATGGAATGCCTGCAACTTATTTCTCTGTGCTGGAAAGGCTTTGTTTAAGGTGAGTTTAACATAATGTGCTAGCGATGCATACTAGGTTTACTACTGTTTTAATGAAAAAATAAATAAATAAAAAGCAATGGGAGGCTAGTTTTCCAACATTAGTGTCTGGATAAAAAGCAGAAGCCACAGATTGGCAATGTAAGGCAGGCCATAGATGATGCAAAATTCTTGGTTGCAGGAATCCTTCCCACGGAACTATTGTGTTTTCCCTGCTGGTGGAGGGTGGTTGGGGAGCCACCGCTGCCGGAGAACACAGTGTTTTGCTAGTGACTATAGCCACTAGAAATAATCACATCCTGAAAATGTGAAATGCTGGTTGTACTTGGGTATACTCAGTCTGCCAATACATCATTCAAATCTAGGTCATTCCATGCTGAACCGGCAGAGATTCAAACCGTCGATGGGTGGCGTAACTGTCCCCATCGCTAATGTTACCTAGATTGAGTAAAGATAAATAAAATATTTTGAGTTGTCATCAGAACAGAAAATGTGGGATGCTTGTTGCCACATCAGCTGTCAAAGTGGGTATTTCCTTCACAATGAAAACATCCTCTCACTTCCTGTTGATTCTATAGAACAGGAAATAAAGAGAAATCTCTCTGAAATACAGATGGCAAAAACTGCTTTAAGCCCCCCCCTTATGCCCCACACACATGGTCAGATTTTCTGATGGAAAATTTGCGATCGGATCATGTTGTCAGAAAATACGACCGTGTGTGCGCTCCATCAGATTTTCTGATATACAAAGTTTGAGAACAGGATCTAAAATTTTCCGACAACAAAATCCAATTGCATAAATTCCAATCGTGTGTAGACAATTCTGACGGACAAAGTGTCACGCATGCTCAGAATAAACTAAGAGACTAAAGCTATTGGCTACTGGCCCGTTTATAGTCCCGACATACGTTTTTGACGTCACCTTGTTCAGAACGATTGGATTTTTGGACAACTGTATGCAACACAAGTTTCGCCCAAAATCCGTCAGAAAAAATCAGACGGATTTTGTGGTCGGAATGTTCGACCGTGTGTATGGGGCATTACTCTATTCAAAATAAAAAACACCAGGTATTGGCTTTAGATATACTTTAAAATCACTGCTAGTCTCAAAAGATAAAACTAACGTCATCAGGAGCTTTTCTTTTTTCTGAATTACATATAGGTTTAAAGGTGGTCTCATTTTTGTTTTCAGAATGTTCTGATTGTGAGTGAAAATTGTGGGGCCTGCAGAAGGAAATAAATTCTATCTGTAATGTAATGCTGTTCTAGTGTAGCTATGATACCAATTAGATATTATGCATAATTTAGTGTAATTCACATCGATAGTCTATGCAAAGAGCAGAACTATGGAAGGGGCTCAACAAATCCACCCACTACAGACTCCCTGGAGAAAACTAAAGGTGGGGGCAGAGACAAGACCAGTCACCCTGCTCAAAGAGTGAGAGCAGCAGTGACCAGTCTTTATTACAGAAAACCCTGCATAGAGGCAAAGTGCAAGAGTTGTTTCATGCTGAATTACTGCACAGATCTGGAAGAAATACACAAAGGAGACCAAGATTCAAGTCAGAGTACACATGCCTTTTGTATTTTGATTATTTGTTTAGCCCATAAATTATTAATACTTTCATTTTTTTATTTGGAATTTTAGCTTCAGAAAAATGAATGAATTCAACTTAATCATTAGCGAGAGACTTGGTCGCAGTATGTCCAAAGAGCAGTATGCCTTTATATATAGGTAAGTGGATTGTTGGCTTTTGTGTTACACTATGTGATTTATTATGCTCCTCCCTTCCTCTCTCTGATTCATTGTGCACTGTATACCTCATTGCTGTAACATCTTTAAATGTGGCTTACAACTTCAACGTTTTTCTACCTATGGATATCCATCATTAAATGGAAAATTTGAGAGGATTTATTGTCTGTCTTTCCATACAGTGAGTTTATTCATTGAGTTAAGCGGTCTGAATTGATGCAAGGGATAAATAGATCACCAGGTCATGTAAGCTCTGTGTGAAGCTTAAGATAAAGTTATTGCCTTGTAGTTGAGTCAGAACATTGGCGGTTAAGAAACTACCTTGCAGCCAATCAAGCAGATAGTAAAATTCTGCAGGATCATATTTATAACAGTAAAATTCTACAGGATCATATTTATGACAGTAAAGGAAAATAAAAAACTACTTGTGTTGACTATAATAACCAAATGTTGCCATACAATTTCCCACCTGTGCTTGGAACAAACTCAGCAACTAAGAACAACTCACACAGTTCTTCTTTAAAACGCATGTTATCTGCCTAATTATTTAGCACCAAACTATTCACAAGTAACTGTTTAATCCTTAAAGTTCATCTAAAGCTAAACTTTTTTTTTAAATTTTGGATAGAGTAGGGAATGGATTTAAACCCTGGTTTGTTATTTTATGCTGTGTCCCATTAGAGAGAGCTCACATCACTTTTTGGTCCAGGGCTAGAACATAGGTAAAAGAAATCAGAAGAAAGTCCCTCGTAGACAAATGTCACCAAACAGGTGCCCCCACTGGAAGACTTTCCCTTACTTCCTGCTCCATTAATAAACATAAATGTTTGGATTTTCAATTTCTCTCTGCCTGGGACAGGTACAAAGGGTAAATTTCCCCAACAGGGACACAGACAGAAATAAAAACCTGACATGGGTTTTAACCCTTCTATACTCTATTGAAAATGAAGAGAACTTAGGACTATAAATTGACTTTAAGTTGTAATTCAATTTATATTGCTGGTTGATCTGCCCTCAGGACCTCTGCCAATATATCCATAAAGCATCAGAGATGCTCTTTTGAGTCAACTCCTGTTTGCATTGTTCATTCTCTATTCTATGGAGAATTCATACTCCATGGAGTAGACTCTCTCCTTAGGTCTGGCTCAGAAGAGTTTGACAAGTGGCTCTATGGTTTATGGGTGGATGGGTGTGTATAAGACTGGCATAAGGACTGGGGGCAGGGTAACCTACAATATAAATGTAACTGCACCAAAGGTACCTCAAGAACTTCAGTGGTGGTCATGCTTGTACCATTCAGGCCCCCAAACAGTGTTTCATTTAGTAGACTGACCTATAAACATGCCAATTCACATTAGACAAACATATGTGTTTGGCCTGTAAAGGGGGTAAGTGGAAGCACTTGGGTGCTAGCCTTTCAGGGGAGTTATAGCAAATAATTAGAAAAAACTCTAACTTGACCAATCAGTCCACTCTCCAAGTCTGCCTGGACCGTGATGTTTGCATGGGTTTGGGAAGGCACTAACTCTACTGTGTCTTGACACTTTAAGGCCTCATTTACATTTACAGTTGGGGGCTGTAAAACCCTGCAGTTTAGCTGCATTTTTTGCTGCTCCTCAATTGCTCCCATTTGCTGCTGAGGTACTAATTGTCCCTGATTTTGAGGCACTGTCTCTGATTTGGAACAAAGTCCCTCTGTCCCTCTTTTCTCCTCATTTATCCCTCAATTTGGTCCGATCTATATAGTTGTATATAAAATGCACTGTTTATCAAAAAGTATTTTACAGTGCTAAACCTTTCATGAAGTTTCTAAATATGCTGTATTCGAAAATTTCAAAAGCTGGTACAAGGGAACAGTAGTAATAAAAAAGCACTTGTGAGTTTAAACTTTAGGATTTAACCTTAAACTTGTTTTTCTATAATTCTCCTTTAAAGGGTGTGGCAGGGGGTGTGCCCAAAACCTACATACTTTTATTAATACAACATAGGTGTCCCGTGTTACCATATCAAAAAGTTGGGAGGTATGGGTGCTGCCCACTGGATGCAACCCATTCAAGTGAATGGGGCCCATGCTGAAACCGCACACAGCGCGCCTGGTTGTGGTGCATTTGTCCGATATTTAGGGGGTCTAATGTATGTTTATTCTGTTCTGGGAAGTGGTTGCCACCATCCCAATTTCTGTACTTGAAATGGAAAAAAAACCCTCTTATTGGATTTTGAAGGCAACCAAAAAAGAAAAATTCATAACCATTTATATATAAAACCATTTTTTATTACAAAACTCTAAAAAGACATAGCCTTGCTAAAAACACGTGGCCATATTTAGGCCAAGATCCATTGTACACATCAATATACAGTTGATACTTTGGCAATGTTACATATCTCTTTGAAGAATTTGATGTTCATCAGAATTTGCTTGGGCATCATACATCCAAAGTGTTTCTAGATTTATTAATGAATCTCTTCCTCAGGTATGATTAGATGCCTTTCAGCTTATCAAATTTTTTTTTACGACTTCTCATGAGGACTGCCCATATCAATCTCCACCTGATGAGTTCATGCAGGGATCATAAATATTCCCATACCATGGAAAAGGGACTTGTAAAAATTACACAAGGCCCATTTTTCACTGCTGTTCACCCAAACCAAGCTGTACGGGTCTGCTCCTTAACACAATCATATGAGATGTGCTAAGGAGCAGACCTGTACTCTTTCTTCCTCACCACGATACAACACTTCCTCTATTGCTTGCTAAAGAATGATTTTAATGCAGATCGCAATTCAAACAGCAAAACAGATGTAAACAGGGTCTATGGGCTTTGGACTTTTGTTGATGGGTTTGGACTTGTGCCACTGGGCCTTGGACCTGTATCACTGGGCTTTGGACTTGCGTTGATGGAGTTTGGACATGTGTCAGTGGCCTTTGGGCTTGTGTTGATGGCATCAGTTGGACATGCTTCTGAGATCATTCAGAATCTACAGAAAGGTATATTTAACCTGCAGTTGACCTACTTCAAGTGGCTCTTGCATTCCCATAGACTTGTATGGAAATGTAAACCTGATTGATGTAAACAAAATTCCATCACCACAGGCCCACTATATATTTAAACACATGTAGTTAGGCCAGTTTGGAAAGTAGGCATTTAGCTTACTAGAATAATTTTAAATTGCAAAAAGGTAGACAAAAATGCATGCAAACACATAAAGAACATGCAATGTCTATATTGTGTGTGTGAACCCGGAACCCAATGCTGCCAGGGTAAAATGGTAACCAATTGGCAACTCAGACAGTACTTCTTTCAGATACTTGGATGATGGCACATGGTATAATTAGGCATAATTAACAAAGCCGCAGAGGTCCGAGAAGGCTTCATTTTCTTGAACAACGTGTCACTCCACACTGATGTAATTGTATATATTCTCATTGCAGGAAGAATGTAGTGACTGTGATAGACTTTTATCAGTATAAAGACCAGCAGGATGGGGATGTGGACGTCTTTTCGAGGGAACCATTTATTGTCTGGTTTAAATCCTTAAATACAGGTAATATCTGAGGGACAAATATCATTTGCTTTCCCTTTTTTATTCACAAATGGTTGTTAAAATTACTGTCATGGGTCACTACGTACAAAGACCTCATTTACATTCCTATTTATCTTTGAAGGGAACCTAAAGTGTACGTATAGACTTTTTTCTTTTCTTTTTTCTGATAAACTAAGGAAGGGTTAGAACTTATGTTGGGTGTTTATTGCTGTCTACATTTCTGCACTCTTTTTTTTTTTTTCCTGGTGATCATCGTCATTGGGGCAGAAAGTGAGGGCAAAACCCAAAAGTTATATATTCTTTTAGAAAATAGAAAATGTTCAAACAATATGTTTTCACCACCACCATCAACCTTTAATATGTAGTATGTAAAAACATATCCAAAATGAATTAATAAACCTGCCAGCTTGTGTTTAACATGTATAATTGATAACCTGTCATATGGTTACACAAGCTTCCTGCAGAGTTAGGACAACTGGCCAGCACCCTTCCCCCTGAGCTGTGTGCTCAGCCCAAACTTTGCAAGTCGATCCAATTCTTTCTTTTTCCTGGGGCCCCTATAGCTAGGCCACTGCATAGTTGTCAACAATCCCCAGTTTCCAGGGTCAGTCCCCTGTTTTGGGCATTTGGCTGTGCATATTTGTAGGTGAGGTCTAAGTTAAATACCTTAGCTGGTAGTAACCACTCACACCAAGAATAATGCACTAGTATCCTTTATATGACTCTTTGGCAGATTTTTTGCCTAAATAGATAATCCAGTCTTTGGCTCATATACAGTATGTCTACAGTGATGCAGAGTAGTCTCAGTATTCACCAAATGGGTTACCAGAGGATGACTTCAGTTAACAAGGGTAGCATTCCTTCATAGAATGTAGTTCTGCATTCTACATGATAATTCTAGTTAGCACCGGCTCCATATCTCAGTTCCAACCACTGCAGTGTAGGAAAATTATGAAGGAGCCTGCCGTGAGCCATTCCTCCTCCACAGGAACCTCTCCCAATGCTTAGTATTGTCCTTGACCGTTCACTCGCCAGAAGCACACCAAAATGAGGTGGGTTCTCTTATTTAAAAGGTTCACTCACCCAAGATGGCAACTGAACTCTCTTGAGAGTTCAGTGTCCAATCAGCCACTGTCCTTCGTGAGGCACTGTACAGAGTCACTAAGGGAGCTACTCCCTTATAAGACTCTCCTTCCCCTGAAATAATGACACTGAACCACCTACAAAACATACTCAGCAGCTACAAATACTGTGGCTACTGACTTTTAATATACAGGTGCTTACCAGTCTAGGGATCCAGCACTGTCATCACCCAGGCAGGTCCTTCACCAGTCTTCAGATACCCAGAATTGCCATTATGAGTGTGGGAAGCCAACTGTGACTTCTTACTGGAAAACAACGTACTCCGCACAGTGCATGCACAAGTCACGATGTGCTCTCTGAATAGACCCACAGCCTCTGGGTTGATGTGACATGTCCCAGGAGCAAGTAGACAGAGGGTGTGAACTCTAGGCAATCCAAGTGGAAGTGAGAGTGGGTACTTGTCAAAATTAGGTAGCACCTCATTGAAAAAAAACAAAAAACACCCAAATATAGCAGATGGGTGGGGGGGAGGGGGTCATAGGAAGAAAAGCAGAACTTCCTATTTTTTGTGGACTTCCACATCTTTTTTTAGATTACTGCATAGGTACAATTACTATTTCTAATGTTCCTTATATTATAGCAAATCTGACCTTTTTTTATTGGAAAGTCTAACGAGGTACAAGCAAATACTGTATATATGAACGCATGAATAATAATACCACTGGACACAATTGTGCCCCACAGCCACAACATATCTGCAATGTCTCAGTTCTGTGTTTTTCCCTCTTCTCTTCCATACACAAGAAGTGAAAGACTTTGTCATCATCCCCCAGCACACAGTGCCTGAGGATGCCGTTCGCGAGATTGATGAACTCTATGATGTTTATCTCGAAGTCCGACAGAAGTGGAACACAGAGGTTAGTTGGGACCATTCCTGCTTCACTAATGAACAACATATTACTTCAGCTTTTCTTGGTAATTCAAAGGAACAAAAATTTGTATATACAACATTTGTATGGGTTTCCATCTACCTTCATGTGTAGAAGCATGGAAGGCTTCATGTCTCACATTGTAAACAATAGTAGCATCCTTCGGGTGGGTTCAGGACCGTGCACCCACACCTGCGCAGATGTAACATTTGCAGCAGCAACTGTGTCCCTATTGACAGCTATGGAACTGCCAGCACAGGGATGCATACAGCACCTAAACATGGCTCTGAATGGGGCACGGATTAAAGTGTCCCATGCAAACAAGGTCTTTTCTGCAATTATTTTAGGTTGGTTATATTTCTTTTGAAACCACACCTATTATTGAATGGTGCACACATATTTTGTTCTGAAAATGGATTAGTAGTCACAGGTACTTACATCGGAACTGAACTCTCCTATCCTATCCTTTAAGCCAAGGAAGCTGCCATCTTAGCCTTTGTTTGATCTGCAGTTGCCATGGTGCTGCACATGTGCTCAGTTATGACACCAGTCATTTGATGGCTTGACAGTTCTGTAGTCAGCACAAGCAACTGAGAGGTATCATTCACAGCATGCCTTAAATGTAACTTTTTTGGGAAACAGTCAATTAAATCAATGGGTTTAGTTCTGCTTTAATAACACATTTATTTCTACAACCAACAATCTCCCCTTTGTACACATAAATGTATGTTAAAGCCTTATCCATTCTGCAGAACATTATCTTCATGGGAGATTTCAATGCTGGCTGCAGTTATGTTCCCAAGAAGTATTGGAAAAACATTCGCCTGAGGACCAATCCTGAGTTTGTCTGGTTACTTGGAGATAAAACAGATACAACAGTCAGAAGCAAGACTAGCTGTGCCTATGACAGGTAACTCAAAGGAAGAGATGTAAGGTAATTAGCAAGCAAAACACCAGTGTGATTTGTCTCTGCGGGAAGCAGCTATTCCCAGACTCGTGTTAAATACTTTTTTTTGGGTGGTGAAGATAATCCTAATTATACAGGTGTTTTGCTTCACAATAGAGTCTACTTTCAAGTGAGTCACATGTCTGATGCCCGCCCTGAGCCTCAACATTTTAGTCTCTGCACCTTGAGCAGGGTGAACCTGAAGGTCATTAACTAGTACCAGCACACAGCAAAATCCATCCCCACCATCAGGTTCATAGACTGCAAGCCCCAGGGAATTCCACACCACTTGCGCACACATGGGCTCACTTCCTGTGGCTTTATGATTGTAGTAGTCAAAGTAACCAATGCAGAGTGGGGGGCTATACAGGGATTAGGCCCAGTGCTCCAACAGATGAATGGAGGAATGGAGTGTGGTGAAGGAAACGTGCAGTTCTTACATGTATGATCATATGATCTGATGAAGATGAGTTCAGTGATCACTGATCAGACTTCTTAAGCATGTGGAAACATTGAAACCTCTTCTAGAAGTAAATGTAATTTATTTGTATATTATATTATTTTTCAAAGTCTGGTTCCTTGGAATGTAATTTCCCTTGAATCATTGTTTATATGACTGTATTTAATGTGTATGTTAACCCTAAGGCTGGCCATAGATGGATCATTTTTCTTAATTAGCCAGGAGGCTGATGGAAAAGAAAAAATGGATTCTCTCATCCACAAAAGTGAAATGGATAGAGGAAACCTCTCACTGTGCCATTTGACTGCAGCCGCTGATTAAGTAAAAATTTTGCAACAGTCCTTTTTGGCAGAAGTTGACTTCTGTTGAGTGGGTAAGGGCCATAGGTGCATGGATATTTGGCTGCTTCCTACTGAACCGGCCACATTTTTATCTATTTTTAGGCAGCTTAACAGTTAATGTCTCTTATTTGGTACTTTGGTCTGTTAAATATGATTGTTATAAACTCTTACATTTATTTAATTATATATCTTATTTAAATACAAAATACTATTTATTGATCTTGTGAGATATTCAGATTGGTCCTGTATTCTGTGATATCTCAAGCAGTCTAATTATCCCTCTTCTTGTGATTATTCAGGATTGTTCTGCATGGTAAAGATCTGATCAGCTCTGTGATACCACACTCTGCGACTGTGTTTGATTTCATGCGGGCATACAGGCTAACAGAGGAACAGGTAGGTCGTTGATGGGCTGCAGACTAAAAACATCCACACTTACTGATAACGAACACTGTAGTCTCATACTGATGATGAGGCGACTCATACTTGTCCTCGTGTCCTTTCTGCAGGCCCTGGAGGTCAGTGATCACTATCCTGTGGAGTTCCAGCTGAACAAGTCTAATAATTTTGCCCGTAAAACATCTAGAAGACAAGATGGAAGAAATCTTGAATAGTTGACGACAAGGAAAAAAGTCCATGAACACCATTCTTATCTTTTATACGAAGAGTTTATTATGGTGAATAAAGGAGATACCTGGGAAACGAATGAATGAGCTTACTCATTCCATAACACAAATTTCCCTTAACCTAAAAATATGGCTTAGGATATGCGCTTGGCCCCCTTAAGTTTTTTTTTTTTGGGGGGGATCCCTGTTTTCCCCCCATTTTTCCCATTTCCACTTTTTTCTTCTTTAGTCCAAACGCCCACTTGTTTTTTGTCTATTTGGACATCTTTAATATTTTCTTCAGTCATGCTCGTGTGGACAATACATAGAGAGCTTTTTAATCATTATGTCAGAGGGGAGTGGAATATTTACCAATACTAGCCAGATAGATATATATATATATATGTATATATATGTATATATATATATATATATATATATATATATATATATATATATATATATACACATATACATATACATATACATACACACACATGGTCTTATGTCTTATATCTGTATTTTATCTATGCACATATAATGTTACACATATCAGGATATATCACACGTTCTTGTATGACTCCCTATTATATGTAATTTTCTTGGGATATATGTCCCACTACTGCTGTATGACTGTAAAAACTTAAATAAAGAATTTTAAAAAATACGGCTCAGCCTGTAAGACAGCTGCTCCCAGGGTATAGACGTGCATGTGATTCATAACACCAATGAAAAAAGGAACTTTAGAATGTAATTTTTAATGATTTAGGCTGATTAATCAGGCCACATGGACACAGGTGCCTTTGGCCGTACAATAGAAAACTTGAATTTTTTTTCCCCACCAGGAGCCACAGGTTCTGCATGCCGTTGCCCATAGAAATGAATGGCTGTATGCAATTGTGAATCATTATTTGTCAGTACTTGCCTAAACACACATGTATGCATGCACGTTTATCCAAGTACTGGTCTATACCCACATACAGCTATTGATTTCTTTGGGTGGCCGAATGTAGCCCTTGTGGCTCTCACGGTACTAATATGTGCAAATTTAACATTTTTCAGCCTCAGCCACCTGTGTACATAAGGCCTTAAAAAGTCAAAACTTTTTTTTTTTACGTGTAGCAGCACCCTTGGTGGGGCCTGCTAAGAGACTGTACCCTACTGATTACCTCAACTCAAATTCTGCATTACCTCTGACACCCTGTGTTCAGTCATCTTACCAACTGTACTAATATTGAGAGACTCACAAAGTATTAATGAAGTTCAAGCTTGTTTACTAAATTAGTAAGAACACAGAAATACGTATAATTCAGCACTGTGGTATTAAAAAGGCACACTTACAAACACTAGGGCTATATTTATGGAAAAGACAATGTAATGGCCTAAAGCTCGTTCAACTGTAAATGAATACAGATATTAATCCAATCACAGAAACCTATGTGAACAGGTCAGCAGGAGTATAGAGAGCTGGCACTATATTTCCGATATCGGGCTCCTCTCTTCTGTCTCCTCAACCCATAGGCCATTAAGACTTGCACAACATTAAGAAACAATATGCAGACTATTATATTAAAATTGGCTGGCTCCCTTAACCCTTTCATGACTAAGCCTATTTTTGGAATTTGGTGTTTACAAGTTAAAATCCATATTTTTTGCTAGAAAATTACTTGGAACCCCCAAACATTATATATTTTTTTTTAGCAGAGGCTCTAGAGAATAAAACGGCAATTGTTGCAATATTTTATGTCACACGGTATTTGCGCAGTGGTGTTTTAAACGCAACTTTTTGGGAAAAGGGACACTTTCATGAAAAAAAAAAAACAAAACAGTAAAATTAGCCCAATTTTTTTGCGTAATGTGAAAGATAATGTTACGCCGAGTAAATAGATACCAAACATGTCACACTTTATAATTGCGCGCACTTGTAGATTGACGACAAAGTACGGTACCTAAAAATCTCAATAGGCGACGCTTTAAAAAAAATTTACGGTTACCAGGTTAGCGTTACAGAGGAGGTCTACTGCTAGAATTATTGCTCTCGCTCTGACGATCGCGGCGATACCTTACATGTGTGATTTGAACACCGTTTACATACGCGGGCGCGACTTCCGTATGCGTTTTCTTTGCTTCGCGAGCTCGCAGGGACGGCGGGCGCTTTGAAATTTTTTTTTTATTTTTTTATTTATTTTAAAACGACTAAATTGTTTTAAAAAAAAAAAAAAATTTGATCACTTTTATTGCTGTCACAAGGAATGTAAACATCCCTTGTGACAGTAATAGGTGGTGACAGGTACTCTTTATGGAGGGATCGGGGGTCTAAAAGACCCCCCACCCCTCCTTTACACTTCAATGTATTCAGATCGCCGAAAACGGCGATTCTGAATACCGGATATTTTTTTTAAACCGGCGCCATTGGCAGCCGAGTAAACGGGAAGTGACGTCATGACGTCGCTTCCGTGTTTACGATGAGGAGACTGGAACGAAGCCGATTACGGCTTCGTTCCAGTTCCTCCGCAGCAGCCGGAGGCGTCGGACCACTGATCGGTGCTCCCGATCGAGCGGGAGCATCGGTAACAGCGGCGAGAGGCGGCGGGAGGGGGGGACGTCCCCTCCCGCTCCTCCGGCATAACAGCCGAGCGGCTTTTAGCCGCATCGGTTGTTATGGCTGGAAAGCCAATCGCCCGCTGAACAAAACGGCACCGGGATGATGCCTGCAGGTGCGGGCATCATCCCGGTATACCCCCCGGAAGCCAAGTACGCAGATCTGCGTACGCTCGGCGGGAAAGGGTTAAATTAAGTCCAATGTTATTAGAGCGGATGAGGAAAGAACAGCAAAAGGTGGATAGGTTATTCCTTGAAATCCAGATGTCTTCAGCTAGCTTTTATAAAATGTGATTAAATTAATCCTTGATGACCTGGAACACCCTCCAGTCCGCTGTAGGGAAGAAGAAATGCTGTCCACAGAGATCCCTCTGGGTATAGCTGAACAGCTCCCCGTTGTGTAGGCAGCAGCTCACTGTCACACAGACCTCCCGCTGGCAGAGTCAAACAGCGTCCCAAGAGAAAGATCTTGGCCACGCCAGCCCTTTTATATCCTCTCCCAGCAGTCTGTTCTGTTCACCCAGCATTCTGTTAGTCTCACAATGCTTTGCTCTGAGTTTTGTCACTAGAAAGGGAAATGACACATAGAGTTCAGCAAACACTAGAGGGAGCCAACCCCAGAGAATAAAACTGCTAAATGTCTCTGAATTGCAGGCATAATAGCCAGCTCCTGACTACATTCTCCCCTCACTTGAATTCTTTGGTCCCCAAAGACATGGAGACATTAAACTTATAAATACATTTTATGGGAAGAAAAGGTTACTAACAAGTTTATAATGACATCAACCACAATCTAAGTTCAACATATATTATCACACATTCTGAGTTTTGCTGAAACAATTTATATAAACCTTCGGTTAATTCAAAATCAGTTTTTGAACAGGCCAGGGCAATTGCCATGTCCTACCCACTGGTGTTGAGGTTAGAGCAGAGTCACCCCCTACCCAATTGATGGTAGAGGGATTAGGCGTGGGAACTTGCTTTTGAATAGTATGAATCAGTTCATCAGAGTTCATCAGAGTTCTCTCCTAAAGTGTCATGAGTTAGTCTCTTTGGAGGATGTATATTTTGTCTTAACCCAAATAGTGAAACACTTCTCAGCGGGTTGAACAGGATTCTCTGTTCCTGGCATGATCAGGACTACGTGGCTCCAAAGAAAGGTCCATAGCTGCAGACTCAGAACTTGGCAGTGGGGAGGAAAGATCAATCCCTTCAAGGAGTTCAGAAATAGGTATTTGACATTCTCCGTTTTCCCCACCCATACATGGAACTTCAGCCTTTGCAGGACAATCTGGTTCAGGCAAATGCAAAGGTTCATCAGCAAAATTGATCAAGTCTCTTGTTTCTTTCTCAGAGCTTGAACCAGTACTCTCAACCTTGATCCTATCAGCTTTCCTGAAGGACGGTAGGATTTCCAGTTCTGGACTGAGTGATCTTCGTATTGTTTTAGTCGGCTCTCCTCCTCCTCTCACATTTATAGTTCCTGCATCAGGTTCAGTTTCTGTAAACCACATCTAGAAAGGCACGATTTCCTCATCTTCTTCTTCCCCTAGTAATACAGTGGAAGTAGGAACTTGTCACTGTGCACATTCTTCTTCCTCATCATCTTCTTCCTCTGGTGATAGAGTGGGAGTAAAAGCTTGTCGCTGTGAATGAGTCCTGGGCAGAGTTAGCTTTGGAGGAGGTGAAGGTGGTACTTGAGGCACCCTGACTGCATCAGACAATGGAAGCAGATGGTTTTGATGCCACATCTTCAAAGGCCCTTGTTTTCCTTCCAATTTGGTAGACTGGTAGCCCGGGGAGTTGTTTACAAGTGACATAAGGTTGCGGTTGCCATCGGTCAGCCAGCTTATGTTTCCCTGGTACCCCCAAATTCTTCAATGACACAAGATCTCCAGGTTGTAAATCATGTACGCTCACTTTTAGATCAAGTGAGAGTCTGTTTCTTCTCTGAGGGCAGAGTTACAAACATATTCAACAAAGTTCAGTTAAACCTCTCAGGCTGAGGATCCCCTTGTGGATAGTAAGGCGTGGTCTGGGACATCTTTTTTCCTAGCAAGGTGTAAAGCTGGAGGACTAACCGACTCTCAAAATCTCTTCCTTGGTCAGAATGGATTCTGACAAGCAGCCCATAATGCACAAAAACTTCTCGACAAGGACTTTGGCCACAATGGTTGCCTTCTGATCTTTAGTGGGATAGGCCTGCACATAATGGGTGAAATGGTCAGTCACCACCAGGACATTATTTCTTCCACCTGTATCAGGTTCCAGGCACAGGAAGTCAATGCAAACCAACTCTAAAGGCTCTTGGCTCTAAAAATGTCCAATTGGAGCAGCTTGAGCCGGTAATGTCTTATGATGGATACATGCTAAACAGGGGTGACAATAACTTTCTACCTCTCCTCTCATATTGGGCCAGTAGAATCTGTCTCTGACTAGGCAAAAGGTCCTCTCTGTCCCTAAATGTCCATGATCATCATGCAAAGAGATCAGATGGTTGAACCATGTTTCTCAGGAAGAAATAACTACCATTTGTTCTCATTATCCTCTGAAGGACCTTGCCTATACTGTACTCCATCCCTTAACCCCAATCTATTCCATTCCTGATGTAGAATCTTCACTCAAGTCACAGAGCTCTTCATCAGCAAGCCAGGATCCTGCTTGTTCAGAGTTTGAATAGCCAGATGACATTGTGGATCCTGATCCCTTCTTAAATCTCTTTTGGACAACTGAAGAAGGCCCTCACCTCGGACTTGCGTCAGCCCACAGTAGCGTCTGGGTATCCCAGAGAGGTGTACGCTGATGGATTTGGCTGCAACATCTCCCTTCATCTTCCAAGCCATGCCTTGGCACAAAGCCTGCACACCTTCTGCAGTCACATAGGCCCAATCTCCTGGCTTATCCTCCCGCCTATGACGTCTACAAGATAAGGCATCTGCATCTCTATTGCCTCGCCCAGATTGGTACTCTAGGCTGAACTAGAATCCAGCCAGGGTGGCCAGCCATCAATGTCCGGTCACATCCAATTTGGTTGAAGTCAGAAGGTAGGTCAAATGTTTATTATCCTTCTTTACTACAAACTCGGCTCCATACAAGTAATCCTTTCGTTTTTCTACTACAGCCCATTTTAGAGCCTAGAACTCCAGCTTGTGGACAGGGTAGTTTCTGATAGCGTAAGGCTACTACTTACATAAGCCACCGGTCTGAGACCACCATCTTGTTCTTGATAGAGAACTCCTCCCAAACCATCTCTAATGGCGTCTACATGAAGTTCATAAGGCTTGCCTCTTCACACTGATGAGTCCATTGATCTTGTACTAATTCTCCCTTCTTACGACAGCCAGACTTCTTTGCCTTGGACTCATTCTCTCCTTCCCTCATGGCCACCTGTAACAATTCATTGAGGGGCCGAGCAATCCTGGCAAAATTTGCTACAACAAACCTGTGATAATAAAATCAGAACTCCAGAAAGGATCTTAATTCAGTCAGTCCTTGGCCTAGGTCAGGTAGTAATGGCCTCCAACTTCTTCAGGTCCGTGGCAACCCCTCCTTCAGAGACAACACGACCCAAGCACGTAACGGAAGTTCTGTAGAACTGACACTTCTCCAATGACAGTTTCAATCGTTCTTCATGGAGTCGTGTAAAAACCTTCTCTAACCAGGCTTTATGCTCTTCTAACGTTCTTCCAAATACAACAATGTTGTCTAGATACACGAATACTTCTATTAGGTTCATGTATCCTACTGTTCTTTCCAACAATCACTGGAAGGTTGCTGGGATCTCCGACAATCCCTGATGTATCTGACTGAACTCGTAGAACCCCAAAGGGCAGATAAATGCAGTTTTTTTCTCTCTCTTCCTGGTGCATGGGGATCTTCAATGTCAGGGGTTGTGTATTAATCAGGAATAGTGTGGCAATTTAAAGTCCGGTAGTCAATACACATGCTTAGTGACCATTCTTCTTCTGCACCACCACAATAAGGGATGTTTAAGGGCTTCTGGATTCCTGAATGACCCCTGACCTTTTGAAATCTGTCAACTGCTCTCGAAGGTCTTCCAGGCCACTCAGAGATATTCTCCTAGCTCGCTCTCAAAAGAGTCCTCTTGCAACCGAATTTGGTGCCGAGCACTCTTGGCACATCCCACATCAAAATCATACTTGTAAATACTGAATGCCAAGCACCAAATGTTTTCACTGTGCTTTACAACATGACGGCAGACAGCGCAGTTACAATTTTAACAGAAACTATAATAAAATTAGCAAGGGGTATAGGGTGACAGGGTGACAGGGACCTGAATAAGGCTTATGTAGTGTCTAAGTATTGGGCCATTTGTGTTTAGTGTAAGTGATATAGATTATCCAACTTTTAACTTGTTGCCAGAATGTCCCTTTTTCTAAATGACAAGCACCAGCACAGATCTGATCCAGAGAGTGACCAACTCTTAATTTTAGTCAGCATAATATAACATTGCGTACAGATTTTAAAAGAAGTTTCTTGTATGCATGTGCTTAAAGGAGGATTTGGCTGCACTTCTCCTGGATAGAATGCATTAAGGTGAAAAACTTTTACCTTTGCAACCCCTTTAAGAAGTCATGTATTTGAATGTATAGCCAGTAGTTGAAGAGCGTTCCACTGTGTTCTGCTTGTAGAGTCTCAATGGATTTCCTTTTTCCTTTATAAAAGTAGTGGAAGGTACGTAAGGCATATTTTGGTCTATGGGGGGGGGGGAATCAGGAATGTTTGCAATTGATGATAATGGACCGGGGTGGAGGAGAGTTTATGCATAGTAGAGATTTTGTGAAAGATATTGAGTGTAGCATTGATTAATGGATGTTGCTTTATAGTTAGTTGATAGTTTTATGGTTTTGTCCCGGGGAGGAATTGTAAAGATAGTGGGGTCCAGGACCATTCTAGGTTTACCGAGTCTTTATTATTGTAATGGAAATGCCAATCTATTATTCTGGTTAGGTGTTTCGCGTAATAGTTTTTTTTTTTTAAATCAGTTAGTCCCATGTCTCCTGTTGCTTTGGGCAATGTGAGAGTATTACATTTAATAAGTGGTCTGTTATGTTTCCAGAAAAAGTTTCATTGCATAGTACATTTTTATTAATCACTTTTACACCTTTTCTGCCCAGACCAATTTCCAGCTTTCAGTGCTGCCACACTTTGAATGACAATTGAGCAGTCATACAACACTATACCCATATGAATTTTTTTTCACACAAATAGAGCTTTCTTTTGGTGGTATTTAACCACTTGCTTACTGGGCACTTAAACCCCCCTCAGTCCCAGACCAATTTTCAGCTTTCAGCGCTGATGCACTTTGAATGACAATTGCGCGGGCATACAACACTGTACCCAAATGAAATTTTTATCATTTTTTTCCCACAAATAGAGCTTTCTTTTGGTGGTATTTAGTTACAGCTCGGAGTTTTATTTTTTGCTAAACAAACAAAAAAAGATGCAAAAAAAAAAAAAAAAAAATCATGTTTTAATAGTTTGTTATAAAATTTTGCAAACGGGTCATTTTTCTCCTTCATTGAAGTGCGCTGATTAGGCGGCACTGATGGGCTGCATTGGTGGGCACTGATGGGCTGCATTGGTGGGCACTGATGGGCTGCATTGGTGGGCACTGATAGGCTGCACTGGTGGGCACTGATAGGCACAGATAAGGCGGCACCGATGGGCACAGATAAGGCGGCACTGATGGGCACAGATAAGATGGCACGGATGGGTGGCACGGATAAGTGGCACGGATGGGTGGCACGGATGGGCACTGATAGGTACCACAGATGGGACTGATGGGCACTGATAGGTGGCACTGATAGGTGGCTCTGATAGGTGGCACTGCTGGGCACTGATGGGCGGCACTGCTGGGCACTGATGGGCGGCACTGCTGGGCACTGATGGGCGGCACTGGGGTGCAGCACCTTTGAGGCAGATTTTGGGTGGCACTGTGGGTGGCACTGCTGGGTGGCACTGTGGGCGGCACTGTGGGCACTGCTGGGTGGCACTGTGGGCACTGCTGGGTGGCACTGTGGGCACTATGGGCACTGCTGGGTGGCACTGACAGGGGGGCACTTACTTTATTTCAGGATGGCACTGCGGGTGGCAGGTGGGCACTGGCAGGGGGCAGGTGTCCGCTTGAATTGCTGGCCGTGATCGGGACTGATGTCCCGAACACGGCCGCCGGCGATCGGCTTTTTTTTTTTCTCCTCGCGCTGTCAGCGCGAGGAGGAATACTAGCCGATTACCGGCTCCGTTTTATCACATGATCAGCTGTCATTGGCTGACAGCTGATCACGTGATAAGGGGTCGGGATCGACCCCTTACACAGATCGGTGATCAGGCGAGTCTCACGGACTCGCCGATCACAGAGCGCGCCGCGCGCGCCCCTCAGGGGGCGCGCAGGCCGCTCGTAACCGGGACGACGTCAATAGACGTAGTCCCGGCAATCTAGGTCCGCGCTAATGCCGTCATTCGGCAATAGCGCGGATCCCAAGTGGTTAATCACCACCATTTTTTTTTTTTTTTTTTTTTGCTAAACAAACAAAAAAAGACTGAACATTTTGAAACAAAAAAAAAAACATGTTTATTATAAAAAAATTGAAAACAGGTAATTTTTCTCCTTCACTGATGAAGCTGCATTGATGGGCACTGATAGGTGACACTGATGATGAGACACTGATGGGTACTAATAGGTGGCACTTGTGGGCACCGATTAGCAGCACTGGTGGGTAATGTTGGGACGGATGTCCCTTTTACAGAAGCCAGATATCAGCTTTCTATATCTCTCCTCACGCTGACAGCATGAGGAGAGAAAAGCCAATAACCGGCTTCGGCTTACATCCTGTGATCCGCTGTCATTGGAGTTGCCAAAGTAAAAATAAATGAAAAATCTTCCAATGGGGACACTAGGTCTGGTGAGGACCAGAGATTTCCTCACTTTTGAGGGATTTCCTCTCACTTCCCGTTTTGGCTATGGGACAGGAAGTGAATGGAAATCTCTACAATGGGACACAGAGGGCAAAAAATCCTGACCGGTTAAAACCCTGAATTAAGATTAGACTAGCTCCTAAACCGCTGCATCTCTGAAAAATAGGATTTTTATAACAGCTTACCCGTAAAATCCTTTTCTTGGAGTGCATCATAGGACACAAAGCCTCAAGTATTTACTTAGTGGGTTATAGCTACTTTCAGGTGTTGACACTGGCACACCCAATACAGGAAGTTGACTCCCCTATATAACCCCTCCTCCGTCCAGGAGTACCTCAGTTTTTGTAGCCAAGCAATATACTTACACCCCATAAAAGAGAGGGGCGGGAGCTCTGTGTCCTATGATGTACTCCAAGAAAAGGATTTTACAGGTAAGCTGTTATAAAAATCCTATTTTCTTTATCGTACATCATAGGACACAGAGCCTCAAGTATTTACTTAGTGGGACATCCCATAGCAATGCTACTTGAGGGGAGGGAGACAACCTGTAGGGCACCCCCAGACCTTGAGGACTTATACTGCTGCCTGCAGCATACTGCACCCAAAGGTAATCTCCTCATTCTTTCTTACATACACTTGATAACATTTTGTGAATGTATGGACCGAAGACCAAGTTGCAGCTTTGCAGATCTGAGCAAAGGAGGCCTGGTGACGCACTGCCCAAGAAGCCCTAACCGCTCTGGTAGAGTGCACCTTAACTTGAAAAGGGGGAATCTTACCCCTTAAATCATAAGTTTGAATTACAACTTGCCAAATCCACTTAGCAACAGTGGATTTTGACACTGCCTGTCCTTTCTTAGGACCCTCTGGCAGAATAAATAAGACATCAGTCTTACTAATTAAATAGATTTTCACTGCTCTCACTACATCAAGAAAATGTAATGACTTTTCTTCCCTTGAACATGGTTTTGGGAAAAACGATGGCAGGACAATATCTTCATTCAGATGAGATCCTGAAACCACTTTTGGCAAAAAGCCTAGACGAGGGCATAACACCACTCATGAATAATCAAATATGGCTCTTTACAAGAAAGAGCAGCCAATTCTGAAACCCTCCTTGCTGAGGATATAGCAACCAAAAATATCAGCTTCCTAGTCAAAAGGACTATGGGAATATGTTGTAATGGTTCAAATGGTTGTTTTTGTAAAGCCCCATACACACTATCAGATTTTCTGCTGATTTTTTTCCTTCAGATTTACATATATATTATTATATATAATATGGAGGTCAAACCTTAGGAGTTTCAATTTGTATGCAATCAGGCAGGCCCTTGCACTACATGGTTTTGGTAAATCTGAAGACAAAAATCAGCAGAAAATCTGATAGTGTGTATGGGGCTTAACACTGACAAAACTAAATTCAAGTCCCAAGGGATTAAAGGTGATTTAACTGGTGGAATAATCCACATCACCCCTTGCATAAAACCCCGGGCTAATTGACTAATGCGTAGCAAGCGTTTTTTTAATTAAAACCGATAAGGCTGAGAATTGGCCCTTAATAGTACTTAGGGCCAACTTCATCTCTACACCCAATTGTAGAAAGGCAAGGATTCTGCCTATAATATATCTCAGAGGGAGCCAACCAGCGGCGGCCCGTCCATAGGGGGCGCCTGGGTGCCGCCCCCCCCTTCCGTGTACTCTACATGTGTACACCTTCCCTATCACACTGATCCCCCTTCACTATCTTCTGTTTGCATACATCTTCACTGCTCTGACTGACACCCATTCCTTCCCACATTACTTTTTATCTCTTCCAAACTGTTGAGCAGCTCAGTACATTCTCCGCACTCATTTAAGGTGGCTGTAGGAATGCAATTAAAAAGGAATCATCTACACCTTAAATGAGTACAGAGAATGTACTGAGCTGCTCAGTTTGGAAGAGATAAAAAGTAATCTGGGAAGGAAAGGGTGTCAGTCAGTGATTGGACCCCTAATGTGGAATGCCCAGATCTGAGACCACACTTGTAAAGAAGAACTCAGCATATGGATGGTGGGAACCCCTCATAATGGGCACATCAGGTTACAGACCCAGGAACTCGGCACAGGGATGGTGGGAACCCCCATAATGGGCACATCAGGTTACAGCCCCGGGAATTCGGCACAGGGATGGTGGGAACCCCCATAATGGGCACAGTAGGTGTACAGACCCGGAAACTCAGCACAGAGATGGTGGGAACTCCTCATAATGGGCATATCAACTTACAGACATGGGAACTTGGCACAGGGATGGTGGGAACCCCTCATAATAGGCACATCAGGTTACAGACCCGGGAACTTGGCACAGGGATGGTGGGAACCCCTCATAATAGGCACATCAGGTTACAGACCTGGGAACTCGGCACAGGGATGGTGGGAACCCCCATAATGGGAACATCAGGTTGCAGACCCGGGAACTTGGCACAGGGATGGTGGGAACCCCTCATAATAGGCACATCAGGTTACAGACCCGGGAACTTGGCACAGGGATGGTGGGAACCCCTCATAATAGGCACATCAGGTTACAGGCCTGGGAACTTGGCACAGGGATGGTTGGAACCCTCATAATGGGCACATCAGGTTACAGACCCGGGAACTCAGCACAGAGATGGTGGGAACCCCTCATAATTGGCACATCAGCTTACAGACCCGGGAACTCAGCACAGGGATGGTGGGAACCCCTCATAATGGGCACAGTGAGGCTGCAATTGATGACCACAGTTTTACCTAGCAGTAATGATACATAATCACCTGATAAATGGCCTTTTTACAGCCCTGCATTACTAAAAGTTTAATTTTTCAGTTTGCGCCCCCCCAAAAAATTTTGAGCACCAGCCGCCACTGGTGCCAACCCTTGGATTCACACCAGGAAACATAAGTTTCCCAAACACTATAATATGTAGCTCTGGAAACTGGTTTCCTTGCATTGATTAAGGTTTAGATAAAGGGGCTTGTAAACCCACGTTTCTTCAGAATGTGGGTTTCAATAGCCAAGTCGTTAAATTTAGCGGTTGTAAATTAGGATGGAATATCGGCCCCTGCGAGAGCAGGTCTGGCCTTAGTGGGAGAGGGCAAGGACCCTCCACTGCCATCTTTACAATCTCTGCGTACCATGACCTCTGGGCCATGCTGGTGCTACAAGGATTACCGGATTTCTTTCTAGCAAAGAAGTCGAGGCAGCAACTGAATCGGGGGAAAAGCATTGATCAGTGAAAACTGATCCCACTGGGTTACCAGTGCATCTGTTCCGTATGCGAGTGGATCCCTTGTTCTGGACACAAAGTTGACTAACTTCATGTTGAATCTGGATGCTAGAAGATCTATTTCCGGAGTCCCCCATCTTTGGCAAACAGCCCGAAAAATATTGGGGTGAAGAGACCATTCCCCTGGAAATAAATGTTGGCGACTGCCAATTTTCTACTCCCGGAATGAAAACTGCCGATAGGCATGGGACATTCCTTTATGCCCAAGTTAGAATATGGTTCACCTCTCTCTGAGCTGAGAGACTCTTAGTGCCCCCTTGGTGATTGATATATGCCACAGGCGTGGCGTTGTCAGATTGGATCCTGACAGGACAATTCTTTAACCTGGAAGTCCAGGTTTTCAGAGGCAGACACACTGCTCGAATCTCTAGGATGTTTATGGGCAGGGCTCTTTCGAGTTTTGACCACTGTCCCTGGACAGTTGTCTTTTCTAGTACCGCTCCCCAGCCTGAGAGGCTGGCATCTGTCATTACTACTTCCCAGATAACTGGTCTGAAGGATTTCCCTTTCAGCAGATTCTGGCTTCATAACCACCAATTGAGGCTTTGGGAAACTCTTGGGGACAGCCGCATTGGCAAGTCCAAGGTTTGGATCGTCTTGTTCCATGCAGAGAGGATATTGTTTTGCAACAGTCTTGAATGGAACTGGGCATAGGGAACTGCTTCGAATGAAGTTATCATCTTTCCTAACCTCATGCAAAGACGAATTGAAGGATTTGCTTTTGACCTGGCCATCTGTACAAGCTCTCGTATGGAGCTGATCTTTGCTGAAGGCAAGAACACCCTTTTCTGAGCTGTATCTATGATCAGGCCTAAATAATCCATCCTTCTTACTGGTTTTAAGAACGACTTCTATAGTTTTAGGATCCAACCGAGACTTTCCAGGTAACTGGTTGTAATGCATACGCTTTGTTTTAAGGGAGTCACTGACTGGTCTATTGACTATAGATCATCTAGGTACGTCAACACTTATGCCCTGTGCCCTTAACCTGGCTAGAGATGGGCCAGTATTTTTGAGAATACCCGTGGAGCTGTGGCTAGCCCAAAGGGTAAGGCCGCGAACTGAAAGTGCTGCTGTTCTACTTGGAATCGTAGAAACCTTTGGTGAGCGGGAAATATAGGGACATGCAGATATGCATCCCTGATGTCAACAGACGTCAACAGAAGTTCTCCCCCTTGTAGGATGGAGACCACTGACCTGATCGACTCCACGCAAAATGAGCGGATTTTCAGGAAACGATTTCGATTTTTCAGATCCAGAATGGGTCTGACATCTCCATTCAGTTTTGGTACCGTAAATAGATTTGAATAAAATCCCAAACCTTGTTCTTCTGTGGGGATCTGTATGATTACCCCTGGAGTCAATAATCGGTCTAATGCTTGAAACACGGATTGTCTTTTCCCCGGATCCTTGGGAACGTTTGACCTCAGAAAATGAGATGGTGGAAACTCCCGAAACTCTAGTTTGTATCCTAGAGTCACTGTGGAGAGAGTCCATCTATCCTGAGTTTCCCTTTGCCAGACTTCTGCGAAATGCAGAAGTCTTCCCCCCACCTTGTTGAGGGGAGATGCCTCTTCATGAAGAGGCCTTAGTATTCTGCTTTTTTGCATTTATGGCAAAACATAATGCTTTTGGTAAGTCAGCCAACTCACAGGCCTGTTGTGCAGGGAGCTCGTTAAGGGCTTCTGTGAACTGGTCCTTTAAGGACTGACATATGCCTATAGCTGCAATTGCAGGCTGAGCAACAGTACCCGCTAAAGAAAAAGAAGAGGATTTTAACAGAAATTCCAACTTTTTATCTGTTGGATCCTTTAACATTTGCGCATTGTCCACTGGACAAGTTAAACTTTTATTCATACTGGAAATCTCAGCATCTAGTGCTGGAACTTTCCATTTTTTGGTGAATTTTTTTTTCCATGGGATAAAGAACTAAGAATCTCTTTGCCCTTGTACACACGGTCGGAGAATCCGTCGGAATGTATCCTATCGGACCGTTTTGTCGGATAATCCGACTGTGTGTGGTATGCATCGGACTGTTTCCGTCGGAATATCCATCGGACCGAATTTTCCAACTTGCTGGAAATATTTTCCGACAAACTGGTCCGATCGGACATACTCTGATCATGTGTAGAGAATTCCGATCGGACCAAGTGCCACGCATGCTCAGATCAAATTCCTACATCAAAGGTATTGGCTACTAGCCTGAACATAGTCCCAGTGTAATGAAATTACGTCATCACGTTCTGAACGATCGGATTTTCCGACAACTTTGTCCAACCGTGTGTATGCAACAGTTTTGGACAAAATCCAATGGATTTGGTTGTCGGATCTCCGACGGTGTGTACAAGGGCTTTGGAGGGAGAAAATGCTGATCCGGATTATTCCATTCGATATATATAAGTTTCTCTAGTAATGCGTGGATAAGAAACTCATGCACTAGTTGTGAAGGTTTCAAAGAACCCAAAGAAAAAAAAGACATTCAGCTGACTCTGTTAGGGGTAGCATGAAAGTGGAGCAAACCATTTCTGTAAGGATTTGTACCTCAGATTGTGAAACTGAAACATCAGCTGTTGTTTACTCCGCAGAGGAATAATTGGTTTGTTTTTCCCGATCGTTTGAGGGTAATACCTCATTCTGTCCCCACTGTTCCCCTGGTAAAGGGTTTGGAGTGGGAGAGAGGGATCTAGCACGCTTCTTACCCCCTCAATGGAGGATGCGATTAAAGCGGCTAATCTTCCTTGTAAACCTTGCAGGGCAGAGGAAAATACATTTTCAGTCACGTATACAGGGGCTGAAGTGTGAAAAGCAGGTGCACCACCAGCCGGTTCCAATGACTCACCCTAGGTTGTCATGTAAGGCATCTCCGGAGAGGATGACAATGTGGAGGCATGACTGGAGTTCCCAGCGCCTGGGGGTGGTTTTAATGCCTTAGGCTCGGTTCACACAGGGGGCGACACGACTTGCCGCGCCGCGACCTGCCGCAACCTCAGCGGCGACTTGCAAATGACTTCTGTATAGAAGTCAATGCAAGTCGCCCGAGGTCGCCCAAAAGTAGTACAGGAACCTTTTTTCTAAGTCGGAGCGACTCGAGTCGCTCCTCTTAGAACGGTTCCGAAGTACAGAACGGGGGCGACTTGTCAGGTCGCGGCACGGCAAGTCGTGTCGCCCCCTGTGTGAACCGAGCCTTAGGAGTAAGCCTTGAAGCCATAGTGCAAAGCTGTTTTATCAACTTTTCAGATTTATGCTTGTTTAAACATAACATTTATCCCCCTCCACTCAGTTAGAGACCCCCCCCCTTTCAGCTGCTGGGACACATGTTGTTTTAGCACAGATTTAAACAGGGTCTATACACTATTACTCCCTCTAGAGGAGTTTTTAAGGCATTACAATAGAATTGAAAGAAAAGTCATAGGTGGACTTTACAGCAGTATCCTGCAGCGAGGAGAAGGTAAGGTGAAAGCATAGGAACTGCAAACAGACAGATCCAAGCTTCACGATGGGCAGTGTGGTTAAAACTTCAAAGATTGAGGCCCTTTTAATAGGGGTTCCACTCCTTTGGATCTTGTATAGCACCCCTCCAGACAGCTTTAGGTAATGTAGCAAGACTAAAAAGAGTCCTGGTTCCTAGGGTTCAGCCCTCAAAGAGGAGCATTACAGGTAAAACCTCATTCTTCAATGCGAGGCCCGGGTACCATCCTGGAGCCGCAGTGGCGGGATGGATCTGGTTGTGGAGGCTTTTTAAATCCAGCATGGATCCCTCCTGGAGCTCTGCAGAGCACATCTTCACTCGTGCCAACAACATTAGACACTGGCGAAAAAACGGAGGTACTCCTGGAAGGAGGAGGGGTTATATAGGGGAGTCAACTTCCTGTATTGGGTGTGCCAGCGTCAACACCTGAAGGTAGCTATAACCCACTAATAAATACTTGAGGCTCTGTGTCCTACGATGTACGATAAAGAAAACAATCTGTGTTCAGATCACTTTTCAGAGGCATTTGACAGGTGGTGCAGAGGTGATATGTTATCAAGCCATGAGCCCCAAAGCTTTTCAAATTTACCAGAACATAGGCATTGATAAATATGCTGCTCCAGAAGAAGAGCATTACCAATATTAGTCGCCCATGATCAGGCATGTACTGGCCATTGGGACTACCGGTAGGCCGATGGCTCAGTGGGCCGGCTTCAGCGACAGCCAGTGGCATCGCTAGGGGGTGGCTTTTGGGGCTATAGCCCCCAATCTGGAGTCCATAGCCCCGAGTCCCAGGGATCTCCAACCACAGGGCCGCAGCCCACTACCAGGCCATGCCTCTCTGAAGCCGTGTAGCGGGCAGCATGGGAGAGCTGGAGGGCAGGCACGGGAGAGTCAGACGGGTGAGGGAGCATCTGCCTGCCTTCTCTCTGGTGACCCTGATGTAAGGAGCAGCTCTCTGGGTACTCCGAGGTAAGGAGGGGCTCTCTGGGAACCCTGGTGTAAGGGGGGCTCTTTGGGGACCCTGATGTAAAGGGGAGGCTCTCTGGGGACCCTGATTTAAGGTGGAGGCAATCTGGGGACTCTGATGTAAGGGAGGCTCTCTGGGAACCTTGATGTAAGTGGGGGGCTCTCTGATGCAAGGGGAGGCTCTCTGAGGACCCTGGTGTAAGGGGGAGGCTCTCTGGGGACCCTGATGTAATGAGGGGGCTCTGATATAAGGGGGGCTATGGGGACCCTGATGTTATGGGAGGCTCTCTGGGGTCGCTGATGTAAGGGGGAGGCTCTCTGGGGACCCTGACATAAGTGGGCTCTCTGTGGACCCTGATGTAAGTGGGGGGGCTCTCTGGGGAACCTGATAGAAGAGGGAAGCCTTCTGGGGACCCTGATGTAAGGGGGAGGTTCTCTGTGGACCCTGATATAATGAGGGGGGCTCTGGGGACCCTGATGTAATGGCTCACGCAGTCATTAATTTGAGCACCGCTTTACTGCCTATAAGAGAAAGAAAGTGGAACGGCTAATGGCCAGTAAAGAGGGGGGATTGGGTGGCCATTGGGGTTGGCTGGGGGGGGCGAGTTTGTCCAGCCGGCCGGTATGGGAGAGACCTGTCGTCCACACTGCCCATCACCCCACATTAGAGCTGCACAATTAATCGTCAAGAATCGTTATCGCAATCTTGACTAAAGTGTTTCACAATTCTTTCTATGCAAACAATTCTCTCTGCTCTTCTGAAGCCACAGCCTTCAAAAGAAAGGAAGAGAAAAACTCAGTTGAACTTAAGTATAAACATTCTAACAATTTGTCAATGGAATAGACTTTGTGTGTAAGTGAAAAAAGTTTAACCACTTAAACACTAAACCTTTTTCTGACATTTGTTGGTTTCAAGTTAAAATATTTTTTTTTTGCTAGAAAATTACTTAGTACCCCCAAACATAATATATATATATATATACATACACAGTGCCTTGCGAAAGTATTCGGCCCCCTTGAACTTTTCAACCTTTTGCCACATTTCAGGCTTCAAACAAAGATAAACAATTTTAATTTTTTGTGAAGAATCACCAACAAGTGGGACACAATTGTGAAGTGGAACTAAATCTATTGGATATTTTAAACTTTTTTAAACAAATAAAAAACTGAAAAGTGGTGCGTGCAAAATTATTCGGCCCCTTTACTTTCAGTGCAGCAAACTCACTCCAGAAGTTCAGCGAGGATCTCTGAATGATCCAATGTTGTCCTAAATGACTGATGGTGATATATAGAATCCACCTGTGTGTAATCAAGTCTCTGCATAAATGCACCTGCTCTGTGATAGTCTCAGGGTTCTGTTGAAAGCGCAGAGAGCATCATGAAGACCAAGGAACACACCAGGCAGGTCCGTAATACTGTTGTGGAGAAGCCGGATTTGGATACAAAAAGATTTCCCAAGCTTTAAACATCCCAAGGAGCACTGTGCAAGTGATCATTTTGAAATGGAAGGAGTATCAGACCACTGCAAATCTACCAAGACCTGGCCGTCCCTCTAAACTTTCAGCTCAGACAAGGAGAAGACTGATCAGAGATGCAGCCAAGAGGCCCATGATCACTCTGGATGAACTGCAGAGAACTACAGCTGAGGTGGGAGAGTCTGTCCATAGGACAACAATCAGTCGTACACTGCACAAATCTGGCCTTTATGGAAGAGTGGCAAGAAGAAAGCCATTTCTCAAAGATATCCATAAAAAGTCTCGTCTAAAGTTTGCTACAAGCCACCTGGGAGACACACCAAACATGTGGAAGAAGGTGCTCTGGTCAGATGAAACCAAAATCGAACTTTTTGCCCACAATGCAAAACGATATGTTTGGCGTAAAAGCAACACAGCTCATCACCCTCAACACACCATCCCCTGTCAAACATGGTGGTGGCAGCATCATGGTTTGGGCCTGCTTTTCTTCAGCAGGGACAGGGAAGATGGTTAAAATTGAGGGGAAGATGGATGCAGCCAAATACAGGACCATTCTGGATGAAAACCTGTTGGAGTCTGCAAAAGACCTGAAACTGGGACGGAGATTTATCTTCCAACAAGACAATGATCCCAAACATACAGCAAAATCTACAAAGGAATGGTTCACAAATAAACATATCCAGGTGATAGAATGGCCAAGTCAAAGTCCAGACCTGAATCCAATCGAGAATCTATGGAAAGAGCTGAAAACTGCTGTTCACAAACGCTCTCCATCCAACCTCACTGAGCTCGAGCTGTTTTGCAAGGAAGAATGGGCAAGAATTTCAGTCTCTCGATGTGCAAAACTGATAGAGACATACCCTTGCAGCTGTAATCACAGCAAAAGGTGGCTCTACAAAGTATTAACGCAAGGGTGCCGAATAATTTTGCACACCCCACTTTTCATTTTTTTATTAGTTAAAAAAGTTTCAAAAATCCAATAGATTTCATTCCACTTCACAATTGTGTCCCACTTGTTGGCGATTCTTCACAAAAAATAAATTTTTTATATCTTTATGTTTGAAGCCTGAAATGTGGCAAAAGGTTGAAAAGTTCAAGGGGGCCGAATACTTTCGCAAGGCATTGTGTGTATATATATATAATTTTAGTAGACACCCTAGAGCAGGGATATGCAATTAGTGGACCTCCAGCTGTTGCAAAACTACAAGTCCCATCATGCCTCTGGGTGTCATGCTTGTAGCGGTCAGAGCCTTGCTATGCTTCATGGGACTTGTAGTTCTGCAACAGCTGGAGGTCCACTAATTGCATATCCCTGCCCTAGAGAATAAAATGGTGGTTGTTGCAATATTTTATGTCACACTGTATTTGCTCAGTGGTCTTTCAAATGCAATTTTTTTGGAAATGATGAATTAAAAAAAATAAAGAACTAACCAACCAGTAAAGTTTCTTTGTATAATGTGAAAGATTTTACATTGCGAGAATCGTAATCTTTTTATTCCAAGCAAAAAAATTGTGATTCTCATTCTGGCCAGAATCGTGCAGCTCTACCCCACATAGGGCGCAACCTGGCTCAGCCTCAGCGCCTAGCAATCCGTGATGTCACATAATAGAGAGTCCCCAGCATTTAGAGTGGAGGAGGATGTATCTTCTTCCTCCTCCTAAAGCTCAGGTTCACCCACCTCCTCCAGCCTCTGTGTCGGCGGCCCCCTGCTCAGAAAGGGAACGGAAGTGTATTTGAGAGTCTGAGGTGAGGCTGGGGATGGAACTTGTTGGTCTGTCATGAGGGAGCCAGGCAGAGATGCAGGGAGGGACAGAGAGAATGGCAGCTGAGCTGGATGACAGATGACACCCTTGGAGGAATAGAAAGGGGAGGTCACATCCTTAGATCTCAGGGGTTCATGCTGGGACTTGTAGTTCTTCACTTTTGGGGATGTGATCCCCAAAAGTGAAGGACTACAAGTCCCACCATGAAATCCTCAGAGCTAAGGACGTGACCCCCCCCCCACCCAACTAGTGAAGGAATAAAAGTCTCAGCATTAAATCCTCAGAGCGGAGGGCGTGACCCCCCCAACTACTGAAGGACTATAAGTCCCAGCATGAACCCCTGAGCTCTAACGGGTCACATCCTTATATCTGAGGGTTTCATACTGGAACTTATAGTCCTTCACTTTTGGGGATATGACCCTTCATAGAGATGCCAGCGCTCAGTAGAGGATGCCATGTCCAGGGAGGGATAGTAGGGTGGTAGCCTAGGCAAGTTGTTGGAGGAATAAAGATGCATCAGGATATGCAACGTGCTTTGGATACACTATGGGCATAACCAGATATGGGCTTTATTCTTCTTCTCTGGTGCTGTGGTGTTCTGCCACCGCCCACTAAGCCAGCAGGGGTCTTGGTCCCCCTCTCACAGGGTTTTGGTTTAAAAAAAAAAAAAAAAGGGGCTGCCCAGTCTAAATGCTCAGGCCTATTTTCTGTCCCATTTTGTAGAAAATCAGTTTTATATGTCTAGCTGTTTATTTCCGGTTCTTGCAATGAGAAAAAAGGTACTATGATTTTAGTGGTTATCTGAATTTATTAAATTGTAGAAGTGTATGTGTAAATACTGTCTTTGAGTGCCACAGTTCTTTCCCTTTACAATGATCTGACAGTGCCGTGCCTTGTAATTAATTCATGACACGTTTTGTAGAGTTGCCGTGTCAGTGTTTGTCTATCCAGCTCCTCCTTGCCCATTCTGTTCACACCACAGTCTCCCAGGAGATGTCAATAAACTCCAAACAGGAGCTACTGATCACATTTCACTGGCCTGACTGCAGACAATCTCCTTCTTTTGTATATTCTCCTTTGCCCCCAGTAAGAACCCAATTGCATAACCCCTTCCAGTCACCATGAGAGACCTGCTGACAACCAGAAACCAGAATTGCTGGAAAGAGCTCATTGAGAAGGAAACTCTCACTAGGATGACTTGGAAGCTTAACTACAACAAAGAACATCCTAATGAACCAAAAATGCAGACCACCAGAAAAAAGAGAGAGATTTTCATCCCCCAGCCTGTGACCACCTTACCCCCTCTTATCAATACTCCTCAACCCCTAGTGAGCAGGGTGGACAAACCAGACCATGACCGGCTGGACATCCTGAACCTGTCCGAGATGAGACCTGTCAATCTTCACTCCTCCAAAGTCTTATATGATGGCTTCACCAAGGAGGGAAAGGGAAGGTACTTGTATCTGAAGAACAGAAAGCAGTATGGCCCAGAGGAAAAGTATCCACATCCCATCTTGTCATCATGGGATTACGGCTGGAGGTTAGGTAGGTTCTGGATATTTACATTTTTTGTATAAAAACAAGAACCAGAGATGTAAAAAAAATACCACAATCATCTCAACTGTTAAAATGTAGAGCAATTCCAAATTATCTGAGACATTTAAATTAATTTGCATTGCTATTATGAACAGAAAGGTATAGCCATTACCAATCTGCAACCTTTAATACTTTTTTAGTTGTCGATTCAGAACAAGTCTGTAAATTAGAGCCAGTGCTTCTGATCTGCATTCTGGTTCTGAATCTGTGCTTAGAAATGATAGAAGTCTTTGGACCAGCATACCAGACAGGCAATTTTCAACATCAGGAGAGGTCAGCAATGGCAGCCTCTATATAATAATGTCACAAGTGTCACTCTGCTAAACTTAAAGCAACACTAAATATCCCTACTTCTACTTAAAAAATAATTCATATGCATCCACTACTCTATTGGCCCTGTGATAAATTTCTCATGAAATGTTTTTCTGCCTCCCTGTAACATCCTCTGTGAGCTCCGAAACCTCGTTTTCCATTTGTTTGGAATGAGAAGAGCACATTAGGCATGGTCATGTGCACTGCTCTATGCACACTACAGTTCATAGTCCCTAATCCAACTTGAGAGCAAGCAAGAGAGTGCGGCTACATTTCTACATACAGTGAGACCATGCAGAATGAATCAAATCCTCCAACAGGAAGGCAGATCACAACATAGCGTTTAAAGTGGTAGTAAAGGCACAAGGTTTTTTACCTTCATGCATTCAGGTAAAAAAAAACGTATGCAGCAGATCCCCCAGCTTCCCCTAATACTTACCTGAGCCCCCTTTCAATCCAGCAATGTTCACAAGAGCTTTGGCTCTCCGGAGACCTGCACTCTTATTTGGCTTTTGGCACCAGCGGCAGCCATTGGCTCCCGCTGCTGTCAATCACAGAAAGTAAGCCAATCAGGAGACAGAGGGGGCAAGGCAGAGGCTCCATGTGGGAATGAACACAGAGAGCCACGCCTTGGGAGTGTGCTTGCTTGGGTGCCCCATAGCAAGCAGCTTGCTGTAGTGGCACCTGGTAGGAGGGAGGGGCCAGGAGCGCCAGCGAGGGATTCGAGAAGAGGATCTGGGCTGCACAGAGCAGGCAAGTATGAGATTGTTATTCTAATGTAAAAAAAAACAAGGTTTAGTAACCTTTCAATATCTGCTTTGGCTAGACCGTTCCAGGATTTTTGATTTTAACATTGATTGACATGCAAAAACAGAAATATAGGCACAATTGTTTTAGTGGATCCTAATGCTTGCACTGAAATCTGGTCACTCCTCTTAATTTGTAATACACCCTGGGATTTTGGCTTGGGGGGGTAGCCTGTGATCCAACCCAGAGATGGACCCTCAGTTGGTCGATTGGGGCAAATGCTGCTTTTTGCATTCAAGTACATGAATTTAAAAAGCAAAGCACAGTAAAAGGCAGCATTTGACCTGCTCTGCCAGTGCATCTTGATAGACCTATAGTCATTCACACTACATCGTACAAGTGAATTAGAATCTGTACACTTGCATTTAATTTGTGCTTCTAACCCGCATTAAAGTGAGAAAACGCTGCCTATTTATCTAACCCCATATACAGTTTGATTTCAGCGGCCAGGCCAAGGGTCTCAAAACTTGATAAACAAAAGGCCAATTTACTGTCCTTCCAACTTTAGGGGAGGTGGACGGTGCAAGTGGGAGCAGAAAATGTCCTGACGTTAGTGGAATTGAACAATGCCCCCTCATTGGGATTAGGGGGAGTAATAATGCCCCATCATTGGTATCAATGTGAGGAATAGTACCCCACCAATGGTGTCAGTGGGAAGACTAGTGGCCAGTCTGTGGTAGGAACTATGCCCCACTGTTGCTGATGGGGGTGGGGGGGGGGTATAATGCCCCAAGAGCCATATAAAAGCAAGCAAAGGGCCACAGCTTGGAGACCCCTGGTCTAGGTAATTGTTACCATATGAGACTATGCAGCACCTACTGGATCTTGGATCACAAAACTTTGACCATCTTTGGTCCAGCCAACAGCATGTTTCATATTGGAATTATTGAGTTAAACATTTACATTGCTTTTCAGTAAAACTGCATTCTACATTCCCATTCCAGGTGATGTAGTAAACGAATTCAAGACTCCAATCCATGGAAGATCCCGCATAGTGAAAGACACGTTTTATAGCAAGAATGGTGTAATTTCTATACCAGAAGACACTGACAAGATGTTGTGACTGTCTCCATCACCCCAATGATTTTCAGATTTAAATTTAATTAATTTTTTGCGTGACCATTCTTAATAAAACAAACTTTGTGTCTAATCACTTCAGGCTATTCAGTAGTAAATGTTTCTTTATAGACTGGTCTGAGTAGTAGTTTGTGTACCATTGCCAAGTATAAAGCTTTGTGCACATTATGGGATCAAAAGTGGCTGCTCTGTTTACTGGTTATTGTATGGTGACAACAAAGAGTACATGGCACCTTTCTAAACCAGTTCTACAAGACCAAGCAGAGCACAGCAAAGGTTACAATTCAACAATGTGGTAGTTACATGTGCGACAGCCAGTGCAAAAAAAAAAAAAATGCCACAGTTTTTTTTTTTTTTTTTCAAACATTGATGTAGGGCATAAATGGTGGCAAGGTGCCCCCCCCCTGTAATTTTCAGCATCGGTCCTAAGTTTAAAGGCTTTTTCACACAGAAGTTGAGTGCTATAGTGCTGGACAAACATGCCAATTCCTTAATGCGCATTGTCCTATGCATGTGCATGTACAGCGCCTAGAGGCGATTCAGTTCGCATTGTGCGCTATATAAGTATTTCATTCATTCATTCATGTGACAAGCATTAAGAAATGCTCCCCAAAAACCCTGTGAACATTTGACGCGTGTTAAAAACGCACCCCAGATGCCTTTTTTTGTTGTTGTGAACAAGGCCCAACATGCCACATATTATCAATTGTAAACTGCTTTACTAGGGGATTCAGAAGTGTTAACAACCCACCTCAAACACCTGCTTTTATTGCCAGTGGGAACAAACTATAAACTCTATAGGTACGTTTACAGTACACTGTTGGTACATTCAATAGAAGTGAACAGAGGTGGTAGCAAAGCCTCAACTCCTGTTGAATTCTGCAGGAAGCGCTATTTTTACCATGATGTGGGGCAAGGCTATGCTAATGATGAACTGCTCCATCAGCTCCCCATTTTATCAACTTTGAGTGCCATTGATAGGCAATTGGGAATTGGTAAAAAAGAAACCCACTGCCCTTTTCCAACGCTTGTGTGAAAGAGCCCTCAGATTTTCCTTGAAAATTTTCCTAGTTCCCTGAAAAAGAAGGTGTGCAAGGGTCACCTGAAGAATCTTTACGTCTGCTTCCCCAGGTTGTGGCTCTGCCAGGCCCTAGATCACTACAGGATTCGGTAGGCATGTCGAGACTTAGTGGATTAAATTACAGTGAACATCAAGGGAAACAGAAAGGGCATTTGACACAACCCTACCATTAGCATTCAATGTAAATATTCTTTGGGCAGCCACAGCTGAAGCAACAAGCAGACAGGAAGTGAGAGAAGGACCTCATCTGTCAGCTGCTGTTCATTCACTGTCCAACCAGCAGGCTGGAAATGGGAAGATGACACCAATGTAACAATAAAAAGGCAGTTATCCTTCATGTTGTCTCACAGGGCTGTGCAAATCTCAAGAATGAATGTACAGATCTTAAAATCCATTGGCAGATAAATCAACTGTATGTTTACATGGACCACTCCCTTGTACCCCAACCCCCAAAATATACCAATTACACCCTGGTTTATATATAAGAACATATTTTAACAGCATTTATCATCAGAACTCAATCATACAGCTGGAAAAATGACATCAGATACTAAACAATTTATTCCAGTTTATTGGTTTCTCCGGTTCAGGGTTTATAATGTAGTGGACTTTCACAGTGAGGCACAAAGCACAGTAAAAAGCTTCAAATATCTTGGTTTGCTAGCTAGTGTATCCAAAAATAGTGTTTTAAAATGTATTGAATATTCTAGAAAAAGATGGTTACAAGGAAACAGTTTGCTATAAAAGTTATTTTAACATAGAACAGAAAAAATGTTATTAAAACTTTTTGATCATTTCACACCGAAAATATAAATTTCTATTTCCTCAGAAAACCCCCCCCCCAAAAAAGTGTGTTTATGATTGCATGAAGATAAAAGTGCCACAAAAGGAATGTATCCATTACACAAAATGCACTTTTGTGCCTCGATTCTCTCTCCCCCCCCCCCCCCCCCCCCCACTAAGCGCATTTAGTTTTAATATTCCTAAAATAGAAATATAATTTCACTACCAAAGCTGTTTGAAGACTTGGTAATCTAATGTCTTACTGCAACCTAGGCAATTTAATTTATGCAAATTATACACATAAATAACATCTACAAGTCTAGGGTGAATGGTCATATATTGTGATCCCAACAAGGATTAAATTAAAAGGAACAGTCCACACAAACGCGTTTTTCAGATTTTAGTAGATGTGGAAGAGTTAAATGAAATGCCACCCCATCCCATCAATATATTAAAGCAGAAACCCAAGAAGTGAGTCAGAGGAAATACCAAACACAACCACTCATTTGATAGTGTTTAGTGTCATGTGTGTTACAGAGAGGCCCCAAATTTTCTACAATATAAACAAAAGTGTGTCCTTTCTGGTTGGGCTGTACATTACATTTTCTAAAGCTTTCCCACACTGCTGGGTATGACATACTTCAGGCTACCCCATTCTGTACTTTGTGCCCTACGTTACATACCCCACCCTGGTCCACTGTAAATGCTGGGGTGTACATTACATACTCCATATCACTAATCATCACAGTATTGGAAATACAGATGTAATTCATGCCACTAGGACTTAAAAATTCCACCATGTTCAATGAACGCCCATACTTTTGCTAGTAGGTTCCTATATTTCTTGGGGCTTTGGTGCCAAAATACTGTATGTGTACTTGAGCTCCTTCTACACACCTGCCGTAGCCAAAAAAGAGGCCCTATGCTGGATTTTTAGTTTATTTCAATACTAGCGAAAATTAACAGGAGGACCAGGACCATCCACAACTTCAATATGGCAGGAAGAAAGCCTAGAATAGAAGTAGGCAACCGCCAGTGGTGGTGAAACCACAAATTCCATGAGACACTGCATCATACCGTATGGTTCCCAGAGGCATGATGAGATTTGTAGTTTCAGCACAGCTGGAGTGCTGAGGTTGCCTACCCTTGGCTTAGAATATGGCAGGAAGATCGTGCCAGTGGAATCCTCAAGGCATTTAAGATGCTTGATGATGACTTCACTTACCAAACTTATCTATAAACTTGAAAAAACATTTTTGGGTGGATGGACTCTTTAATTCAGTAGCAAAGTATACACTTTTTTTTTAGACCTGTAAACCAGTAAAGGACAGTGTTGGATGACAGGCATTTACACAAAATACTTGAAATAATCCATTTAGATGTCCTAGTTCTATGCTGCCAACTCTGATACTTTAGTATTACGCAAGACCGGTCAGGGTATATCAAAACAGAGTGTGATTATTGACCTTATAAAGCAGTGTTCCTGCTATCATTCTGCACAGTATTATCTGAAAGTTTATTTTATGTTATGACATTTGTAACAATTTTATTTTTTATATAGGATAAACCATATATAAGATAAGCCAGGACTGGAAAACAGATACAGAGTGTTTAGGTCAACATCACCTTCTGAAAATGCTAGGTAAAAACAGGGATGAACAGCAGACTAGATATGCTGATAACATAAAATTATATACTATAGGACTATAGGTATACATAAAATGTGTGTGTGAATAAGCACACATAATATTAAAACATTTGTTTAAAGTATAATGTCCATAAATGATCCGAGATCTTGTATGATTAGCACCTGGAGGCAGCTCCCTTAGAGTGAAGCGATGAGCTCTGTGTAGAAATGGGAACAGAGGGGCACCAGACTGAGTGCAGTATAAATCATATATTTAATAAAAAACAAGCAGTAACTCACTGGTTAAATTAGATGAGTTCAGCATGTGGTGAAAATCGCCAGTCCTGGAGTCTCATAAATATCTTCCCTTTGCAGCCTGGGGCACTGGTGTGATCTTACAGGGATCGGGAGAATGCTGGGAACCAGGAGGCAGGAAACTAAAGGGTGCTTTTCGTTTCCTGCCTCCTGGTTGCCAGCATTCTCCGGATCCCTTTAAGATCACACCAGTGCCCCAGTCTGCAAAGTGAAGATATTTATCAGACTCCAGGACTGGCGATTTTCACCACATGCTGAACTCATCTAATTTAACCAGTGAGTTACTACTTGTTTTTATTAAATATATGATTTATACTGCACTCAGTCTGGCACCCCTCTGTTCCCATGAGAATGCTAGGTGCCTGGTGTCCTATGCTGACCCAATATTGGGTTTCAGTGTTTTCTGAGGTAGACAAAGTGTATGCAGTTAACAAATATGCAGATTGGAAATTCTGAGTTTTTTATGGGTGGGTCATTTGGAAAGAGAGAGGCCTGCAACTGATACTTCTCATTGTACAGGTTTCCTTTAATACAGTACTTTGCCACTCGAACGCAGCTTTAGATACTGTAATTACTGTTCTCATTTAAAAAAAAGTTCTGCTCAATTACTTCATATGACTAGTTTTCAGAAATGATGGAATAATGAGAATGGAAACTGACTTCAATGAAGGTCATAAAATGTGATGGGCGCAATGTGGGAAAATCAGCATCTCTGTAGAAACGGTTGTTACTGACAACGTGACACTTTCAAACACCTCACAGGCCCAAAATGTGTTCTTGCTGAGACCATATGCCTTTTACTCGTAAAGTATCTAAAAGGAAAAGGTCTGGTATCTATAGCTACTCAATTCGTAAAATAAAGTACAAGTTTATAGATGAACAGGAAAAACGGGATTGCTATGTGCAACTGCCTTTCTATTCAAATACTTCTTCAGCATGGGATGTTCTTGCTCTAAAGTAACTGTAAAATAAACAAAGTGGAACATAAAGTACACTTGTCTTGATAGAAGTATATGGTTGCAATTGCAATCCTTCTGAAAATGTTGGGTCACCTTGTCTCCGTCCAACCATACCCAAAAGAACCAAGCAGTAAATAAGTGTCAGAATGTCTGATCTTGATACTTCTTCCAGATCAGTGACTCAGAAAGCAGAGGAGCCAAGGTATCAGGCCGACAACCAGGGAACCAGCATTCCCAAAAGAAGATCTCAACAATGGCGACTTACCCAATTCTCTGGTGGAAGGTGTACTTCCTTCTCAAGAGGTTCATCACCTTAGGACACTTGAAAAAACAGAGGTGTTATGGAGAGGAGTAGGGTTGTATAGGGATGCCCAAGGGGGACCTGTCCAAAAGATTTGCCAGTGTCCAATCACCTGAAGGTAGCGGCCTATAACCCAGGGTCTATGTGCGTCCAGCCTGTCCTATACTGTACAATTAAGATAAAGAGATTTGGATGAATATATAAACTACGGAAAAGCAATGTGGTGTGATTTTGAAGTATCTTAAAGTGGCAATGCTATCTATGGGGTACCATTCTATGGTACGGACATCTGGATGAAAAGTTATTTTTTTTATCATGTGTAGCTCTACTAACTCCTAAGAAATGTTTACTATATTACTGGTATCAAAGACATTGTTGCAGCTTTCAAAATGGCCACCACAGCTGCCGATGCACTTCATGCTAATTTACAAACATCACTGCAATTAAAAGTACCAGATTTACACCCCGTTTGTAGATTGCACTGGACGCAAGATTGAGGAATACAAATTGGTATTATCGGCAGTTCCATTACATAACCAATCACGGGCGGATATTCCAGTTAAATATACTGATTTCACTTTAATTTGGTCCCTTTCCAATATTCATATTTACCACAAAACCAGTTATGCTACTTGGCAGACAAAAGGGTTAAAAGACGTGGACAAGTATAAATAAGCCCTTCCAAAAGTAGAGATATGCTATTTAAATTATCTTATGGACACCTAAAACATACATACAAATTTTCATCTCCCTAGTATAAAAAAAAAATGTCATAAAATTACAATGCAAGTTTCTTTTTTTTTCCTCCCCCCCCCCCCATCCCGTTTTCCAGAAATCTGTAGATGTCAGCTCTGTGTAATCAGATATTACAGGTCTTTGATACTCTTCTGTCTGGAAACAAGTTTTGGGAGATTAAGGAACAGTGACGTTGAAGGGACTCCCTGGGATGTGCTCCTCGCCCCATTTGACCACCAAGGTATAGTCTCCCTTCTCCTTCACGTGATAGGTGACGTTATACTGCTTGTTGCCCAGATGTTTTACAGATACTTCTTCACAAGGGATTGTGGGCCCATGTACACCGACTAATAATATATTAGAACCTGGAACGACATTGAAAGGAAAAGTAAATCAACAAGTAAATTATTTTCCATGTGTCCATTTTTATCCCTCAGATAATGCCTAAAGTGACCCTGCCACCAGCACTTTAGACAGCTTGCGTCTTTAAAGTGTTTGTAAAGGTTCAATTAAAAAACATACTTCTCATATTTACCTACTCTGCGCAGTAGTTTTTCACAAGAGCAGCCCCAATATTCCTCTTCTTGGGTCCCCTGACGGTGCTCCTGGCCCGACCCCCCTGCCGTGGGTCCCTATATCAAGCTGGTTGCTATGGGGGCGCTCATGTCTGCTCGCTCCCAAGCCCCGCTGTTTGTGTGTCAATGAGACACACAGAGCAGCTTGGCCCAATCCCCCGTTCCCACCTCACTGGCTGAGATCGACAACAGTGGGAGCCAACAGCAGTGTCCCAGGAGAGCTTCTGCGCTTGTGCATATCGCTTGATTGGAATCAGGCTTTGGTGAGTATTGGGAGGTCTGAGGGGAAGCTGTACACTAAAGGTTTTTTTTACTTTTTACAAACAAAAAAGTCTTAAAGAGGGAGTCTTTTTTTTTTTTTTTTTTTTTAAAGTCAGCAGCTACAAATACTGCAGCTGCTGACTTTAAATAAATGGGCACTTACCTTTCCTGGAGTCCAGCGATGTCTGTGAGGGAATCAGGAAGTGAAGTGTTGCGGCTTCACTTCCCGGTTCCCTACTGCGCATGCGCGAGCTGCGCAGCGCAATGGGAATGGTCCGCGCTGTCTCTGGGACCCGTGTGTGTCCGGCAGACAGCGCGTCGGGACAGGAAGAGGCATAGACTCCCGTGGGAGTGTATCCCCAGAAGTGGGTGCAAATACCTGTCATAGACAGGTATCTGCACCCCTCTCCCCCTGAAAGGTGGTAAATGTGACACCGGAGGGGGGTTCCGAAAAGCGGAGGTTCAATTTTTGTGTGAACCTCCGATTTAAGTCAGTACAACCACTTTAAACACTGCTGCTTCAGTGTCCCAAGCCTCAGCAAGTATTTATTCCACACAATCGTAGGTGTGAATACCTGCTCCTCCAGCCACATGCAGTGGTGACCCATCCCCCCACCCCCGGCTCATATGTCGCCACAAGACATACAAGCCAGTTTGAAGAACTATTGACAATGCTGCTGCCTGCTGTGTCTCTGTGCTTCATCTAGAATGGGGGCATTCTAATACAGTAGGTGTTACTGGCTAGATCACCAGAAGAAAACAGAGGGAAAAAAGCCTAAAAATAGAAAAACGAATGCAGCCACCACATCTAAGGATTGGTAAGCTGCAATATATTACATTTTTGGTTTGGGGTTTAATACCGCTTTTTAACTGTATAGAGTTTGCACATTGACCCTCTGTATATGTTGATTCCCTCTGGGTCTCTGAAAAGGGTCAGTGGGAGATATAGATATATAAAGTAAAGTATATTACATAAATAAAAAACAAAATCACGGTTTGCTTTGAGTGTAATGCTTCAACATCACCTAGCGGTCATAAACAGAACTGCAGATTTCTAGGCAATCGAGCCTGCTAAAACCTAAACTCAGTTTACCCCCTTCATGACCAGACCATTTTTTGCTATTCATTGAATTCGTTTAACTGACTATTGCACGGTCATGCAAGAATACAGAATTATATTTACATAATTTTTTTTTTCCCACACAAATAGAGCTTTCTTTTGGTGGTATTTTTAATTATATAACCTAATCATATTTTTTTGAAAAACACTTTACTTTCTGCTATAAAATATACCAAGATTTAAAAAAAAATTAATTTCTTCATGAATTTAGGCTAAAATGTATTGTGCTACATGTCTTTGGTATAAATAAAAAAATCCCAATAAGTGTATATTATTTGGTTTGCGTGAAAGTTAAAGCGTCTACAAACTTTTGTATACATAAACTGGTGTTATTTAATGTATTTTTTTATACTAGTAATGGCGGTGATCAGTGATTTATAGTAAACTGTGATAGTTTGGCAGACAATCTGACACAAGCTGATGCTGGCTAGGGGGTACAGTGACATCAATAGTGACAGTAATACAGTGATCAGTGCTAATGCTACGCACTGTCCCCGTACTAGTGACACTAGCTGAGAAAGGGTTAACATCTAGGGGCGATCAATGGGTTAACTGTGTGCCCAACAATGTGTAAGGGCTTTTTAACACAGGGTGGATCAGTGATGATCCGCCCTGTGGATATCCACTTGCTCATCGGGGATCGCTCCATCAATCCCCGCTGAGCAGGAAGATGACAGGTCCGTCTCTGCACACTGTGCAGGGACGGACATGTTACAGCGCCGCTCTCCCCTATGGGAGATCGGATGACCGATTCGATCACGGATGGAAAAGTAGGTTTTTCATCCGTCACACTTTTTCGGATCGGAGCGGGTCAGATGTCAGCGGACATGTCACCGCTGACATCCGACGCTCCATAGACCTCTATGGAGCATCCGTTCAGGTCCTCCTGAAAAACTGACAGGCAGACCTGAACGTAAAAGAGGTCTAATGTGTGTTTGTGTTATGTGTTGCTTTTACTAAGTGATCTTGTTTTTTTTCCCTTTGTAGGGAATAAAAAAAAACCACAAGATTATCTGTCAGTTTACAGAGCTCCGTTTACCAACGCAGAGCTCTCTTCTGTGAAACACGGAGTCGATCAGCGGCTCCCAGTGATCAGTCGTCGCCTGGGACCTGCTGATCTGCTTGTGCTGGAATAATCACAGCACAGCCAGGATGGCACGCACGCCCTACCTGGAAGCGCCGATCACGTACCAGATACGTGATCCAGCACACAGCGGCCGCCCTGCTGCAGTAAATATATGTGGGGAGGTCGCTAATACATCTGCTTGAATTCTTACCTGCTTTACTGCAGTCCACAGTGAAGCTGCTTTTCTGTCCTAGATAAGCCTTTGCCAGACCAGCTCCTTTTGATGTGACTTTGCTGGCATCAGATGTAAATCTAGGCAGTGCGCTATAGACTGTCTCTGTGGAGGCGCGCGTCACAGACTGGACAATTATGGAGGAAGTCTCATTGATGCTGCCCGCACTAACAAGCCTCTGACCTGTAAGATAACATAGGAGATTAATGTATATAGTACAGAAAAAATGTAGTATACAGGACAGACCTATGATTAGGGTACATTCTAAGTTAGCTCCATACCACATATTAGCCCAAGTTAGTGCTTCTGCATGACAACATAAAAGTCGTAATGAGCTTTACTTATGAAAGTCTGAAGGAAGAACTGTCCGTGCTGCCATTTTCTTAGATTCTAGAAATATGACAGAATCCGATTGGCTGACATTGTCACCAAAGTCATTTTTCCTTCATCAACTTTCATCTATGTGAATTGAAGGTTAGGTTGTTTTTTGTTCTGGAAAGTCATTATTTTCCTTATGTAGTGACTGTTAATACATTACGGACATCACAACGCATTATTACCTTTGTTATACCAACTCAGAACACACTTTTGTAGCATTACCTTTCTGGATTGAAATGTATGGCATCTGCTTCCCTTCCAGCATGAAGGGGGTTAAATGACCTGAACAACAGATGTTTGTAAAACAGCAATAGTCACAAATATTCAGGGTATGATGCATCCATATGGAACATTAAACCTGCCAGCTAAACATAACCTTTACTGAATAGTTAGGGTTAGTTCGTGTTTACCAAAAAGCTGCTTATGCAGACAAGGGGAGCCTGTAGATATAAACAAACTGAGTAACTTTGGCCAAAGTTGAATAATGCCACTGCATTAGGTGTAGGCCATTCCTGAAGCCTGGCTAAAAACTCCCAGAGATGGCATTATCCCAGTCTGCCTTGTTGCCAAGACATCCTCAGCTGATTCAAACCCCTTGCATGCGCTCTGACTCCTCTTCTGCAGTAGCTCCAAGTTCAACAATGCAATGTGGAGGAAATAGTAGACTACACATGTGCATGGGATTGAGAGCTCTCTCCTGTGATGGTGGGGTGAGCGCAAATGGCTGGGAGTGTCCTAGCAACAAGGCAGGACTAGATGATGCCATCTCTGGGAGTTTTTCAGTCAGGCTTCAGAAAGTACATAAATAGGCCTACAAAATCAAAATCATCATTTTACTTTATTAAAGCTGCACAGTTTGTTTTTCTGTACAGATGCCTCTTACCTGCATAGGTAGTTTTAAGATACAGGTGAACTAACTCTTTGAAGCAGCATTTCAGAACACAGCTAACTACAGGGATACATATCAATAATATGTGAAACCTTTCGCCAAATCTAGAATGCTGTTCAGCTAGATTTGCAATCACAACACTAGCTGAACCAGCACGCTTGTCAAATTGCACAGTCAGATTAGTGACCTCACTTTTATCCACCACAGGTATAAAATACAGATTGGTCACCACCACCCATCCCTCTATCATACAGGTCAGCTCCCGAAAGGAGCAATATCACACAACTCAGTTCTTCAGTTTGTCCTCTTCTCCTGTCAACTAACTTCCAGTGTAAAGCCCCATACACACGGTCGGACTTTGTACAAACTTTTCTGTGGACTTTTGTACAAAGGGCGTGATCCACAAGTTTGTATTGCATACACACGGTCTGACTTTTTGACAACAAACACGAACGTAATGACGTCACAACGTACTGACGCTGCTTCAAAAGAGGACGTTCAATGACTCCAGCGCCACCTTTGGTGAACTTCTGTATTGTAGTCTGATCTTTTGCATTGGTTCTGAGCATGCGTGTTTGTACCTTGTACAAAAGTCCGATGCTTTTGCATACACACGGTCGGACTTTGCTCCATCGGACTTTTGTTGCCAGAAAGTTTGTCCGTTCGCACAGCCAACAAAAGTCCGATGAAAACAGAAAAAGTTTGTCCGATGGAGCGTACACACAGTCGGATGTTGCTCCAAAACAGCTCATTTGCATGTTTGTTGTCAAAAAGTCCGACCGTGTGTACGGGCCTTTAGACTGACAGCACTGTGCAATACATTAAAAGGCTGTCTGGCTCACAGTGGTGTCCCTTCCCGCCTGAGTTCAATGCATCATGTAAAAGAACGTTTTATTGTAATATTCTTGTTGGTAAACTTCATGACCCAATTTTACTACATGTGGCCCAGGTGTATTATATTATATATATATATATATACACACACACACACACACACACACACACACACACACATCTCCCTCTCTGTATCAAGCTATATATATATATTATATATATATATATATATATATATATATATATATATATATATATATATATATGAAAAAATGAGTACAGGATCTCCAAATCTTGTAATAAAGTCTTTTTACTTCAAATGAACATGTCCATACAAAAATTCGCACTAACTTTTGGATGAAGATGTACATTTGCAGCAAAAAGACTATTACGAGATTTGGAGACCCTGTACTGATTTTTCTTGGATGTTTGTTTTGGTGGAACAATGGGAGCCCACCATTGACATGATCTCCAGCAACAAATTTGTAACAGCAGAAATTACTTACTATTTACTATATTGATTTTATATTATATATAAATATTATATATATTATATATTATATGGACATGTTCATTTGAAGTAAAAATACTTTATTACAAGATTTGGAGATCCTGTACTCATTTTTCATATATATATATATATATATATATATATATATATATATATATATATATATATATATATATATATATATATAGCTTGATAAAGAGGGAGATATGTGTGTGTGTATCTATCTATCTCTCTCTCTCTCTCTCTCTCTCTCTCTATACACACACACGCACACACACACATACACAGTTGTTTACATACTTTGGCAAAATGTATGATTTCTTGGCCATTTTTCAGATAATATGAATGATAACACAAAAACATTAACGGTTAGTGTTTGGCTGAAGCCATTTATTATCAAACAACTGTGTTTACTCTTTTTAACCACTTGCTTACTGGGCACTTAAACACCCTTCCTGCCCAGACCAATTTTCAGCTTTCGGTGCTCTCACACTTTGAATGACAATTACTCAGTCATGCGACACTGTACCCAAATTAATTTTTTGTCCTTTTTTTCCCACAAATAGAGCTTTCTTTTGGTGGTATTTGATCACCTCTGGGGTTTTTATTTTTTGCGCTATAAATGAAAAAAGACCGAAAATTTTGAAAAAAAACGCATATTTCTTTGTTTCTGTGACAGAATTATGCAAATTATTAATTTTTCTTCATAAATTTTGGCCACAATTTATACTGCTACATATCTTTGGTAAAAATAACCCAAATTAGTGGGTATTATTTGGTCTTTGTGAAAGTTAGAGAGTCTACAAGCTGTGGTGCGAATCGCACAAAATTGATCACATCTGATGTACTGGTGGCCTATCTCGCTTCTTGTGACCCGAACAAGTCAGGAAAGTACAAATACCCCCCAAATGACCCCTTTTTGGAAAGTAGACATTCCAATGTATTTAGTAAGAGGCATAGTGAGCTTTTTGATGTCATTTTTTCCCCACAATTCTTTGCAAAATTAAGATTTTTCATTTTTTTTTCTCCACAAAATTGTCATTGTAATAGGTTATTTCTCTCACATGGCATGTGTATACCACAAATGACACCCCCCAAAAAATTCTGCTACTCCTCCTGAGTATTACAATCCCACATGTGTGGGACTTTTTCACAGCCTGGCCACATAGAGAGGCCCAACATGCAGGTAGCGCCATCATGTGTTCTAGGAACATAAATTACACATCTAACTTGTTGACTATTTATTACACTTTTGAAGCACCAGGACAATGACACGTGACACTGATGACAGATGGCACTGATACGTGGCAATGATGACACTTATACGTGGCACTGATGACGCGTGGCACTGATGACAAATGCACTAATATGTGGCACTGATGACAGATGGCACTTATACGTGGCACTTATACATGGCACTGATGACACGTGGCACTAATACATGGCACTGAAGACACGTGGCACTAATACGTGGCACCGATGACAGATGGCACTAATACGTGGCACTAATACGTGCCACCGATGACAGATGGCACTGATGACGCGTGACACTGATGACAGATGGCACTGATAAGTGGCATTGATGACACGTGACACTGACAACAGATGGCACGTGACACTGACAGGTGGCACTGATGACAAACGGCACTGATACCTGGCACTGATGACAGATGGCACTGATACCTGGCACTGATGACAGATGGCACTGATACCTGGCACTGACGACAGGTGGCACTGGGGACAAATGGCACTGAAAACAGGTGGCACTGGGGCAGGTGGCACTGGGGGAGGATGGATGGCACTGCTGGGGGGGGGAGGATGGATGGCACTGCTGGGGGGGGGGGGAGGATGGATGGCACTGCTGGGGGGGGGGGAGGATGGATGGCACTGCTGGGGGGGGGGGAGGATGGATGGCACTGCTGGGGGGGGGGGAGGATGGATGGCACTGCTGGGGGGGGGGAGGATGGATGGCACTGCTGGGGGGGGGGGGGAGGATGGATGGCACTGCTGGGGGGGAGGATGGATGGCACTGCTGGGGGGGAGGATGGATGGCACTGCTGGGGGGGAGGATGGATGGCACTGCTGGGGGGGAGGATGGATGGCACTGCTGGGGGGAGGATGGATGGCACTGCTGGGGGGAGGATGGATGGCACTGCTGGGGGGAGGATGGATGGCACTGCTGGGGGGAGGATGGATGGCACTGCTGGGGGGAGGATGGATGGCACTGCTGGGGGGAGGATGGAAGGCACTGCTGGGGGAGGATGGAACTTTTTTTTTTATCAAAACAAAGGAAAGCAGAACGGCTGCCGCTGCAGCCGTTCATCTCTCCCCTCTCACACTGTCTGTGTGAGGAGGGAGAGCGGCGCTGAGAGATGATCTCATATGTTTACATATGAGATCATCTCCCATTGGACACGCCAATCGCGCTGTAAACGGCCGCTGTGATTGGCCGTTTACAGCGATCTGTGTTTGCCTGTCCCCGGGGGACACGGCGAACACAGAACTTCCGCGATGCGCACCCGCGGCGGCGCGCATTGCGGAAGTAAACATTAGGACGTCCAGGGACGGCCTCCCGGACGAACGCGCCTGCCCTACGGCCGTCATTCGGCTATAGGGCGGGCTCGAGGTGGTTAAATCATAATGGCAAAAGAAACTACCCAAATTACCCTGATCAAAAGTTTACATACCCTGGAGATTTTGGCCTGATAACATGCACACAAGTTGACATAAAAGGGTTTGAATGGCTTATCACCATGGGTTCACACAAGTGCGATACAGGAACCAGAGTGATTCCAGTGTCAGTTCCCGCATTGCTCCTCTCCCGCAGGCAGGGTGCTTGTGCGAACCGCTGAGCGGGTCATTATCAAAGTTAATGACACCCTCAGTTTAGTTCACAGATCACAGTGCAAACTGTGAACTTGCACCGGAATGCGAGCACATAGGTGAGAACACCCATGCGATCCGATTCTAGTGCCGGCAAAAACAAGTCCCTGCACTATTTTCTGGGCAAATATAATGCGGGTTCAGCCATACAACTGTATGGCTGAACTCACATTGCTCAAAGATTGCATGTGATCGGCACCTGCAATGCGGGTGCGAATCACATGTAATCTCTGAGTTTGCGTTAGTGTGAAACCAGGCTAAAAGGTAACTATACTCACCTGTGATCTGTTTGCTTGCAATTAGTGTGTGTGTAAAAAAGGTCAATAAGTTTCTGGACTCGTGAAACACCCTTTGCCTCTTTCATCCAGTGCTGCACTGACGTTTCTGGATTCTGGAGTCATTGGGAAAGCAAAAGAATTGTCAAAGGATCTGCTGGAAAAGGTAGTTGGACTGTATAAAACAGGAAAGGCATATAAAAGGATATCCAAGGAATTGAGAATGCCAATCAGCAGCTGTGCATGGGACGTACTTTGACATTCCAATATGACAATGATCCAAAACACAAAGCCAAGTCGACCCGTCATTGGTTACAGCAGAAGAAAGTGAAGGTTTTGGAGTGACCATCTCAGTTTTCTGACCTCAATATCATTGAGCCACTCTGGGGAGATCTCATACGTGCAGTTCATGAAGACATCCCAAGAATTTACAGGAACCGGAGGCTTTTTGCCAAGAGGAATGGGCAGCTTTACCATCTGAGAAGATAAAGAGCCTCATCCACAAAAGACTTCAAGCTGTCATTGATGTTAAAGGGGGCAATACACGGTATTAAGAACTGGGGTATGTAAACTTTTGATCAAGGTCATTTGGGTAGTTTGTTGCCATTATGATTTAAAAAGAGTAAAACACAGTTGATTAATAAATTGCTTCAGAGTGAAAGAAAAGTTTTTGTGTTATCATTCATATTCTCTTAAAAAATGGGCAAGAAATTCTGTCAGGATATGTAAACTTAGCAGCACAAATGAATTCTAAAATATACACTGTATATGTAATTCAGGATTTATATAGCATCAACAGTGTACATGTGTATATACACACACACACACACACACACACACACACACACACACTCTTATGAAGTAGCACCAATGTTTGCTCAAAAACCTGACAGTCACCTGTTACTTTGGCTTTGTATGGGCTTCCCATGATGTGGTTTGGACCTCCATATTTGATTCCAATCATGTAGTTTCCTGGAGCCATTGGAGTATAGAGGACTTTGTAGCCTTCTGGACACTCCTTGCAGTCCATGGTCACTTTTGATGGTCCTTCTATGGTGACAGAGAGAGCCCCAGGCCCTGCCTTACTTGTATTGATAATGAATTCTGACTGTTTACCTGTCAAGGAAAAGTAAAAGGGTCACATAAAAATTACTACAGACTTTGGCATCATTATTTTAACTGTCAAGTGTAGAAAAGGATACCAAGCCCTGCTTTATGTAAAAGACACTGGGCTTTAGTTGTCAATATTTTTTACACCAAACAGATTTAAAACTTCAAATTTAACTTCCGTTACATTCCATAAATGACTGAATTTTGATTTGTTGCTCTGCAACAACCCTAACTAAAGCTGTCATTTTGCCTGATACTGAAGATGACTTATCAAACAAGTGTTTTTCCATATTAGCCTGGAAAAATAAGAAGATCTGACGGCATTTTGGCAAAAACAGGAAACATAAGCAAGTTGTATGGGTTTTTTGAGATGTTGCGTCAAATATCATAAAGCAGGATATGCTGTGGAAGGCTGCCAAAGGCTTTCAATACTTTTATGGACAAAAGTCGACACACCTATCACACCCACATGAGCTTGTGGGACATCCCATTACAAAACCATGCACATTAATGATTTTAAACTTCCCCCATCCTTCCCACAACAGCCTCCAATTATCTGGGAGGGCTTTCCACAACATTTTGAAGTGTACCTGTAGGAATGTTAGACCTTATCCGTAATAGGCGTTTTGATACATCCCAAGTGTGTTCATTAGGGACTCTGTGGAGGGCATTCAAGTTCCTCCACACCAAACTTCTCAAACCATGTCTTTATGAACCCAGCTTTGTGCTGGAACAGAAAAAGGGCCATCTACAAACTGTTTCCATGAGGTTGGAGGTGCAGTGCACAATTATCCAATATGTCTTTGTATGTTGTAGTATTACAGTACCTTTCACTGGAGAAACCTAAAAACGTATTTGGAAGGGGTCTTTTGCCCATACCATAGAATAGGCGTTGTGATCAGGTGTTCACAAAAGTTTTTTTGATAAAACTGGGGAGTCTAAGGCTGGCAATCAACTTGAGTACACGCAGCCTTCCAGGTTCTCTTACGATTATCGATAGCCCCTGTTATAGCCGCTAGTGATAATCACTGCCTTCTCTCTCACAGCCCCCCCCCCCAGCTGGGAGAAGGAAGTTGACGATTCCCCCATCAGCACTTATCAGTGTTGATGAGGGAATCGTGCAAATTCCCACGGGTTGCAGGAAAGAAATTCGCACAGTGTATGATGGGCCTAACTGAAGTGGCACGTAATGAATTGTTGAGTTAAGACAAGCGAGAATGTCTTATAGCAAGTAACCAAAAAGGTCCTGCAATCTAACCTATTGAGGTCCTGCAATCTAACCTATGCTGGGTTCTTTCAGAGCTTGCAAAGACTATTTTGCAGGGATGAAAAAGTCCAGAGAAACACAAGAGAGATATATACCACCGCTCAAAGGCAGGTCCTGGGAACTCAGAGATAATTGCTCCAGGTGAAGGGATCCGGGTGCGAGCCACAACATGCAGATAATGTGGATAATGACAGAACTCTGGACGGCCGCACTCCAAAGCTAATATTATGCTTTATTCAAATAATATTTAGGACACAGCAAATGATATCACAGCAAAAGATGCTAACATCCAACGCGTTTTGCACTAGCTATGAGTAATCACTAGCCTTAGTGCGAAACGCGTCAGCTGTTAGCATCTTTTGCTGTGATGTAATTTGCTTTGTCCTAAATATTATTTGAAAAAAGCATCGTTTTAGCTTTGGAGTGCAGCCGTCCAGAGTTCTGTCATTATCCATATTTTGCAGGGATGGCGTTCTCCAATGGCATTACATTTTTAGCTCAGTGCATACAATTATCAAAACTAATTGGTCTAACATTCACTTACACTGCTTAGTAAGCTGGGCAATCACCTGTTTGAATAAAAAGTCACTTTTATTGCATCTTTGGTTAAAACCAGCAGCATACATCTGTGCTTACATAATTCAATCTGTACAAGCCCTTACTCAAAGCAGTGTAGCTTACGCCAGTCCAAAACACTTACACCTCTTTCAAACTTATGCGATTTGTCATGCGACCTTGGACATCGAAGTCACGTGGCAAGTCGTAACCCATGTTTTCCAATGATAACCATTCATATATGTGCGACTAATGCCGTGTACACACGACCGGACTTTCTGGCAGACTAGGTGCGAAGTCTTCCCAACTGACTTTTCAGCTGAGTTCCGACGGACTTTGCAATACAATATCACACCAAAGTCTGATGGATTCGCACTCGATGACGTACGACTGCACTAGAATTAGCAAGTTCATAGCTAGTAGCCAATAACTGCCCTAGCGTCGGTTTTCATCCATTGGACTAGCATACAGACAAATGGATTTTTTGACTGGACTCGAGTCCATCTGAAAGATTTGAAACATGTTCTAAATCTAAAGTCCGTCTGATTTTTCGACAGCAAAGGTCCAATGAAGCCCACACACGATCTAATTGTCTGGCGGATTCGTTCTGTTGGATCTTTTCTGTCAAAGTCTGGTCATGTGTACACGGCATTAAAGTCGTACCAATTTCAAAGTAGTCCATGCACTACTTTGGTCCGCATGTCATGCAAATTGAGAGCCACAGGCTTCAATGTTAACCCTCAAAAGTTGCATGAAAGTCATACCTGAATGTTTTACATGCAACAGTGGATCCAAATTTGCAGAGGGACAAGTCACATCCAAGTTGCACCCACCATCCAAAGTTGTGTCAAAGTGTGTATGGGAGCTCCAGCCACAGACATGTGTCACTAATTTAACCAAAGATGCAATAAAGGAAGACCATTTCATTTAGGAGGGTGTGATGGTACCCTTTGTGCTTTATAGGCATGACTATGGAGTCAAGAAGGTTGGGTTGCCACAAACTTGCTGCATTGGTCATTAAACACTCTTATGTGTCCCTCTGATTTGAATTTCCTTTTTAACTGGGGCCTGACTTGATGGCAAAGCTTTGCCAACTGCTAGCCTGTTGTGCAGTGAGTGTCCTTACTGCTCACTGAGGCCAGCTCATTGAGCAGTTAAATGTTGGGTTGCATCTTCCTATACCAACAGGCTTTCATTGAGCCGTTACTAATAATTTAAGATGCACCTCCTCCTAGAAGCTTGATAAACCATCACTGTTGGCAGCCACTTTTCGACACTGATGTCCCTTGAGGTTCCCTTTCCTTTGGAGTCCCTAAAGCTGCTGCACATATGCAGCTGACAGGAAGCTACACATGTCCAGCACAGGCTGCAGAATATGAAATCTATTCACAGTGTGAAATTTCACAACATGTAATCTGAAAAGCCAATATTGTCCAAAAAAACAGATCAAAGTCGTCCACCAATTGAGTTACAAAATGAAATCTGTTTCCATTTTACAAACAGCACCACTGCCAGCCTGTAACAAGATAGGCTTCCCTTATCCTTGGATTCCACCATCAACATAATGCAAATGTTCCATCCACGCGTCTTAGTCTCTTCCCTGATAAACACCGGCTAAAATTAGCATCCTCTAATACTGTTCCTTTGCTTGTTTATGTTCAATGGAATAAATGAATAAGAACATCTGCTGTAAAACAAAGATCTGGCTCTGTACATGGACCGTAAACATAACAATGAATGTACTGCGTGCTTATCAGACATACACAGGCTGACAGTAGGAGAACTTGCCGTCACTTCCGCACCATCAAACTGTCAGCATATCTGGCCGCACTCACAAACTTCTGTTGCCTGCACACAGCTGATACGCAATGCTTACATGATGTGCAATGTCACAGGACAGTGGAATATGGAGGGGGAAGGAGAACATGCAGTTACACTGTCACACTGACAGAAGTCACCAAACACTTCACAATCTGTCCTAGAACACTTGCCTACACCTGAAGGTCATATTAAAACACTGTGAACTTTGAAATGTTTTATTTTTGTTTTAACTAGGCATTAGTGTAGTTATATTCCATGTGTGCTTTGCTATCTTTACCTTGTAATGAGGGGCTCACATGTTACTGCTGCAGTTTGTACTGTCATGGCTGACTAATCCCCCTACAGCCATGTATTTATTTACCTTACTTGTTCCTATTCCCTAAAAAGGACAGGGATCACCTTTTTGGGTCACAATCCATTCCTCACCATTTCCTCTATGTTGTATCACAAATGTGGGAGTGCTAATGTTATAAAAGACTGCATGGTGAGCTCTCTTAACCACTTCAATACAGGGCACTTTCGCCCCCTTCCTTCCCAGCCCAATTTTCAGCTTTCAGCGCTCTAGCGCTTTCAGTGACAATTGCGCGGTCATGCTACACTGTACCCAAATGAAATTTTTATCATTTTGTTCGCACAAATAGAGCTTTATTTTGGTGGTATTTATTCACGACTCCGTTTTTTTTTTTTGCGATATAAGCGCAAAAATGCGGAAATTTGGAAAAAAAAAACAATATTTTCTTTTTTCTACTTCAATAAAAATCCAATAAAATCAAATTTTGTCATAAATTTAAGCCAAAATGTATTCTGCTACATGTTTTTGGTAAAAAAAAATCCGTTAAGTGTATAATAATTGGTTTGTGTGATCACGGACATATGTACGCAAATGATCATGTACATATGTGTGCAGGTGATCACGTACATATGTGTGCAGATAATCATTGGGACATGTGATTTTAGTGGGACATATGTGGGGGACATGTTTTTATTATTAGGGACATGTGTTTTTATTATTTGGGGACATGTATGTTTTGGGGACATGTGTGGGGACATTGTGTTTATACTGTGTGATGTGTTTACTGTGTGGTGTGTTTACTGTGTACACTAGACTGGTGATCAGTGAGTAAAAAGCTGTAAAAAGCAGCTCATACTCACTGATCAGCAGCCGGCTGCAGCGATCTGCTCTCCTCTCCACAGCGATGACTTCTGTGTGAGGAGAGGAGGAGCCGATTGCCTAGCAACCGGCTGTTTGTTTACATCACATGACGGCCGTGATTGGACACGGCCGTCATGTGATCAGGAGGGCCAATCACAGAGCCCTCCTGCCGATCTGAGATGCGCCGTGTCCGGGTGACACGGGCGCATCGGGATCGCGCCGCTGCGCGGGCGCGCGCGATCCCGCTACTCCTGAATGACGTTCCTGAACGTCATATCAGGAGTAGGCGGCTCCCACCCGGCCGTATATGTGCATTGGCCGGGTGGGAAGTGGTTAATTGCTTTACTTGCTTGGTCTTTGTCAGACCTAATTACTGTGTAGCTCTCACCTGCAGAGAGATAGACTGAGAGACCCAGAGATTGTGAGATATGTAGTGTTTTCACAGTAAGTGTCAGTTCTTAGGCCCCTTTCACACTGACAAACCGATTGGCTCTGCCTGTCAGATTTTCAGGCGGACCCATTGACACCCACTGACATCTGATCCTGTTTGCTAAAAACAGATGGATGGGGATCTGTTCTCCCTCCGTCTAGCGGATCGGATGACAGTCAGCTGCAAACGGACAGATGGTCCATTTCCATCTGACAGCCACATAGAGAATAGCGGGCTGTGCCCATTATGCATCCGCAGACAGGTTCCCAGCGGATCTCCTGGTGGACTACACCAGTGTGAAAGGGGCCTTAGACAGAGGTCATGCATTCGCATGACCAGTGGCATTGCACATGCCTTATACTTGAACACAAACACTTGCCTTAAGTTTGAACACAAACTTCTAACACTGGAATGTGAAGATTTACTCTACTATAGGCTGTGTGTACAGGGCAACAAATGATGCCATGAAACTACAGGATCAAAGCAGATCTCATTCAGGTGAAAAACACAAGGTGTAGATAGGAAGTTCTATAATGCCTTTAAAGGAAATCTAGGATGATAATAGGAAGGCTGTTGTTGCCATCCTCTTCATTTGAAAATGCAACATGTTCTGAAAATGTTAGAGTTTCAACTTCACTTACTCCTCTACTTACCTGTTCCAAGATTGTGCCTCGCATTATTAAAGCCAAAGAGCCAGGCATTTGGCATTTTCAGAAGAGGGACAGCAGTTTCTGTAATTCCCATCAATAAAAGTTTCATTTAAATGACTTCTAAAGAAGACTATCCTAGCCCAAGATCATACCTGCCTGAAAGCCGTTACTGCACACCACCAATCATAGGCAGCGAGTGTATGCGCAGCTGCAGGCCGGGAAATGCCTCACTGCCTATGATTGGCAATGATGGCTTTCTGGTGGGTACGATCCGATCACGCTTGAGCCCATCTCTACTCTTGATCAGTTTCACAGAAAGCAGGGCAAAACACCTGAACAGAATGTGTACATTATTCAAACACAATAGCCACTAGTACAAACAGAGGAGTGAATCTCTATAATTGGGACTCAATAATAAACTACAATAATAAAATAATTTATAAACTACAATAAAAAAACTTGACAGACGGTCTAACTCAATCCAAAAATAAAAATACACTATTTTTGATTTTATTGATACTGAAGCTTTCTCCTGACCTACAACAAACATGAATTTATAAATCTAACCCAATTAATGCTTGCCTACCTGTAACTCCTCTGTCCAGTCCATTTCCATATGCGGTCACAAGTGCAGGGTCACCTTCCTGTCCTGGTTCTCCCACTCGCACTTTGAAGGGGCTTCCAGGCACGTGACTGCCATTGAACTTCACATCAATTGTGTGTATACCATTCTCTCGTGGAATAAAACGTACAGCATATTTGTCTGGGAACACAACAGGTTTCAGATCATAGGTCAGTTTTGTTTTAAATCATATAGATATTAAAATGACAACACTTTGTAACAAACTGAGTATGCTATACTGCCGACAATACTCCTAGAAAACAAAACTTCTGTATAGGCTGTTTTTAGATGCACTATATTGCCAAAAGTATTTGGCAATATAGATGTGGATAAGCCAGTTTGGGGTAAAGGAGCTTGACTGGCCTGCACAGTCTTGACCTCAACCCAATAGAACATCTTTGGGATGAATTAGAGCAGAGACTGTGAGCTAGGCCTTTCCCATTCCACATTCCCATAGACACAGTCCTAAACCTTGTGGATATTCTCAGAAGAGTTGAAGCTGTTATAGTTGCAAAGGGGGGGGCAATTCAATATTGAACCCTACAGACTAAGTCGGCATTAAAGTTCATGTGCAGGTAAAGGTAGGTGTCCCAATACTTTTGGCAATCTAGTGTATGTTCAGGTGGGCAACTCATTAAACATGCATCCCCTGCTTCCTGCTGATCCTCTTATTTTACTGCAGGTCTATAAAACAGGGTCTGTGACAGAAAGCAACATACTTCTTGCAGTCTGTATAATCTCTCACAATAGACTACATTGAGGGAAATCAGTTCAGATTACAAAATGATACCTGCCAAGGAAAAGGTACTTTTTACCCCACCCAAAAAAAGTTAAGTAAAGCTGCTATGTGACCTATGAAGTGGAATTCTTAATGATAGGCTCAGTTTAAGGTCTAGTAATAGTTGATGAGCATCCCAAAAACTACAATCTTGCACCCACCATGCACAACATCTACTCCTGAAATGAAAATTTCTTAGGCATGTGCTAAAGCATAAGTACCAGTACGTGCAAATGTTATCATGCCTTTCTTTGCGCTTGAAAAATTCAATAAACATATCTTTAAAAAAAAAAAAATGTTAATTGTGCCTAATTAGTACCCCGAACTTTGCCTACAACCATATGCATATCTGCAATTTTAGATCTAAGGCATTGCTGCCTCTGACTGCTAATCTCATAAGATTTGGAAAGAGATTTGGTGAGGTCACCACTGTTACTTGTTGGAGAGGAAATCTGCACATGAGGACCTGCAGTGCATGCATCTCCCGGTTCTTATTTTGCCACTTGAATATATCCCCACCAGTCATAAGACATAGGGAAGCAAATGCCTGCTTATCTACCAAGATGGTTGCCTACAGTGGCACAATGATGAACACGACATGGCAACCAGTAATGGGAAAAGAGAAGCGGCAAGGAGCCCACAGGCAACACTAGTAGGCCCTTTCCCTTAATTTGCTCTTTTTGGGTGAAACTTCTACAGTTCAACTACTCCAAGTTTGGGTTGGGGAGGGGCCCATATCTACAGCACACTAATTATATTGTCATCATACTGGTCCCTGCTTTGGTAGAGAGGAGGTCGCACATAATCCCAACTACTGAACTTTTATGTTGAACTCTTTTAAAGTCCTATTGGTGGCGCTGAGTCATTCCCTGCCCTGCACCAAATATAAACAAAGCAGCACAATGCTGGTCACTAAGGAGATTAGGTGGGTTAGTAGTTCACCAAAAAGGAAGGGGATACCACTTCTCTAAATAAATGCATAGAAAAAACTAAAACTGGAATAGACTAAATATAGTTCATATATACTGTAAGGGCACTGGTGTTACCAGCATCCCTACCCTTTATTTTTATGTGATGTGGCGTTGGGAATGACCTGACCTGCAGCTGTTTAGACTTCAAAACAGTGTGAAGTAGAAGTCTGGATAGAGAGGAGAACTTCTGAGAACTCCCAAATTCATCCCTATTCTTTAGATGCTAAAGCATAATCTTAGCTCTGCAAGACTGGGTGCCTCCACAACTGCATAAGCTGTTCTACATCCTGGATAGGACCATCTTCTGACTGCTCTCTAAATGTGAGTTGCAATAGGTTAACATCAATAGTGTGGTGTGAAGGCATCCACAAGTATCCATGTCCTGGCTCTACTGATGACTTCACTTCAGCATGTGCACAGACATATACCCCAAACAAGCCTTTCTCAACATTTTTAACACAGAGAAACCCTTGAAATAGTTCTCTGGTCTCGGGGAACCCCTGCTAAAAATTAGAAATCTGAAACTTGTGATACAATAGTGTGATGGTCAGTGGAAATAATGGTCCTTACACTTGTGGTCATTGGGAAGAATTACCTCCTTACAGATGGCTAAAAAGATCAATGGTGTGAGTGGGAACTTATATGAGAGGCAGAAATTGCCCAAATGCTTAAGGAACCCCTAGCAACCTTTGGAGGAACCGTGGTTGAGAATCACTGCCCTAAACGCAGACTTTGGATTTGGGGCATACATTCATGTGCGTATTTTACTCAAGTACCAGTGCATACCCTCAAATAGCTGCATCTTATTTTTATCAATGGACAGCTGCCGCTGGGGGTCCTGGAGAAGCTGTTATGGAGGTTCTGCATGTTCATGCACACTGTATGGCACTAACGTGGCTGTAAGCACCCACTTGTTTACAGCCAATAGTGTCTTATATACACGCACATTACTTCCTATCAAAAATAATTTATTGCTCTAACTTTTAAAATTACTACATATTAAAAATACATATAAAACATTTCCTGGAAACATAGAATTGTACTTTAGCAAAATGCCCTAACCTACAACGAAGTCAAGTAAAACAAACTTAATAATGATATGCTATGACAAGTATATTGTGCATTTCACCATATTAATGACACATCCCAGAATTCTTGTACGAAATAAATTACGCCTCTGCTCTTACCTGGCTCCAACTCCGACACATGGCAGTCTTCTACTGCTCCGGAGGGGCTGTGCACCTTGGCATCGATTCTGCCCTTAGCCCCATTCAGTCTGATAGCAAATGATACTGGTTGGTTGACTTTGAGCCCAGACTCCTGACAATCACAACCACAGGCATTAGAGGCATAAAGACATTGCAATATTTTTTTCCAAGTTTAAAAAGGTTTGAACAGCAATGACCTCAAATGTTTAACAATATACAGAATTCCTGTTAAAACCACTTAAAGTGTATATAAAGGCATTTTTTTGTTTTAAATAGATTGTGGAAGGGAAAGCCCCTGTACACACAGTCGGAAATGCCGACCACAAAATCCGTCAGATTTTTTCCGATGGATTTTGTCCGAAACTGGTGTTGCATACACACGGTCGAATAAAGTTGTTGGAAAATCCGATCGTTCAGAACGCGATGATGTTCGTTCGTTAAGACGGGACTACGTTGTGGCTAGTAGCCAATAGCTTTGGTCTCATAATTTGATCTGAGCATGCGTGGCACTTTGTCCGATCGGAATTCTCTACAAACGTTCGGAAAAAGTCAGATCGAATTTTTTGTTGGAAAATTTGAGATCCTGCTCTCAAATTTTTTCCGTCTGAATTTCCGACGGAAGAGTCAGATAGAGCCCACACACGATTGGATTTTCTGACAATATAATCCGATCAGACCTTTTCCATCTGAATTTCCGAGTGTGTGTACAGGGCATTAGACTGTCATTTTTATATTGCTGTTGGTGTCTGTCTAGGGTGGGAAATCCAAAATTGTGGATCTGTTACCAAAGCAATAGATGAGGATACATATCTATAGGTACACCTGTTCCTATAACAACTCTGTAAAGTAGGCCATAGAGTATGCAATTTTCTTTCCTTCCAACACAGGTAAGAAAGAAAAGTGCTTGGTTCAGTCAGTATTGAGGGGGGAATCCCTCCCATAGCCCTATTATGTTCTGCTGGTGGGGAGTCTTCCCTGCCTGGGGAACACAATGATTCGTTTTGCTGGTTTATAGTCTGTGGCACTAATCGTTCAGAGAAAACCCAACAGGCTGGTTGCACACAAGTCAATCGATGGATCGACTTGTGCACAACCATGGATTGAAATTCAGCCAATCCCTGCTGAACCAGCTGACTTTCGATGGCAGGCTTAAAGTGAGTCTAAAGGCTCACTTATTTATTTAAAACATTATGTTATACTTACCTGCTCAGTGCAAAGGTTTTGCATTGAGCATCCTCCTCTTATTGGGTCCCCCGTCAGCCACCCTGGGTCCTCCCCCAACCCTGCCAGCCATTTGCTATGGGGGCAGTCGTGTGTGCTTGTTCCTGAGCCAGCTCTGTGAGTCCATAAGACACACAGAGTGTGGCTCAACCTTGCCACACTCCCTCCTCATTTGCTGTTATTGACAGGAGCAAATGGCTCCTGCTGTGTCTAAACCAGGGGTCTCAAACTGGCGGCCATCCAGCTGTTGCGAAACTAAAATTCCCATCATGCTTCTGCCTATGGGAGTCATGTTTGTAACTGCCAGCCTTGCAATGCCTCATGGGACTTGTAGTTTAGCAACAGCTGGAGGGCCGCCTGTTTGAGACCCCTGGTCTAAACCAATGAAGAGAGAGAGAGAGCCAAGAGAGCCTCTGCTCTTCTGCACATCACTGGATCGATTGCATGCTCTGGTAAGTATTTAGGCATAGGGGGAGCTGCTTGAAGAAAGTTTATCTTAATTTATAGAATGCATTAAAGTAAAAAAAAAAAAAAAAATCCCCCAAAAAACAAACACACACTTCTGCCTTTAGAACCACTTTAAAAAGGGATTCTGTTCACTTTGGAGAAATTTCCTCTCATTTCTCGTTTTGTCTCCAGGGCAAGGGGTGAACTGAAATCTCCCCAGCAGGACACAGGCAACACAAAAATAACTTGACAGGGGTTTAACAAAGCCCTACTATATCTAAAACCAAAAAAGCTGTGGCTTTACATACACTTAGAGGTAGGCTCCAGTTTAATTTAATATCTCAATGTGCCCCCTGACCCATTACAACACAGTTTAAATGAGGCAGACATCTCTTTACTGCCCAGGTAGAGTCCTGGTAGGTATGTTTGCAGGCAGCACAGCAATATCCTTTCCGCTAAAGTGCATGTTCTTATCCTTCCTATAGAAAATAATGGCCTGGCTCTGTGGAAACAATGACTGCACACCGAATATTGAAGAGACCGTTAATCACACTATCTACTACCATGACACTGCCCGGACTGGGTGGCAAAGGGATAAGTTGGCATCTGGGGTAAGTTTTTATTTATCACTGTAATGAGAGGGGTTCACTGCACAGATCATTTATAGGTGAATACTATTTAAACTCAATTTCAGCCAAATGTACATTTAGTGTGAAAAGGAAAGAGTTTCTGTTGCAGTTTGTGCCCCCCTTCCCTGTAGGGAGAGGGCTGATTAGAAGTCTCAGGGGGGACACAAACTCCAACAAAATATAAATATATCAAAAGGGACAGGAGGTGAGCTGACATCTTCCCAATAGGGAACATACATTAATAGGATATCAATTTTAAATGGGGATCTTTTTCTGCACCACACCCACTTCTATACTCTGCCTGCAATGCCGGGAGTCACACGAGGAACAAAGGCAAGCAATACTTACCCAACTGCTGCCTAACTCTGGGTCAACTTACACTTGCACTTTTCCATATATTATGTTGGATGGACAGTTACATACCTCTGCATGTGTAGTGTGTTTTTAAATGTTGCAATCTGGCTGTAGTATCTGGCAAATGCATCCCACATTAAAGCAGTATTAAACCCAAACCAAAAAATTGTAATGTCTTGCATCTTACTTACTCATCATTAGACGTGGTGGCTGCATTTTTTTTTATAGGCTTTTTTCCCTCTATTAACCTGGTGATCTGGGCAGTAACACACCTCTAGTTTTGGAGTGCCCCCACACTGGATTAAGGAGCAACAGGGCGATCCTGCCTTCCAATCAGGTTGCCAGGACTCCAGATTTCATCCCTTCCTAAAAGCTATATATCTTCAGGCTGATGGACTTTAGAAAGGAGGATAGATGGAAAACCATCCAATCGATTCAATCCATGCAAGACCCTTCACAAGCTGGTAGGCCTACTAGCTTAAACATTTTCTCCTTCCTATAAAACCCAATCAAACAGAGCCTACGGTTCCATCAACGTTCAAACTATATTGTAAAGAGACATCATCACTCACACATGGTCTGTTGGCGGAGTATGTTTTGCTCATCTCTCCTACAGAGAATTACGTGCCCTTCAACTGCATAGCAGAATGACACACTCTCGACAGAACAGGGTTATATTCTTTTTTGCCCATTAGACTTCCATTTCTTCCAAGCTGCAGGAATCAGGCTACAAAAGTTTAGCCAGACAGTAGAGGGTGTTGCTAAAAATTACATGTTTTCAGAGGTACCCCCAAACTGTTGGTGAAACAGAGATCCGCAAGATATGACATATTTTTGACATGCCTAAAGATCAAGTCTCTATGGTATAAGGCAGGGGGAGACAACCTCGGCCCTCTTTTTTCTTTCACCATTTTCTCTTTTGGCTTCCCTTATCTTGGTGCTATACTCAAATAAAATGCATTTGTGTCATTGTGAAACTCAGCATTCCAAAGCACCTAGTTATGTGCATGAAGTCAGTTTTCTTCATTGCTTTGCCTACTGTAAATATTCTTTGGATAGCTTGTATTATTGTTACCAATAAAAAGAAAAAAAAGTCACAAAGGAGCATTTGGACAGCAGCACTGTCAGTCTGGGGAAAGGGCAGTGTTACATATATTAGCAGATTTAGAACCACTAACAAGCAGCTACAGCAGTTTTGTTCCTTTTGGGACACAGCTTTAACGTAAACAAATAAAAGCCGATCATTGTAAGCACCCCTGCTAGTGGTAAATGGTTTGTCTCAATCCTCTAACTGCTGCATCTGTAGGACAGCTTGCTCTGTTGAAAAACAGAATTACTGGCCAGATCACCAGGTGAAAATAAAAAAGCAAGCCTAAAAAAGAAAGCGAATGCAGACACCACATCTAAGAATTGATAATCTGCAATATAATAAATGTTTGCTTCTGTGTTTAATAACGCTTTCCTATGCGGTTAGGTGATTGCATAGATCCCACCGGTCTGTGTGTGTCTGCTGACAGAGAACGGTTTTGAATCCGATAGCGCAGCGACTTCACTCAAAAAGCGACCATAGCTGCAGGGCGTTCATGCCCAGCAGCCACAACAACATAATAGAGGGCCAGAGCTTTGCGATCATACAACTACCGTACATAAAAGAGCTTAGAAACATTTATTTCAGTGGGAATTTAGGAGAAAATGTGCAATGAGGGAAGCAACATTTAACAGATTTGTTTTTGTGCAGCCTTTTCTACCACCACTTCAATGTAACAATTACTAATCGATTTAACACGGCACTACATATTCATGAACCAAGAATATATGCGTCCCTCAATAGACCAGACAGAAAGTTAGATTGTTATACTTGCTGCATTCATCTTTTTTTGGAACCTAATGAGTTAAACACAGCTCCCTCCCCATTTAGGGTATATATTGGCCTTGCTGTTTTTGCTACAATTGCACAGACTACTTATGTGAGAAGTTATGGCCTCCACTAGCTAGCCTCCTAGAGGCCAATCCTCCTATAGATGGCAACATAACCCAGGGTTCATGAATATGAAATACCGTGTCCCTTAAAGAACAACTATAGACAAAACGTATATATTTTTTCATTTTGGATAGAAAGCATAATGGAGATATTTCTGGAGGGTATGTTGGCGTTACCATATCCCAGCTAAATGCTAAAGGGGGCTGGAGCATTGTATAGAGCAGTGTACAGGTAAAATACAGTGCACTTGTAAAATGGATTATGCTTTGTCTCCCTCTTTAGCAAATAACTGTACTGTGGAGGGAAAAAAAGCTGTCAAAGGTCTTTAAATGAAACACAAGAAAAACACCAAAATGCAACTGTGACCAATTATGACCTTGTAAACAACCCTAAAATGCCAGGTTTTCGAAAATTCACTTTTCTGAAAAGCAATGAGTGTTCCTCCCTGCCTATTTTAACCTCTTTTTTGCGGAACAAATGCACTGTGCCTGTGTGCATTGCACGCGAATGTGGAGTGTTTGTGGTGCTTTCCTATTCACCTGAATGGGTCACATTTTGTGGGGTGGTTTTAACTCTGCAAGTTTATAAAACACCTCTGACATGCTCACAGAAGGTCTATTATAGCAGCACTTCAAAATATTGTTGCCCAGCCTCTGTTTTAGGTGACATTTTCTCTCATAGCGGAGATCAGGAATGCTATAATATAGGCGAGTTATTGCAGGAATGTTTTTAACGTCTTCTGCACAATATAAATGTTTTAGCTCAGTGTCCGGATATATCCGGTTTGGCAATGTATTACTGTCAGATCTCCTAAGCCGGCCATATACTGTGTGAATCTTGTCTGGTTCCTGATGAACTGGCCGAAATTCGATTTTCAGGGGGACACCCCTCTCACCTGACATCCTTTTATTTAAAAAGATCAAAGAAGCCAGGCCAAATTGTCTGAACAGTGGCCGTTTGGGCATTCGGACAGTTGGTGGTGGTAGCCAACATAAAAAAATAGCCTGGTAGTGAGGATTCGGCCATCTGCTCCGTCAGTGTGGACAGTTGAATCTGGTAAAAAAAAAATTTTTTTGCCGTATGGTCAGCTCTGCAGATCAGAACAACTGAGGCTTGGCCATAGGTGGAGCATCTAGATATCGACTAATCAAACTAAACTGAGGAAACTACCTCTAAATTAGGAACTTACCAAATGATAATGAATTCCAAGTCTCTCTAAAACATATCTTTTACAAGATGATAATGAGGGTCAATTAGTGAATTCAATTCCATGTTTTCCTAAAAGTTTCCTGTAAATCTGTATATTCTTCTAGATATTATTAACCTCAAAAAGGAACATTATACTATTCTACCTAAAGTGGAGGTCCAGCCAAAACTTCACCTTCCACCTCCTGACTGAATTTGGACAGAATGGGACAAGCCTCTGAGCTCTGTTAAATTATTACGGTCTGCGTTCTTATTGGGAAAATTCCCATTCCTTTCCTTGTCACAGTGGCTACGGTTGTTTAGGGCTAACTTGGACTTAAACCAAGTGTGCTTCTCTGTAGGGGTTTGGCAAAATTTAAACTGGTTGCCGTTTGAAATAAACTTGTCTGGGTTTGGTATATATTAGTAAACAAGGATTTAATGGGTCACCGGTTGACAGACAGAAGGGATGTTTCCTTATGTCTCACCTGAAGACTAGAGACAGTGAGCCTTCGAGCGTCATCAGATGGAGCGATGATGGGAACCAGGAACGGACTCTGAGGAATGTGTTCATCGTTAAACTTGATAACCACTTCATAGTCACCTAGAAAAAGAAAAAAAAAAGGAGAAAACAGTTACAAAGCCAAATAAGCCAAAACGTATGGAATGTATTAACACGAAAAAACAGACATGTAGAATTTTCTATTTTGAATAGAGTGATGAGGGATTACAACCATTGCCAGGTTTTTAATACTGTGTGTTCCACAGAAGAGATTCACCTCCTCTGTGTGTCCTGGTGACCACTGCCATTTAGGACTGAACATTGATGGAAAATCCGAAATTTTGAGATGTTACCAGAACAGGAATAGAAGAGAAGTCTTACAATGAGGACATTTGTTGCATTGACAACTAAGATGGGATTTTTCTTACTTTACAGATATTTCTTCTGTCTACCAGACAGAAAGTGATGGGAAATCTCCATAAATCGCACTGACAAATTTTTTAACCATTTCCTGCTTCAGGCACAATCTGAAACTGAAATGTTGTGAATAACTATTGCAAACAAATACCTTCAACCTGGAAAGGACAAGACATGTCCAACCGATTGGAAAACATCTGCTGGTGAAAACCATTGATTCCGAGTTCTGAAAAGTTTATTTTACCTAGAATGCCTTGACCCCCTCTAGTGTAATATTTGGGGTGATGTCGCATTGTGAGTATTTGTCATAGCACAATACAGCAGGAAGTGAAACAAGTGAACCCTGAATCTCACCTTGTGAGCAGTAAGAATGCTAAATTCTGGGGGAAAACCGAAGAAAACAAATAAAAAAGGAAAGGGAAGAATAAGAAAAAAAAGAAAAAAGGAAAATACAATTGCCTTTTGTGAAAGTTGCAAGGTTTATTTATAAAATAAAATAAAGAATGAAAAAAAATTAAAAAATAAAGAAAGCTATATTCTTCTACAGTTCTCAGTGAAGAGTGAAGTAATCCTAAAACTATGGTATACACTTTTGTTAAAAAAAAAAAAAAAAAAAGAAGACTATAGTATACAGCCCCATTCTAAAAATGGCTAAACTTTCCCATTCTAAAATTAAATTTAAAAAATTGTATGAGACCATATTTAGTCAGTCAGTACGCACCAGGTTCCTGTACAACATAGGATACGCCAGAAGACCCATCTTTACGATCTTCAAATGAAATCTCTGCTTTGCTGGGCCCCTCCACTGCAATAGACAGTCCGCCAGCTCCTGCTTCACGTGTCCATATACTGAATTCAGCTGGAGAAGAAAAAAAAAAAAGCAACACGCCATTATACATCAAATATTTCTATGTGCTTTTCTTGCTTCTTTTAATTAATATATATATATATATATATATATATATATATATATATATATATATATATATAAAATAGAAATATAAAAAGTGTTTTGCTAAGCAAGATGCCTTGGATGCTACCTTCATCTTTTACGCTGGAACAGAAGAATGATGGCTAGAAACGGAACGATTGCTATTACAAACACAGGTCAGCTCTAGTTATACCATTAAAATCAGGAAACAAAGTTCTCATGAAACAACTGCAGATATATTTATTTTAATTCTAAATTTAAAGCGGGAGTCCGCCGTTTTTTTTTTTTCTTTTTTTTAAAAAGCCAGCAGCTACAAATACTGCAGCTGCTGACTTTTAAAATAATGACACTTACCCACCCAGCGCGCCCGCGATGTCGGCACCCGAAGCCGATCTCTTGATAGTCTCTCGGGTGATGCTGCCGCCATCTTGGGTATGGGAATCAGGAAGTGGAGCCTTTCGGCTTCATTTCCCGGTTCCCTACTGCGCATGTGCGAGTCTCGCTGCGCAATAAGGATGGTCCCCGCTGTCGCTGGGATCCGTGTGTTTCCCAGCAGGCAGCGGGGGACCTTCAGAAAGGGGCGTAGATTCTGTGGAAAGGGGCGTACCTTCTGCAGAATCTACGCCAGAAGTGGGTGCAGATACCTGTACTGTACAGGTACCTGCACCCCCCTCCCCCCTGAAAGGTGCCAATTGTGGCGCCGGAGGGTTCCAATGAGCGGAAGGTCCACTTTAGGGTGGACCTCCGCTTTAAATCTAAAACTAGTGCAGAAGTCAAAATGTGTGGCCTATGTCATCTGGTGCACTTTTTTTTGATTTTTTATTTTTTCCCCCTTTTGATGGATTGGTAGATTTCTCACCTGGAACACCAGCTTCGCCTCTCTCCAGGCCAGGACCTCCAGCTTTCACCTTCTCAGCTCCTCCTTCTCCCAGGGGCCCCACAGTGAACTGGAACGGGCTGCCTGGCACATGCTCGCCTCTGTACTTTACGCTGACTGTGTGCACACCCATCTCTTGAGGAACAAAGCGCACACAGGATGTATTCTGGCCCAGGTCTACAATTTCAGCTTCAGTTGTCTGTCCTGAGGGACTGGTGACTTCAGCTGTTATTTCTCTCCTGTCAATTTCTAGGAATTAAAAAAGAAAAATGGTCAATCAAGTACAGCTAGGAGTCACTTAGAATGTGTCAGCATTAATGACTAAGCAATCAATGTACAGGCAAAAAAGGCCCAGAAGCAAACACTGCAAAACCAAATATACAGCAATAATCTCTGTTCAGCCAGCGTGTTTCATGCTTGGATGGCCAGCGCTGGAAATGACAGATGTCACTAGATCCCATCAGAATAGGTCCTGTTCTGACTGCCCCCACTTATTCTTAAAGGGATTGTGCTTCAGACAAACAACCAAGAGAGTGTAAAGGGTTAACATTTTGCCCTTCCTTTCTTTATCAGTGCTAAACCTACAATGATGAATTTAAAAATGTAATGCAAAGTTGTTTCAATGATTCTTCAGAATTCGGTTTAAGATGTAAAGAGGTCAGCTTGATGTACCGTAAGTACTATTATCAGTGTATTAAATATAAAAAAATGAGTTTATACAGAGGCATAGTAATATTTTATTATTACACCCTACTCACTTCTGGTAGTAAAACAGAAATTATTGTCCGCTAAAAAAATAAAAAAAATAAAAGAAATCCCAAGATTCTGTGTATTACTACCCTTTAATGTGGATCTATTACCAAGTAAAAGGTGTACCCATCATTTGAAAAATAAAAAATAAATAAAAACAGAGACCAAAACCAAATGTACCCTACAAACAAGTCAGTTGTGAACGATATGCAATTCCACAAAACTCTTACCTAGATCCATTTTAAGCACCAACAGGTTACTGTGAGGCTAGATGAACAAAGAGGGTGCCTATGCATTTACATGTGTGGGATTGTGCTGCTGCTTCTAATTGAGAATATGATAATGGTACATTTTTACTTTGTTTTAATAAATTAAGCTGATGACTCCCCGTTGAACAGAAAAACTTTAAATTTCAAGTATAGGTCCACTCCTAGACATCTGCAGAGCCCCTGAATGTGCCATCGGTCTGATGCTGCATCTGTGCTCTGCTGGTTCTAAGACCAAGAACTGAATGCTCAAAGAACATTGACCGCTCAGGTCCTGGTCTTCACTGAGCAGAGTGTTTGTGACAGTCATTTAACAGCCTGAGAATGAGAAAGCTGGGCTTGCTGACTTCGCTCTAGTTCATCCCAATGGTGTTCTATTGGGTTGAGTTCAGGACTGTACACTGGTCCAAATCTTTTGGTGGAGGGGGGGGGGGATTATGGTGTGGGGTTGTTCTTCAGAGGTTGGGCTTGGCCCCTTAGTTCCAGTGAAGGGAACTCTTAAGGCGTACCAAGACATGTTGGACAATTTCATCCTCCCAACTTTGTGGGAACAGTTTGGGGATGGCTCCTTCCTGTTCCAACATAACTGCGCACCAGTGCTCAAAGCAAGGTCCATAAAGACATGGATGAGTGGATTTGGGTTGGAGTAACTTGACTATCCTGCACAGAGTCCTAACCTCAACCTGACAGAATACCTTTGGGAATACCTTTGGGATGGATTAGAGCGTAGAATGCAAGTCAGGCCTTTCCTTCCACATCAGTGCCTGACTTCACAAATGCACTTTTGGAAGAATGGTCAAACATTCCCATAGACACACTTCTAAAACTTGTGGACAGCCTTCCTAGAGGAGCTGAAGCTGTTATAGCTGCAAAGGGTGGGCCAACTCAATATTGAACCCTACGGACTGAGACTGGGATGCCATAAACGTCCATGTGCGTGTAAAGGTAGGAGTCCCAATACTTTTGGTAATATATTGTACACACATACACAAACTACTTTTTAATGGCAAATGAAAACTTTAATGTTAAAATCTACCTATTGTGTATTCATACTTTAAAAACTATAAAGCTACCTGTTTACACAGCAAGGGATACAATACTGCCATAAACAATGGACAGGGAAAGATTATCACACATTTTGTTTGAACGTTTTGATTCTTAGATTATGGTGTATCTTATATCATTCATGAGTGATATGACTGCTAGCTGAAAGATGAGGCTTGTGCTGACAGGCTTGGGTCAATGGCCAAATGCAAGCTTGCTTTCACATGCATTCTGCTTGCATTTGAGGTCAGTTTAAGACGCTTGTGGGATCATTCTCATTGATAGGTGCATTTCACCTGTAGTGGACTACCTTCGGATTTGCATTTTACTTCCTATAATCTATTAACCTGCTTTTGCATACCCATTGACTTGTTGAGGCAAGAGGAACAAGTTCTGATGCAAACAAAAGACAGACACTGGTCTTTAGGCATGTAGTAAGCATTACTGCTGGTTCATGCATCAAGCCCTTTAAATGTCCCTCTAAGGGAGTCTTTTACTAATGTGCAAAATAGAGCAAACCACAGCAACCAATACAGTTCAAGTTTAGTGGAGCTAAACTTTTCATGCAAGATCCACAAGCACATGCTATGTATTCCAGAACACACCCTCGGTCCCTATTATCCCTGTTGTATTGCTTTGGAGGTTTGGATGCGGAGTTTGGAGAGTCTGCTTCATTCCAGAAGATGGTGGAATATGGCAAGTCTGAGAAAGAGCCTCTCGAGATAAGGACAGTTGGAACCAAGTAACTGAGCATAACACAAATAAAACATACTATACATCTATATACAACAATGCACACATGAGCCATGTAGCAGAAAACATTGTTAAATATTGCACCTCAATAAGCACAAAGCAAAACATACATAAGTTTACAATTTTGAAGACCTGGTTTTGACTGGTGCTCCCATTTGCTCTCCGAGCAAAAGTTCTCCTGCTCCCCTCTCTCACCACAGTCTTTTGGTATGCATTACAGGTCCCATAAAACTGCAGGACCATTCACAATGCACAGCACAGCTCACGCATCTGCAGTGGGCACCCGGCTGTGAAACTGCAAGCTGTCGCAGCCAGGTGCCTACAGTTAAGATGCCGGCACCCACCCCCTCGGGTGAGCAAAGGGCTGGATCCTGGGATAAGTAAGCATCTGTTTATTAATATTCAACAGCTACAGTGTTTGTAGCTGCCTACTTATTTTCACAAAAATTACTGGAGTTCCTCTTTAAGGTAAAAAATGTCCCCGTGTTTAAACGCCCCCTCACTCCCTTGTACCCTGTGCCCAATCTAGATCCAGCTCTGTGCCCATCTGCAGCGGTGCTCTCTGCTAGGAGGCAGCAGTGGGAGCCCTTGGCTCCTGCTACCGTCAATCAAATCCTGTGATCAAAGAGTAGGGATGGAGCTGAACTGTGCTGTGTGTTAACCACTTTCAGACAGGACCATTTTGCTGGCTTAAGACCAGACCACTTTTTGCGATTCGGCACAGCGTCGCCTTAAATGACAATTGCGCGGCCGTGCAACGAGGCTCCCAAACAAAATTGAAGTTTTTTTCCCACAAATTGAGCTTTCTTTTGGTGGTATTTGATCACCTCTGCGGTCTATTTTTTGCGCTATAAACAAAAATAGAGCGACAATTTTGAAAAAAAACGCATTTTCACTTTTTGCTATAATAAATATCCCCAAAAAATATATAAAAAAAATTGTCCCCCTCAGTTTAGGCTGATGCATATTCTTCTACACATTTTTCAAAAAAGAAAATAAATATCGCAATAAGCGATTTGTTTGCTCAAAATTTATAGCGTTTACAAAATAGGGGATAGTTTTATGGCATTTTTATTAATAATTTTTTTTTACTAGTAATAGCTGCGATCAGCGATTTTTATTGTGACTGCGACATTATGGCGGACACATCGGACATTTTTGGGACCATTGTCATTTATACAGCAATCCGTGCTATACAAATGCACTGATTCCTGTGTAAATTACACTGGCAGTGAAGGGGTTAACCAGGGGGTGGCAGTGTCGGGGTTAAGTGTGTCCTGGGGTGGGTTACTAACTGTGGGCGGCTGGGCAGTGTGTTAGTGAACACTGATCTCAGCTCCAATCACAGAGCAGAGATCAGTGTAACTTGTTGCTAGGCAGAACAGGGAGATGCTGTTTACAATGGCATCTCCCTGTTAAGCCTCCCTGTGAGACGATCGCAGGTATCCCCGCGGCGATAGAGTCCGCGGGACCCCCGACTGGACTCACGAGGGTCCCGACCGGCATGTGCCGCCGGCGGCGTACATCGCCGTGCGCTGGTCGGGAAGTGGTTAATAGAGCCACACAGCCTGGCTCAGGATCAAGCCTGCACGTGTGCCCCCATAGCAAGCAACTTGCTTTGGGGCACACAAAGAAAAGGAGGAGCCAAGAGAACCATCAGGGGATTCCAGAAGAGGAGGTTGGGAGCCGCTTTGTGCAAAACCACTGAACATAGCAGGTAAGGGTCTTTACAACCACATATGCCCAGTGCACTCTAAGTACGGAGACTAGGCTCTCAACGAAAGCCCTGCTTCCCAATTACCTGAATGCTGTGATCGTCTGATTGGCTATCACAGTGATCAATCACTGTAAAGCCCACCACTGTGTATGCTTTTTCCACTGAATGAAGAGAAAAAGATTCATTGCATCTTCCGTTCCTTGCTAGAGTAAATAAAACCCCAAAAAAACAAAAAAAAACAAGTGTGCGTGTAAGAATAGAAAAAAAAAAATGGATAGATCAAGGTTTGATCTAGGTCAGTGTCAGGGTTGGTGTTAAGGTCAAGCCGAGGGTGAAAAAGGTAATGCTCAGTGTATTTTAAGTAGGATATAAAAAAATTTAATTAAAATTAGCATCAGTGTCGCTGCACCTATGGGTACAGACGACAAAGAACACACATGTGGTATCGCTGCAATTGTCGGCACAAGGAGAATTTATTTTATTTTAGGTTGTTCTTTGTTGGTAGGTTATGATAGTAGCAAGAAAAATACAGGCAAGTTAAAAACGTTTTTTTCCTTTTACAGGTGTTAAGATTTGTTTTACCTTCCATCATGAAGGGTTTAGGGTCAAACTGGGCCCTACGCAAGGCAGCATCTCTGTAGGCCACCACCATCCCTTTGGTTGACATTGCTATGAATTGCAATGGTCACATTAAATCCACCCAATTTGCCCTGTCTATAGCCTGCCCCTTCAAACGCTGTGTACAAGTACATTCTCCCATGTTAAGTGACAGGCAAGTGTACATCTTATGACCCAATTGCACCATCAACCTGGTTTAGTGCAGGGACATGGCTGGGCTCTGTGGATATCAAGCTCCTGCTTATGTTGCCCTGTGAAAGATCCAGCTCTGGCATATCCCAATTTCAAAGTCCGTGACAAATAAGAAAACTTTACCCTGTGTATTTAGATGATGTGCCCCATACTTTTGGATACAATGCCTATAAGTTTCCCCCCTCCTAAAGATTTGGCATTACATGAAATATTGGGTTTACAAAATTAAACCTTTACTATAACACAGTGATACCTCAGTTCACAAACTTAATACATTCCACGTCTCTGGTCACGAACCAAATTGGTCACGAACTGAGGCATATTTTCCCATAGGGTTCAATGTAAATCAGGTTTATCCTTTTTGAACTTTTTTTGTTTGTTTTTGAACCACAAAAATATGAAACAAAGTACAGTACAGTATGAAGAGCGAGAACACTAACACATTCTTGTCACCTGCATTACCTGTTCTGCATTTTCTTTTCAACATGTTTGCTCTGAACAGTCTTGTCACCTTCAAATACTGCTCCGCAATTTCTTCTTGCCACCATGCTTGCTCTGAATTTTCTTTGGAGCCATACTGGATGTCCAGCACAGTACAGTATGTGATTAAAAGCACACAAAAAAGCTTTACAGTAAGTGTGCACATGGATGCACAGTAGAGTACTGTGCAGTATGTGCTAAAAAGCACACCACAAAGCTTCTCAATACCGTGGGGGTTATTTACTAAAGGAAAATCCACTTTACACTGCAAGTGCACTTGAAAGTAAAATTGCTGTAGATCCGAGGGGGACATGCAAGGAAAATAAAAAACAGCATTTAGCTTGCACATGATTGGATGATAAAATCAGTAGAGCTTCCACTCATTTCAGATCTACCCCTTAGATTTAGAGCGACTGCACTTCCAAGTGCACTTTCAGTGCAAAGTGGATTTGCCTTTAGTAAATAACCCTGTGTCTACACAGTTAACTTTCAGCGTGTCTATGACCGCTATCTCACCTACAGGACGTCGCGACCACGTGTTAGAGCAGGGAAGATGGCTGTGGCTCATGTTTCTGAACTGAAGCAGAGTTCGTGTACAAAGATGTTCATGAGAAAAAACGTTTGTGAACCGAGGTATCGATTTACAAAGCCTAATCCAGAAAATGATCTCACCTGGTATTTTTAAATTGAGTTCACAGATGCCTCCTACAGTGGCCACAGAAGGTGCCTTCTTCCGTCTTGTAATACTCTCTTTCACTCTTCCTTCTCCAGTGACTTTGGCAGTAAATGGACTCCCTGGAAGCATGTGGAATAAAATTGTGTAAAAAGCCCAAAGAACATTTACCAATACTCCAAACAGTGTATGTAAATCTTTATAAAGCTGGCCTCACCTGGCACATGTTCATCTGCAAACTTAATGGACACGATATAAACACCTGGCTCTGTTGGGCAGTAAGAGACTTGGCAGGTGCCATCATCCAAATCTTCAGTTTGAATGTCAACTTTACTGGGTCCTTCAACTGCAAGTGAAAGCCCACCATAGCCTGAAAAAGATGACACGGAGACCATGATTTCTGAAGCTTGGTTTGTTATTCTACCTGCTAATACTATTAGCATAATACACTTACCGGCCTCTCTGGTGTCTACCACAAAATCAGACAACTCAAATGTACGGCCCTCATTCAATCCCGGTCCAAATACTTTCACCTTGCTAGCATCTCCTATTTCAGACTGATAGACCATGATGGAGATAGGACTGTTAGGCACATGGCGTCCATTTTTCTTTATGCTGACCAAGTGTTCACCAACCTCTCGTGGAATGAAAGAGATGCCTGAAAATACAATTAGTTTTTTTTTTTTTTTACATATAATTTAAGGCATTGCCCACTAAAATGGGTGTCCCACACAGTAATGAACTGAGCGCTGCAGAGATCTGAACATGTTTGCTCAAAAGTGATATTTTAGTTATATGTGGATTCTGGGGGGCTTAGTCCAATAATTAGGGGCGGCACAGTGGTGTAGTGGTTAGCACTCTCATCTAGCAGTAAGAAGGGTCGCTGGTTCGAATCCCAACCACGACACTACCTGCCTGCATGTTCTCCCTGTGCCTGCGTGGGTTTTCTCTGGGTACTCCGGTTTCCTCCCACAATCCAAAGACATGCAGGTAGGTTAATTGGCTTCTGTTCAAAATTGGCCCTAGTATATGAATGGGGACCTTGGATTGTGAGCTCATTGAGGGTAGGGACTGATGTGAGTGTGCAGGGATAGGGACAATTGTAGACACTCACTCAGGTTGAACTGGATGGACTGGTGTCTTTAGTCAACCTTACTATGAAATTAGATCTCCGACACAGATCCCATCTCTGTGCCTCTCCATCTGGGGGTTTTTCTCAGATGATGGAATTTCCCCCACCATTATGTATTCCAGCTCCTCCCATTTTTTTCACTTTCTATTTTGGGAAATTAACAAATGGAGATACAAAGTATGCATACCTAGAAAGCACAGGTATCTAACAAGCAGATCAGGGTGGATACAAATCGTTTTAGATTTTTATCAAATTTCAATAAAATGTTTTTGGAGTAAAAATCTATCTAAAGATAGTTATCTATTTAAAATACATGAATAATTTAGTTTATGCAGCATGAAGTGGGGCTTATGTAGCATGAAGCTGTATATTATGCCATATTAAAATTTTTGGTAAATTCATTCAATGAATCCAAGCTCTGCAAACAAAGATAAAATGCATTCACACAATTTCACAGTAACCATGAGTTCAGGAATATTCCTTTATCCCATTGTTTTGCAAATCTATGCACACTACAAACTGTATGACTGAATTGGTTCTGATATCGCTGTTTAACTAACCTGACAGTTTATTATTCTAAATAGGAAACCTTAATTTTGCTTGCAAATATTAAAGATTCTAAATACCAGCAAGTCCTTACAGTTAAAGAGCACCTGTCATTTCAGATCCATCATGACAGCAGCTGTTAGCAGGCATCCACTCACCTGCTACCGCCACGTCCCTCACCTTATTGTGGCACTACTGTAACACCAGCTGTCCCATTAAAGTGAATGGGACTGTCGGAGAGTCAACAGGGGGTCAGAGGAGGTGCCGCTGTGGAACAGAGATGACAGCTGCCCTTTAAAAATTAGGATTTAAAAAATCGAGTTGATTTAAATCAAGCCTTCTTACTAGTGATTTAAATCAAATGCACCCTGCAGCAGAGTCTCTGAATAATTTTCGGGTGGTTCAACTTGCATACAGCGATTAAAAGTGGTATGGCAGGTCTGACTGCCTAATTTGTTTTTTTTACATAATACAGTGGTGCCAAAATGGACCAATATATATATATATATATATATATATATATATATATATATATATATATATATATATATATATATATATATATATATATTATTTTTTTTTTTGCCCATTTTGAAATTGATGGCAGCAACACGTATCAAAAAAGTTGGGACAGGGCTATGTTTACCACAGTATAGCACACCCTCTTAACACTCTAAACATCTGGGAACTGAGGAGACCAGTTGGAGTTTTGGGGAGGGAAGTTGTCCCATTCTTGCCTGATATAGGATTCTAACTGCTTGACAGTCCTGGGTCATCTTTGTAAAATTGTATTACTTTCAAGATGTGCCAAATAGTTTCAACTGGTGAAAGGTTTTGACTGCAGGCAGGCCAGTTAAGCACCTGAACACCTCTATAGCCATGCTGTTGTCATATATTAAGTATGCAGTTTAGCACTGTCCTGCTGAAATATGCAAGGCCTTCTCTAAAAAAGATGTCGTCTGGATGGGAGCAAATGCTGCTTTAAATCCTGCATATTTCTTTCAGCATTGAAGGTACAATTCCAGATGTAAAAACTGGCCATTCCATATGAACTAATGTCCCCATACGATCAGAGATGCAGGCTGATAACAAGCTGGAAGGTGCCGCTCCGCTTTAGTCTAGAGGCGCCTATGGTTACTTAAAAGAATGTCAAATTTGTCGGACCACAAAACAGTTTGCCACTTTGCTACAGACCATTTTAAAGTGGTTGTAAACCCTTGTTTAAAACTTTATGTTACAAGTAAGCCTATATTAAGGCTTACCTGTAGCTAACAAGGATGCATGGTTTAGGAGATATCCCTGTATTTGCATGTGCCGACATCATGTGGCACATGTGCACTTAAGACAACTGAAGCAATGGTGCTATATGCTGTTTCTTCAGTTGTACTGTGCCGTTCCCTCGCGCATGCTTGGAGTGACGTCATCGCGGCTCCAGCTAATCACAGTGTTGGAGCTACTATACCCGGAAAATCCGGGACAACATGTCGGAGGGAGAGATGTGAACCAATAATTAGCTATTATGTTATGCATACTAGCTAATTATGCCTTTCTCTTGCAGGGTTTTTTCGCTGCGTGTTAACCTTCTCTTTAAATGAGTTTTGGCTCAGAGAGGACTGGATCATATTCAGATATAATAGCACTTTACCCAGCATTTTTGGATGGCACTGTGAATGGTGTCCAAACAGTGATTTTTGGAAGTACTCCTAAGCCGATGCAGTGATGTCCATCACAGAATCATGCCCGTTTTTAACGCCTTGTCCCATGAGCGCAGATTCTCAGAACCTTTTGCTATTATGTACTGTTGGTGAGGATAGATTTCAAGTCTTTGCCAATTAACCTTATTAGTTACTAAATGTTCTTCCAGCTCTTCCTCGTTGGTATCACTTACTTTGCCAGCTTTTTGTTGCTCTGTCCTAACTTGTTTGAGACATGTTGCTGCCATCAATTGAACAAAGCATATCCCTTCTATAGTGTATACTTGACTTAATCCAAAGCACACTTCTGGTTATGCCAACTCCAACAGATCCAAGGAGATGGGGAGAGGACCGCCAACATACAGCCTGTGAAGGACTGCCTCAGTTGTGCATGTTTCCCTATGAGACTGTAGCTGGGGATCTCATATGACACCAAGAAACCTGCTCTATGCTGTGCAGTGTGCGACATCAGATCTCTGCTTTCTGAAATTATGTGTAAACTGTGCACTTTGAACAGCTGTGGGTAAGAGATGGCTGCAGATAAACATATGGGAGGAATTGTTTAATCTCTGTGCATCACCTGAAGCTAGATAATTCAGTGGGTATATATAAGTATTTACAAGAACTATAAATCAAAAGAGGAATGAACCATACGAAACAAATAATGTAGTAAATAACTCTGTTATGGCATAAGGCTCTGTGCTTACCAATGTGGTTATTCGGAAGTCTTTTCAGGATACATGGCTCATCGTGACCAGATGGGGCTTTAATACTAGCTGTCAGCAGGCTTAGATCAGTCTCATTGATATCCAACAAGAAATCAGCCGTGGAGCCCAGTTTGACTTGAGAACGTCTCCTGTTGTCATCTACAAAGAAACAGATGATGACATTAATTAAGTACACCAGCCACATATACATAGTTCATATTGAGCTGTACAGTCATGTAAATCAGATGCACAAGTATATTAATCAGAATCGCATGCTCTCAGCTTCTGCAGGCCAAACACAGGTTCTGGGATTAATGGACAAACAGACGGATCCTCTTACAGGTCTCTGGAAATTATTTAATCTATTCAATAAGGTTTAGCTTTGAGGTTCTACACATTTGAATGGTTAATATTATTTAGGTAAAGCTGTATGTATGATGCTAATATATGAATCGGAAATTAAAGCCCAAAGATGGTCCTGGTATAATCACAAAAAAATTCAAATTAGACAGAGAGCCTTGGCCCCCAGCAAACTAGTTCCATTTCTATCAATATCAAATAAACTAAAACTGACGCCTGAGTGTTTTGCAAAGTTATACATTTTCCTATTATAATGTAGCACTTTTGCTATTCAGGTAGTACCTGCCCATTCGTGAGTGGTGAAACACGTTCCACCACACTTGGAAGTTCTGAAAACTAGGGACGAGCAAAGTACAAAACTCCATATATAAAATTCTTCTTTTTTCTCCATTATTGAGAGCCAGCTTAGTTTAAATAGAAAAGGGTTTCAATGCCCTACTTAGAGCCCTTTCACACTGGCACCGCTCCACTAGTTTTAGTGCTTTACCGTCGTTTAATGGCACTTTTCAGCCGCTAGCGGGGTGCTTTTAACCCTCACTAGCGGCTGAAGGGTTGATTATGCCAGAAAAGCGCCGCTGCCGAATCGCTTTGCAGGCGCTTCGGCGGTGGAGCCCATGCATTCCAATGGGCAGAGGTGATGGAGGAGCAGTAAATACACTGCTCCTAAAACGCTCCAAAGATGCTGCTTCCAGGACTTTTTCTAACGTCCTACAAGCGCACCGATCCAGTGTGAAAGCACAGTCAGGCACTATTTTTAGCCCTTTAGCGCATGAAAATGCCACCATTGTGAAATGGGTCTTAGTGACTTCATTCTTCAACTGTGTAGTTCACGTCCTCTTCAGTTTTTCAGTGCTGGTCCTTTCCTGGGTTGAATGATATCCAGTGTTCAGCCTTGCGATCCAGGCAACCTTGACAAGCAGCACAGTCTTGTCTGTCAACTCCTTGCAGACGGCAATGTATTTAGTGGTAATAATGTCAGATGGATTTTTAAACTACAGTTAAGCCTATAATAATGTCAGATGGATTTTTAACTACAGTTACCTATAGGTACAGAAAATATCTCCTAAAAGGTGCACCCTGTAGGAGATATTCTAGTGAGCAGCAGCCGATGACATCACCAGGGTGTGCACACTGGTCTCTGAATGGACTGTGCCATACATTCAGAACTCATTACAGCTCAGACATTCAAGCAGCTCAAGTCCGCGAACATGGAAGGAAGGCCAGGTGAAGATGGAAGCTCCTGTTTAGGACAGTGCCCTGCTAGATGTCTTTGTTTTCAGGTAAGTCCATCATACTGTGCTAGTAGTGCAGTGCATACTAGCACATTATGACAAACAGGTCGGGGCCCATTTTTTCTTCTTTTTGTTGCGGTTTACTACCACTTCAAAGTGTTTTTTTTTTTTTTCAAAACGCAATTTTTTTCTTATTAACCATCTCTACTGGGGTCCACCACCAATGATCTTGGCTCCTCCTTTTTTCCGTCTGCGCCCATAGCAAGCCCAGACGTGTGGGCTTGATCCAGAGCCAGGCTGTGTGCGTGGCTCGGACCCACGCCCGCTTATAGGATTTGACTGCCGGCAGCAGGAGCCAATGACTGCCTGATCCTCCTATAAGAGGAGGAAGATGAAAAGAAGAAATGCAGATTGGCACAGTTCTGGATCGTTAAAGGACTCAGGTGAGTGTTTTTTTGGGGGGTTGGTAAGGAAGCAGCCAGTGTTGTCAAAAAGTAATTTTTCTTAACGCTGGGAATGTATTAAGGTAAAAAAAAGTTTTAGCGTTAGAACGACTTAAAGCATTACAACCTGAGCAAGGATCAGCAGCACACTGATGGAGTCATCCCTGTGTCCGTCTGTATATGTATACAGTGGTAGACTGACAGCAATACACAATGCACCAGCCTACAATTTTGAGTCATAGTATGCCTGTCAGTTTATAAACTGTATTGTACAGAACTCTGATAAAATAGAACACAAGTAAAACTATCAGCAAAGGCATTGAGAATGTCTTTATCAAGACGCTTAACAATCTTGTGCCACCTAAAAGGAATTTAAAATTTAGAGGTTTCTGAAGGCAAGATACTGCTCATCTCTTTAAAGATTGTGCACATTGCACAATCACATCTGAGCTGGTTTACTAAGCACAACAAACATACATTTGTCATATAATAATTTCAGACTCAGCAAATATGAAGTCTAAAGTTTACTTACCAGTAACTTTGGCAACAAAAGGACTTCCAGCAATATGTATATCATTGTATTTCACTAGGATGCTGTAATCTCCAGGTAGTGTTGGCAGATAGGTGACAGTGCAAGTGCCATCCTTATTATCAATGCAGCTGATCTCTGCTTTTGAAGGGCCTTCAATAGCCAGATCAAGACCTCCTAATCAGGATCACAATGCAAGCAGAATAACTTGAATTTAATAATGACATAATGACACAGGACAGGCTGTCTCAATTTTATAAAGCCATTTGCAGAGAATGACATGAACTAAAAAAATAAACACATCATAACGGGAGATATTTAACATTCGTAATAAAAAATAAAAAAAAATACCTTCTCCTGCATCTTCTGTCACAATGGTGAATGTGGCTGGTTTGTTGGCAACACCATAAATAAGACCTGGTCCAAATGCTGAAACGCTCCCAGTATTGGGATAATTAACATAAAACTGTAATGGGCTCTCTACAAATAAAAACAAGAATCCAAAGTGATTAACAAATAAGGGACAAAAACTCAGAAATGGATGAACGAAACCAAAGGAAATGTTTGCACACCCAAAAATACTGAAAATGGAATAGGCCACTAGGTGGCAGCCTATACATTCCACAGCAAAGACTGATTTTAATACCTGTAGCAGTGGTCTCCAAATCGCAGCCCTTTGCTTGCCTTTATTCAGCCCTCAGGGCATTGTTTCATCAATAATGGAGCACTATTCCTCCCACTAATACCAATGATGGGACACTGTTTACTCCCAATGACGCAGGGATATTTTCTACTGTCTACACTCCAGTCCCCCTAAAATTTGAAGGGCTGTAAAATGGCTTTTTTTTTTTAAAGATTGGAGACCCCTGACCTATTATTATTATACAGGATTTATATAGCGCAGACAGTTTACACAGCGCTTTACAACATTAGGGCAGACATTACAATACAATTCAAGACAGGGGGAATCAGAGGGCCCTGCTCGTTAGAGCTTACAATCTAGGAACTAGTGGACAGATGCATGCTCTGCAATGAACTATTAACATACATTATTCCATTTATAACCATGTGTATACTTCTATAAGGGTACACCGCTATATATAGTATTAAAGTGCTATGCTCCCCTATCTTTACCCTTGTGCAAAATTAAAATATTAAATACATTTAAAACCATATTAATTCATCAATGTAAATAAAAATAGGTATCAACACATTAATTTGTGAAACTTCTGCATATAAAACAATCTAATACATAAACCATATTCTGTGCTAAATTGACAGTAAGGCCACTTTTACACTGAGGCGCTTTACAGGCGTTTTAGCGCTAAAAATAGCACCTGCAAAGTGCCTTTCCTGTCACTCCAGTGTGAAAGCCTCGGTGCTCTCACACTGGAGCGGTGCACTTGCAGGACTAAAAAAAAAAAAAAAAAAAAAAAAAAAATGTCCTGCAAGCAGCATCTTTGGGGCAGAGTTTAGGAGCGGTGTATACACCGCTCCTGCCCAATGTAATGCATGGGCAGCATTTCTTTCTGGTATTACACGGGCACTATTAACTCCTTCTGTAGCTACTAGCGGGGGTTAAAAGCACCACTAAAACTAGCAGAGCTTTATCGCTGATGCCGTAACCACCCAGTGTGCAAGTAGCTTAATAATGAAGTGCAATCTTCACATACTGATGAGAAATTGTCCCATGTAAATTTTGACATTTTACACAGGACAACTTTTCAGTTATCAGTAGAAGAGCACGGTGTGCTTATTGCACTTTATTATTACTGTCATTTTTGCGAAGGTTCCGCTAGATATTAAAATTGGAATCACTTGTTAACCAGCTACCTTAAAGTGCATCGATACCCCAAATTTTTGATAGTTTTGGATAGTTTATGAAACCTGTGTATATACTACTATTCAGGGCTACATTTGAAAGATTTCCCTCACTTCCTGTCCTTAGGACAACCTTTTACTTTTACCCAACAAAGTGAGGCAAAATGTCTACCAAAGGATATAGACCAGTGATGGTGAACCTCAACACCCCAGATGTTTTGGAACTAGCTTTCCCATAGTTCCAAAACATCTAGGGTGCCAATGTTCGCCCTGACTGATATAGACAATAAACATTTGACAGAGGTTCTAGTAATCACCTACTTAACAAAAAAAAAAAAAAAAAAAAAACATTTTTACTTCTTTGTGTGCTGCTGTTTCCCCTCACTTCTTCTCCTGGGGACAACTTGTTTTTGTTAGACAGGAAGTAAAAGAATCTTACTAAGAGGGCCTGCAGCAAAACCTGACAGATTTATCAATCCCTCCCTTCTTCCCTATTCTATTAAAAATGTAAACATTTTCAAACTTGATAGATTAGTGAAGAGTTAGAGATTTTCTCAAATTATTTAGCTGACTCCGCCCTTGCTGGGGAGAATCATCGCTCTATTTGTCCTGGTGACCACTGTCACTGAGTCAGAAAGTGACGGAAATCCCAAAATGTAAGTTGCAAGAAGAAAGACACACCATGACTATTCTCCAAGGCCTCCTGCACACAAGTTTGTAGCTCCCGTGAATTTCTTCCAGTGTTTTTGTGCAGGCGAAAAGGCCAGCCTCACTGATGGCAGCCTGTAAAACTCTAGGAAAAACTGAAAGCTGCTGCGACTGGACTGTGCAGAAGATGCAGGTTAGCAAAGCCACCAGTCATGGTATCAATTTTAGTACCTGGAATATGTGTTCCATCACATTTGATATGCAACTCGTGCAGTCCGGTTTCTGTGGGAACATATCGTACAGACACAGTACCATCTTTGTTGTCAACGATTTCTGCAGGGGCAGTCTTCCCTGATGGCATAACAACTTCACCTGGGTAGCAGAGAAACACACATACTTAGTAATTACTGTTTTTACCAATTACATGGGAGGCAGATCAATGTCATACAATCAAGGTTTAAATGTATTTTTATACTAGCAATACAATCTGCAACACAATATATTAGGGCTGAAACAACTAATCGATTAATCGACAACTAATCGATTATGAAATTAATCGATTACTAATTTCATAATCGATTAATCGGCCAGTAACAAAATGGGGTTAAAGTTAATGATTCTGATGATATTTACCAGATTGACCCTTTAATAGTATCTCTCTCCTCTAATAGTATATACACTATATCTCTCCTCTGATAGTATATACACTATATCTCCCCTCTAATAGTATATACACTATATCTCTCCTCTAATAGTATATACACTATACCTCTCCTCTAATAGTATATATCCCCTCTAATAGTATATACAGTATATTTCTCCTCTAATGGTATATACAGTATATCTTCAATAGTATATACAGTATATCTCTAATAGTATATACAGTATATATCCCCTCTAATATATACAGTACATCTCTTCTGTGTTATTCTCAGAGTGGATTAGATATTTTGCTCCCTAACCATATAGTTGGTTATTTATATTCACCACTGCATAGAGATATTTAAGAATAAATTGCCTTTTTTTTAAACTTTACATATTAACTAAATTATACACCACGCTTTTTTTTTTTTGTTTTGTTTTGTTTTTAGGTTATTAACCGATTAATCGAAACAACAAATCGGCCAACTAATCGATTATGAAAATAATCGTTAGTTGCAGCCCTACAATATATACGTTAGCTTCTACACCTTATTTTCTCCCAGTAGAAATATATGTCTTCCTAAAGCTGGCCATACAGGAACAGGTATTCATACGAACATGCATACAAAAATTTTCTTCAGTGCATTTAATGACATAATGAATGTTGTTCTAAAGCAGCCTATTTCCACCAGGGTGCCCTGGCACACAGGGGTGCCTTGAGGCTTTTTCAGGGGTGCCTTGGCAAAATGACTAATGATTGATCAAAAATTGTATACAAGCCTACAGGTGGACGAAGCCTGACTTTTAGTTACACAAAGCCACTGATTTTCATCAAGCACCATTACAACTTTCTAGACATTGGCATCCTAACAACCACAGCATCCTTATTTGACCCTCCTCTACTCTTCTTCCTCAGCACTGGGGTGACATTAGCTGACTGATCGAGAGGAATTGAGGAAGGAGAGAAACATTGAATTACTAGTCAGTACCAGTGTGCAAAAGTGTATTTGCTTTGGAAGGAAAAAAAATCACTTCCAACTTTGTGTGTCCTACATGTGAGGATGTTGCTACAGTATTTAAAACTATTAGAATAGTTTTTTTACATTTTAGAATGGGGTGCCTTGAGATTGTCTATCATTTGAAAGGGTGCGTTGATTGAAGAAGTTGAGAAACCCAATTCTAAAGTACTAAAAAAAAATAAAAAAAATTTGCCTTGCAGTCTCGAGGCCCATCTCATTTCCAAAGCAGGTAATGATCACTCTATGCCAACTACTGGGCCCTTATCACTAATAGGAATTGACCTTATACTTTACACCAAAATAATTGGCATGCAGACCAACCTCTTTCAACTCAATCAATCCAAGGGACAAGAAGAAGCGAGGGTCAACACCCGTAAGACTTTCCTCTTGATGAATCATGCTCGAACGATAAAACTCCCTGTGTCTTTTATCAGTAAACTTAAGAGGCTTTTGATAGGGTAGCTGGTTGTTTCACAAACCTACACTTCTTCAAATTGGGTTAGGACCTTGATAACTTAAAAATTTTACAGTCCTACATTTCTTCTCCAAGAGCTAAGATAAGCATGAATGGGTTGATTTGATCCCACTAAGGATTATAAAAGCAAACATTTTTAAAATTAAACTTTAATGAAGATCTACTAGTGTATGGCCAACTTAGCACATTGTGGGGTTGATTTAGTAAAGACAAATCCACTTTACACTACAAGTGCACTTGGAAGTGCAGTCGCTGTAGATCTGAGGGGGAGAGCTGAAATGAGGGGAAGCTCTGCTGATTTTATCATCCAATCACATGCAGGCTAAAATGCTGTTTATTTTCCTTGCATGTCCCCCTCAGATCTACGGCAAGCGTACTTTTAGTGCAAAGTGGATTTGTCTTTAGTAAATAAACCCCACAGTGTACAAACAAATCAAATTAAGTATCCACATGATATTTAATTTGAGTAGAAGAAAATACCAATGAACCTGAGACTTCCATATAGTGTTCCTCGTGGAAACAGACCCCAGTGCCAATCTCGTCCTTTAAGTTGCTCCATGCAGCCTTCATTCCAATATGAATCATCTGCATTACATCAAATAGGCATACTATATCTCACTGGCATTATCCAAGACTTTGTCCCTCTACACCTCAATCAGATGTCCCCACCAACATTTGTGTGATAAAATAGGATTTTTTTTGTCATACTTACCTGTAAAATCCTTTTCTTAGAATACATCATGGGGCACAGAGTTAGGCTAATACCTACTGGGTTATATGCCATCTCTAGGTGAATGGACACTGATATACAAAGTGTTAGATAGGAAGTCCACCCCTATATAACCCCTTCCATACAGGAAGTACTTCAGTTTTGTAGCAAGCACTGAATCTTCAAAAGAGGGGGAGGGATTAGGTATGGTCCCCTACATAAAAAGGGCCGACATATCCGACACCTTTCTAGCCGAGGTGATGGCCATCAGGAAAGCTAGCTTGAGTGACAGCAAGACTAATGGAATTTTCTTGATAGGCTCAAATGGTTATTTCTGCACTAAAGTACTAAAATTTAAGTCCCAAGGACACATAGGTGACCTAATGGGGGGGGGGGGGGGACAAAACGAGTTGCCCCTTGCATAAAGGTTCAGATCAGCATATAGGAGGCTAAAAGCCTTTGGAAGAATACTGACAGGGCCAAAATCTGACCTCTGATTGTACTCAGCCGACTGTAGAAAAGAAAAAACTCTCCCAATCACGTATTTCCGAGGATTTCATTTTCTGGCTTCACACCAAGCAATACAAGTCAACCAGATCTTATGATAGATCTTCCTAGTGACCATTTTCCTAGCATTCACTAGGGTAGACACCACCAGTACCGAGATGCCACGATCCTTCAGCACCCTGGCTTCAATAGCCATGCCGTCAAATTTAGAGACTGTAAATTGGGGTGGAATATAGGATCTTGAGACCACAGATCGGGGTGGTGCAGAAGCATCCATGGTCCGTCTATTGCCAATTTCTCAATCTCCAGGAACCAGGGCCGATACTTCAGACTGAGTTGGTCTTGTGGCTGATTTTTTTTGGTATTTATGACCCAGCCCAAGCTTTCTAAATCCCGCTCTGTGCCGGCTATGCTCTGTTCTAGAGCTTGTACTGAGTGATCTCTGAGCAGGAGGTCGTCGAGGTACCCGAGCACCAAGATTACCTTTGGCCCTTAAAAGACCCAGTACCCTGCACACCTTTCGGATACAGAAATCTGTATAATCACTTCCTAATGCACTAAATTATCTAGTGTCTGAAACAATAAGTTTCCCTTTGGAGGATCTGAGGGAGCACTGGATCTTAGAAACCTCTGAGAGGGGACACCTCGCAATTTCAGCTTGTAACCACAGGATACTGTTTTTGGTGACCAATTCGTCCTCAACCACTGTTCTCCAAATGTCCACAAAGTGCAGCAGCCTTCCCCCCCACCCAATAGAGTGGGGGTTTCCCTTAAAAAAAAAAAAAAAAGGGCTTGGAACCGGGTTTAGAAGCGTTTTGGACCCAGGGTTTATTCTGGCCCAGTGGCTTGCCCCTGGCTCCAGCATCCTATTGGCGGCAGAACTGCCTTGGTGCAGAGACACTGGAGGCAGCCGTCCCTGAGGTTTTAAAATGAATGCCTGGTCCTTCTCTTCACAGGCTCTTCTCTCAAGAATTTTTTTGGATATATTTGTTTAAATCATCACCAAAAGTTCCCCATGAAAGGGGAACCCTGCCAATAACTTCTTACAAGGAAACTCGCCTGACCAGTTCTTAAGCCACAAAAAGTCTGCATATGTGTACAGACAAGAGACCAAAATGAGTAACCTGCTGTATTGAATCCTTTAAAAGGCATCAACAGCAAAACATAGCATTTGAGGTATAACTGTTCCGCTTTCAGCAGGATCATCCACTTGGTTAGGCCTCTCAGGCCGTCTGACCTGATCCTTTAAGGACTGGCAGACTCAAATTCCTGCGACAACTGGCTGAATAGTTGAACTGGCAAAAGAAAAAGGGACTCCAATTTTTTGTCAACAGGGTCCTTTCAAGCCCTGCGTATTATCCATTATGCGCATTAAGTTCTTTTTTAGGGAAGAGACTGCCGCGTCAAACTTTTCCACCGTGGGATATAAAAGGGAAAACCTCTTAGGAGGAATGAAAATCCCGTCAGGATGTTCCCAATCAGCATACACCGCCTGTTCCAACAGTGGGTGCAAGGGGAAAGCCTTTGCGGCCTGAGGAGGTCTCGGGGACCCCAAAGAGGACTGGGGGGCACAGAAACCTCTGCAGGAGGTAACAAAGCAGAACGAACCATCTTGGTAAGAGTCTGGATCAAAAGCCTTTGCGACTGAGAGACTAAAACCAACTGGACATCATCTGCCCCAGATTACTCAGAAGCAGATTCATCTGCCAGGCCTTCCACAGGATCCTTGGCATTTAGCTCTTCCCCATCATCAACCCATTCCTGCTCCAAGATAGGTGGCTCAGGGGAGGGGAGTCTGCCTCCGTCTCGCAGGGTGGTAAGAAGTGTGACAATCATGCCAGCAATCCTGTCCTCTAACCCGGCTAGGGCTGAGGACAGATCATCCCTGGTTATATAAGGCTGAAGCATTAGTCACAATACCAGACAGGCACAGCAGCTCAGACTGCCTGGAAGCCTCTGGTCTTTCAGGGGGATACAACATAGTTTCAACTAGGCTCCTCAGGAGCTACTAACGATTTATATGTGCCCTTGCCTGTAGTGTTAGTTCCGCTCCTCTTTTTTGAAGACCTTGCAAGCAACAAAAAGGGAGTACCTGGGTTTAATATTTACACACCCCAGAAGGGAGACAGAGCCCCTATGCAGCAATCCTGCTAAGCACCTTAGCCTGCCAAATACCTGGTGACTCACGTGACCCGGGTAAGGAAGCACCTCATGCCAGCCATTTTCTGTATAAATAAGGTAGCTGTGCACTGAGACGCTCTGCGCATACATGCACACGAATGCGCGTGGTTCTGGTGAATGTGCAGATGTATTCGTACATGGCACAAATCTTTGTGTACCAAGATCAGGCTATGGCGCATGCGCGGCTCCGAGTGGGCACACCATATGTGATGAAGCCGTGTATGCCATGGCATGGCCGCCAACAGCCGTGACTTCTCGTAAACTCTAGCGAATGCATGTGTGCCATGGAAATCTAAGATGCGCAATGGCGCACCCTTGTGCACGATTAGGGAAAAAACAGCCTAGACAATAAGAAAAAAAAAAAAGGTATTCTTTGCATAACACCCACAGCTAGCCCAAAACTCCCCCCTGTGGTCACCGAACACAGGTGTCCAGCCTCTAGCTAGCTTGACTGATTGTTACAATCACTTACCTGTCCAGGTGCAGGGCAGCCTTAGAAACTAAAGAGCCCAATCTTCACCCATCATAGTGGGTTCCTTTTAGGTTTCGGGTTCACTCCCTTGGACCTGTACAGCACCCTGCAGGAATGCCTTAGCTCTGTGGTGTCCAGGATTCCACTACGCAGGGTCCAGTGCCCGAAGGTCGCATTACAGGCAAAACTTTGCAGGATCCTTGCGTCTTCTTTGCGAGGCTCGGGTACCATTTATTTAAGCATATAAGCTTTTTTTCAAATGGATCCCATCGGCCAATCCCTTGATAAATTTAAGAACTGTTTTGGAACTAAAGACGTGGAGCTCTAGAGCAGTAGCCATCAACCCTGTCCTCAGGGACCACTAACAGGCCAGGTTTTATGTATTACCTTGGGGAGAGATGCAGACTAGAATACTGCAATCACTGAGCATCAAATGATACCACCTGTGATGTATTTCAGTTATCTTGCAAACCTGGCCTGTTAGTGGGCCCTGAGGACAGGGTTGATGGCCACTGCTCTAGAGAGCTCAAACAAACGTGCCCAACCACCTTGCAAGTACTGGTAAAAAACTGAAGTACTTCCTGTATTGGAGAGGTTATATAGGGGCAGACTTCCTGTCTAAGACTTTGTCTACCAGTGTCCATTCATCTAGAGATGGCGTATAACCCAGTAGGTAATGATTATTATCTGTGTCCCGTGATGTATGATAAAGAAAGTTCCTCCTATTGAATTTTTCACTATATAAAATAAACATCGAACAGGAAAACTATGATAAGGGCCACAACGCAAGTACAGGGCCAACATTAGTTTGCATCAGTAGAGTCCCTAAGGGATGTAAGGAACTCAATTTAAAGGAGTGATTTAACCCTTGCAAAAATCAATGTCAGTTTTCGGCATATAAACTTGTAATTCTGTTAAAATGTGCAATATCTGTGAAACAACATGTGTTTTCCTCAATACTTTTTACTCTACGACCTTTAAAGTTCCAAACATCTTCAGATTTTTTTTTTAAATTTTCTTGGAAATGTGGTGCCAGGTGCATGTGCATGTGCATCAATCCTACACTGGTACACATTGTTAGAATGTAAGTGTATACATCTACCCACTAATGCCTTCTAAATATCTAAATTAAACTAATCTCTGCATTTAGGACTGTTTTAAAGCATATCTAAAGCCAAAACTTTTCCCTATTTTGGACAAGGGAGAGAATGGTTATTTTTAAAAGCGAAGCGAAAAGGGGATCTGTCGAAAGTGACAGGTGCATCCTTCAGAAATTTCCCTCTTTTTCTATTCTGGTGACAACTAAAAAGGTTGGATTGTCCCTCACTTTTAGTCCCAGTAAAGTGACAGCAATAAAAACCAGACAGATTCTAACCCCAAAACACCATCCAGAGAAAAACAAAAAGGCTGGCTTATGATACATTTTAACCACTTCGCACCCAGGCCAATTCTGACATTTCTCTCCTACATGTAAAATTCCTAATTTTTTTGCTAGAAAATTACATAGAAACCCCAAACATTATATATGTTTTTTAGCAAAGACCCTAGAGAATACAATGGCGCTCATTGCAACTTTTTATCTCGCACGGTATTTGCGCAGCAATTTTTCTAACACGTTTTTTTCAGAAAAAAAAACAGTTTCATGCTTAAAAAAAACAAAAAAAACAGTAAAGTTAGCCCAATTTTTTTGCATAATGTAAAAGAGGAGGATACGCGAGTAAATAGATACCCAACATGTCACGCTTCAAAATTGCACGCGCTGGTGGAATGGCGCCAAACTTTGGTATTTAAAAATCCCCATAGGCGACGCTTTACATTTTTTTACTGGTTACATATTTTGGGTTACAGAGGTGGTCTAGGGCTAGAATTATTGCTCTCGCTCTAACGTTCGCGGCGTTATCTCACATGTGTGGTTTGAACAGCGTTTTCATATGTGGGCAGGACTTACGTATGCGTTCGCTTCTGTGTGCGAGCTCACGGGGACAGAGGAGCTTTAAATTTTTTTTTTATTGTTCATTTTAATTTTTTTTAGTTTTACACTTAAAAAAATGTATGACTTTTATTCCTATTACAAGGAATGTAAACATCCCTTGTAATAGGAATATGGCACGATCGGACCTATTTACAGTGAAATATGGGGTCAATAAGACCCCATATCTCACCTCTAGGCTGGGAAGAATAAAAAAATAAATAAAATAATAATAATAAAAAAACGATCCTGGCTTCCTAGCCAGATCGGCACCGTTAATTTGAATACCGAGGCCGGGCGCGATGTTATGACGCCTTCGAACAATCAGAGACTCCGGGGACAATCTAGTCCGCCGGAAAGCTCTATGATTACTTGCTGGGACCGGCGGATCCTGTGATCGACTCACCGATGGAAACGGTGAGTCGGTAGAAGCACCGGAGGTCGGCAGGAGGGGGGGCGTCCCCTCCCGCCGCCCGTAAGATCGATCAAGCTGCGGAACAGCCGCTATGATCGTTCTTATGGTGCAGGGAATCGCCGGCTGAAAACGGCAATATCTGAATGATGTCTGTGGCCTCAGGCATCATTTAGATATAACCACCGAAACCCCATGACGTCAATAGACGTAGTGTGGGAACCAAGTGGTTAAAGACCAGCGCAGGCCACAACTAAATCTAAGCAGAATACTAAGGAAATCTCAGAAAAATGTCTTCTGTAATTAAGTCATTAAGTCCATGTGTACACCTTATTCTAAGTTTTATAGAATCATAACCCACTGCAGCTAGTCAATAGGAAGCTCCCAGATGTGTCTCTGGGAGTGTGTGCAAGTTCATGACATATGATACGGTTCTACCTCAACAAGAATGTGGTGGGCAAGACTGAGAATACACAACCTGTACATTCACAATCTTCAGCATCCTCTGTCAATAGATTACCAACACCAGGATACTTTTAAGCAGCAGGTTGGTCTGATGGATTACAGCTATGGTGGGAGGAAATATAGAAGCTCTGGACTGGCATCCCTTGTATGCATTTGAAGGCCTAATATTCCATGTTGACTGAACAGAACATTTAACTTGCTACTTTCTTACTCGCACCTGTTATGTCTCCTGTCCTTATGGCAAAGGGGATAACTAAATCAAAGGGCCTGAATCCCATCCCGTTCATAGAACCAACAGGAGCATATGCAGTTTCCGACACCTGGAAAGAAAAATATGACATCAGTGAAGGGAGAATGGAAAGATGTGATAGCAGAGAAAGGACAACTGGTGGTTTAAGTAGATTGTGATACATACAGATGTGTGCTTACACTTCTGCAATAAAATTCTGATCTAACTATTCATTAAATGCGTAAACTGAGGGCTGGTGCATTATATTGAGTGTGAGGTAGAGAATTCAGATAGACACTTGTCACAAATGAGAGAGATCAGATCAATCAAGAATGTTGAGGTGTCTATTAAAGACAACCTATGCGTTTGAAATTTGTGTGACCGGTGCATCATCTTAATGATATTATTGAGGGTCATTGCTCTGCCTTATTGTAGCTTTCAGTGACCCTAAAAGATTCTAGAGAGGACAAGAGTCTCACTAACTTGAAGTACATCACTTTAACTTAAGAAGATGCTTTGGACAACACAAGTTAGTGAGAACATGATTCCCTACAGGCTATGCACAAACAATTTTGGGTCTCTAGTATGTTACCTGTACCCCCAGCTTTCTAAACAGTCAGAATTGTAGGAATAATCACAATCTACTTCAAAACAACAGCATAAACTTCAAAAGGAAAAAGAATGACAAGTAATGTACTAAAGATAGCAGATATCAGAAGCTCCGGTTGAAGCAGTGAAATCTGAAAGAGAAAATGATTTAGAATTTTACAGGAGAAACAAAAGATGACCAGCAGTCACATGGTGTCATCGTCATTGAGAGAAGTAATCATGGTTATTCAGGAACAAAAATAAAAGGTGAAATGGATGTGGAGTGGTGCAAGGAGGAATACAGCATTTTCAATCAATGAAGCCTTCATTCAATCATCATACTTGGAGTAGATCTACTAAAAGGGGACCTATATGGATAGAGAGTTTTACCAAAAAAGCCAACTTAAAGCAGAGCAGAAACTGTGACAGATGCAAAATGAACATTCACGTCAAGAGATGACTGCCATCTGTTTCAAAAGGCAACTTAACCAAAAGCATAAAGGAACCCGCAGACTATTTAAGAAACCCTTTAAAAGATAATCTAAGAAAAAAAATGTTGATTTGGTCATGATTATCAAAGAAATAAAGACATTTGGTTGTCATTTTCAGTCACTAAAAACAAAACATCATAAATCAAATATATATAAAAAAAAGATAATGATCAACCAGGGGAGGGGTGTTGCAAGCAATCCTAATAAGCAGCAATATCACTTCTGCAATGAAAGACATGGAAGGAAGGTGGATTGGTCATATGGAAATGGAAAAATAAATACCACAGGGTCATAGCCTGGAGGCAAGGCACTAAGAGACTGTTGCTGAGACTGCTGCTGACACACTACTGGGACTTCATCTGTAGCCTGGTACAGTGGAACAAAATGGTTAAAGAGGAAAAAAAAAGGCATTATATTATCCGTCACAGAGAACATGTATGGGCAGCACACAGCCAATGGAATTCATATTGGAAGCAGACATGCCCACTGGGAGTTAAAATAAAGAAGGGGCATCTTTGGTATAGTATAGATTCAAACTTCAGCAGTTCTCAGGGACCTGCCAAAGCTTATACAGCTAGAACAGATTAAATAAGCTTGGTATCTTATGAAAGCATCCTTGGTGGGTTTAGGCAGGCACAGTGCAAGGCATAGCTTGTCTAGGTTTTAGGAATTCTGAACAGTATAGTATAAAACCTACATAACTTCCCCATCACATATCAATGTTCAAACAATGTTGTAACTTCTCTTCCCACCTGTCTCAGCCTAGGCTCCGACCCTGTGCTAGAGTTTACCACTGCCTGACCACCAGAGTGAGTGCAAGCTCTGGAACAAAAGTTGCCAGACCAGGGTGTTGACCTTGACAGCATCCATCACAGGTCCTGAGCTTTGGCTGAGATAGGCGAGAGGGGGGGAGCGATATTAAAAGTACTGCCTAAAATCAAACCATAAAATGCTGCCATTAGCCATAAAACCCTCCTCTGTAGGTTCACTTTTTGGTTTCTGGACTTCAGTGGTTAGCCCACACCAACTGCCATTTCACTGACTCCATAATAATGGACACTCCACCTAACAAGGAAACAGCAGTTTGTGGACCTTTGTCCCAAAGTCAGATATGCAAGCCTCCAAGAAATACAAACTAGTTTATTGGATACACAGAAGGGTTTTCCAACTGGTAAAAGTAATAAAAGACATCTGGTGGGATCCTGACTTTCACAAGTATAAAATGGCTTCCTGAAGGCAGAAATAAGTTATTTAATAGTTTATGCCCCCATACTGCTTTAATAAGGGAGTTTACTCTGCCGGTGTTCTGTCATTTTGTTCATGTTACATAGGGTAATAAAAGTTTTGCAGACACGCATGAAATAAATGGAGGTACCTCTTCATGATCTCCTACAAGCTGTACTATGCACTCAGTTCAGGAGAAACAATGGTTAGCACAGATGAGTTATACCAGAGGTGGACAAAGTAAAAAATACAGATGGCCAATGCACCTTAAACATACAGTTGGAATCCAACTTTCTGTGGGACTATGCCATTGTTGTCAATGGAAACACATTTCCTAGCTCATTGGCGGTACATACTGACTCTAGGATTGTGCAGACGAACTAAACATCACATTACACCACATTGTTGCAAACCATACACGTTTTGAAAAAACACTTTGAAATAAAACAGCCATTTTCAACAAAGCTTTTGAAAAGTCAAAAAAGGTATTGAAACAGTATAATACAGGAACAAAGCATAACAGGCTTACCATGACAGTGAAGGGACTATTGGGAATGTCCACTCCACCAAAACGGACATGGATGACATAGGGGCCAGTCTTGGCAGTAGTGTAGAAAATGTCATAAGTGCCATCTTCATTCTCAATGACATCTGCTTCAGACTCCAGCCCATCAGGATCCAAAACGCTACAAGTGACTTTCCCTTTCCCAGCGGTTGTGGCATCAACCACAAAGCCGACCTCTTCGCCAGTCTTCACAGCAGGCTGGATTCCTGGCCCTGGGACAGAAAAAGAGGTCAGGAACACATAACTTTCCCAAGATCTCCTTGCTTCTGTTGTAAGATTTGGACAAATCAGCCCTACAATTGCTAAAGGAAAGATTGTGCTTTTATAATATGAAATGTACATTTTTACCACCTATCAAGTGTAAATAGGCTGGCAGATATTTTGTTCATTATAAAAAAATAAATAAATCATAAGAATCATTGACGATGGCTGCAGACTTTACTTTTTAAACCATGAGCATAAATGTTCCCTTTGTACCAGAGTGCTTTCTAGACAATTATATGCAAGACAGTAAATAGATTAGACGTTTTCTGTAAGCACTGTAGTTCTCAGGCATGATTATTAATATCAAAGAGTACATGACCAGCAATAGCAATTAAAGTGGAACGCCAGGATGACATATACAGTGCCTTAAAAAAGTACTCATAATTAGTATTGAAAATTTTATATATAAAAAGTATTGAAAATTTTCCACATTTTGTCATGTTACAACCAAAAATGTAAATGTATTTTATTGAGATTTTATGCGATAGACAAACACAAAATGGCACATAATTGTGAAGTGGAAGGAAAATTATAAAATGGTTTTCATTTTTTTTTTTACAAATAAATATGTGAAAAGTGTGGCGTTCATTTGTATTTAGCACCCTTAAGTCAATACTTTGTAGAACCACCTTTCCCTGAAATTACAGCTGCAAGCCTTTTTCGGGATGTCTCTACCAGCTTTGCACATCTAGAGAGTGATATTTTGCCCGTTCTTTTTTGAAAAATAGCTCAAGCTCTTTCAGATTGGATGGAAAATGTCTGAACAGCAATTTTCAAAGTCTTGCCACAGATTCTCATTTGGATTTAGGTCTGGACTCTGACTGGGCCATTCTAACACATGAATATGCTTTGATCTAAACCATTCCATTGTAACTCTGGCTGCATGTTTAGGGTCGTTGGCCTGCTGGGAGGTGAACATCTGCCCCAGTCTCAAGTCTTTTGCAGACTCCAACAGGTTTTCTTCTAAGATTACCCAGTATTTGGCTCTATCCACCTTCCCATCAACTCTGATCAGCTTCCCTGCTGAAGAAAAGCATCCCCACCGCCTGATGCTGCCACTGCCATATTTCACGATGGGGATGGTGTATTCAGAGTGATATGCAGTGTTAGTTTTCTGCCACACATAGCGTTTTGCTTTTAGGCCAAAAAGTTGAATTTCGGTTTCATCTGACCAGAGCACCTTCTCCCACCTGTTTGCTGTGTCCCCCACATGGCTTCTCATAAACTGGACTTCATATGGCTTTCTTTCAACAATGGCTTTCATAAAGACCAAATTTGTGGAGTGCTCCACTAATAGTTGGTCTGTGGACAGATTCTCCCACCTGAGCTGTGGATCAAGCGTTAAGCATCTCACGGAGCAATGTTCAATCCATCATCCAAAAATGGAAAGAGTATGGCACAACTGCAAATCTACCAAGACATGGCCTTTCACAGGCTATGCAAGGAGAGTATTTTTCAGAGAAACAGCCAAGAGGCCCATAGTAACTCTGGAGGAGCTGCAGAGATCCACAGCTCAGGTGGGAGAATCTGTCCACAGGACAACTATTAGTTGTGCACTCCACAAATCTGGTCTTTGTGGAAAAGTGGCAAGAAGAAAGCCATTGTTGAAATAAAGCCATATGAAGTTCCGTTTGAAGATTGGGAGAGGCTATGTGGAGGGTACAGAAAACATGTGACAGAAGGTGCTCTGGTCAAATGAGACAAAATTTAACTTTTTGGCCTAAAAACAAAACTGTTATGTGTGGCCAAAAAATAACACTGCACATCACCCTGAACACACCATCCCCACAGTGAAACATGGTGGTGGCAGCATTATGTTGTGGGGTTGCTTTTCCTAAGCAGGGACAGGGAAGCTGGTCAGAGTTGATGGAAAGATGGATGGAGCCAAATACACGGAAATCTTAGCAGAAAACCTGTTAAGATTCTGCAAAAGACTTGAAACTGGGACGAAGGTTCACCTTCTAGCAGGACAGTGACCCTAAACATACAGCCAGAGCTACAATGGAATGATTTAGATCAAAGCATAGTCATGTGTTAGAATGGCCCAGCCAAAGTCCAGACCTAAATCCAATTTAGAATCTGTTGCAAGACTTGAAAATTGCTGTTCAGAGACGCTCTCCATCCAATCTGATAGTGCTTGAGCTATTTTGTAAAGAAGAATGGGCAAAAATTACACTCTCCAGATGTGAAAAGCTGGTAGAGACATCCCCAAAAATACTTGCAGCTGTAATTGTAGAGAAAGGTGGTTCTACACAATATTGATTCAGGGGGGCTGAATACAAAATGCACACAACACTTTTCAGATATTTGTAAAAAGTTTGGAAAAGCATTTATAATTTTCCTTCCGCTTCACAATTTTGTGCCACTTTGTGTTGGTCCATCGCATAAAATGCCAATAAAATACATTTATGTTTTTGATTGAAACATGACAAAACGTGGAAAATGTCAAGGGGTATGAAAACTTTTTCAAGGCATTGTACAACCAAAGCAGACTTGCGACTGCTATGTGGCCCCAGAGGTGTCTAGCTACAAAATGTTTCACACCGATAGCCAAAAGCACTTTGCCAAAACATTGAGAAAAAAAAAAAAAAAGTATACAACCGATATGGAAGTATTCTATATATCGCTATAGGAACCGCTTTTGAGATGAAGATTGGAGAGGGACAAGGGGTCCCTGAATTGTTTTGTTATGGGGACCTATTACATTGTTGTTGCCCTAGAAACTTATTTCAACTTTGTGAGAGGGGTCTAAGATACAAGGTACTGGTCTCACCACTGAGAAATATAAGAAAACAAGGACAGTTCATCTCATCAGTGGCCACCCACTACTGATCTTGCAGTGTGGCTCCCTCCTGCACTGCCAGGGTGTCACGAACCATAAACCAGGCAGAGACAGAAAATGCAGTTAAAAAAAAAAAAATCACACCTTTAATGAAAACAGCAAAAATAACACAGGTAAGGAACATAGCCAAATACTGAAGCCAGGGTCTGGATGCCAGGGGGGATAATTAGACAAGGCGGGGTCAATAAGCCAGAAGTCAGTTTAGTAAGGAGCAAAAACAGGAACAGGTATCAGAAGAGAAGTCAGCCAGGCCAAGTCATACACAGCAACACACTGGAGATCATAGACCACGCAAGGGCACGGATGAAATGAGCAAAGCTATTTAAATAGCCAAAAGGGGCTGGCTGAAGGCTGGACTAATAAGGCAGGTAATAGAAACCAGGTGAGTCACTGTAGAAACAATGCATGGCTGGTAATTGACAGCTGAGCAGCCTCTGTGCGCTGAAAGAAAAGAGCTGCTTGTAAATCGCAGGAGCTCAGCCCTGACACAGGGTTATATGCTCATTTAGGCTTAGATGATGAGAAAAGCAGTTTTACCTAACCAATACTCTAAGAGCCCTTTCACACTGAGCCGCGCTTTTAACCCCCACTAGCAGTCAAAAAGGTTAAATATGCCCGTGTAGTGCCGCTGAAGCGCAGCGGTGCCCATTCATTTCAATGGGCAGGGGAGGAGTGATTTATACACGGCTCCTCCACCTCCCCAAAGATGCTGCTTGCAGGATTTTTTTTATTACACCAGCCAGTGCATCACCCCAGTGTGAAAGCACTCGGGCTTTCACATTGGGGTGGCAGGGGAGGCATTTTTCAGGTGCTTTACAGGCGTTTTTTTTTTTTAGCCCTTTTAGCGTCTGAAAAACACCTCAGTGTGAAAGGGGTGTGAAATGGTTTCTATTGCTCTGGCAGTGCACTGTTCCTGGATGCCTTTGCATCCAATGCAGCAGTATGGGACTTGCATTAGCCTTGGTGACATCAGGGGTATCTGACTGAAAAAGCATAGGAATGAAGAGACTCTGGGGACTAGTCTTGCAGCATGCAGAAGCAAACAGGAGTGCAGGATCAGACAAGTAAAACTGCTTTTCCCAGTACTCTAGATATAAACATTTACCCCTTGCAGTGAGGCTGGGGTTTTTTACTATCCCCAGAGTTCAGCTTCTGGCAACAGAATAAGTAAAAACTAATTATTTTAACTTTCTTTAAAGGGTTTTTCACCCAAATGAATAAACCGATACTGAGTGGTACTACTAGATGGATGATCTGCAACTTAGATGTGTCAGACTTCATCAATCTGAACAGCCATTCAAGGCACCAAATTCAGCTTCTCGGATATTGCTCAAAGGGGTTTTAGCCATCTTTCTGAAAGCAAGCTAACTTTTTACCTTGCAAAATAAAAAATAAATACTAAATTACATGCAAGGACTAGAGATTAAACAGTGCAGGGAAAAACCAACAGGACACCTTTTCCCAGCACAAAGAATGACCGTCAGTGATGAAATCCCCCAGGAATGCACATTACCGCAAAGGTGCTGGGCTCAAAGAAAGGAAGGAAGTGAAGGAGCAGGTACAGGGCTCAGGTAACGTCATATTAATGGGGGCTACAAGGGATTTCAAATAAATAACAAGCACAGCAGTAAAAATTAAAAAGAGCACCGAGATAGAGTTGCACTCAATCAAAAGTGAACAAAAGAACCCAATACTCTGAGTAATGCAACCTGATTACTTAATGTACTGACTAGACTTCCTGCAGGGATAAAGAGCTTTGTTGGTTTGAGGGATAACTAAGGTATTTATTTCTCTGTCAATATGCTGTGAAATGGGTTTCTTTCCCCTGTTCTCCTCTGAACACATACACTGCTCTAATGTGGGCATAACATTATATATGCAAATATTTGCACATACACAGTAATTTCACTTTATTAGGTGCGCTTCACACCAATAAAAGCAGGCATGTCAAATACCAATTAAAGCGTGGTTTAGGTTGGTAGGAATGAACCTTGAAAAAACGCTATATTATTATGTCTAATGAGGGTTACTTTTTTCTTGTTCAATAAATTTTATTGCGGGTATAGAAGTAACAACTAATATCGAAAGCACCTAGTCTGTTCACGCAGGGTTTATGACTGGGGGAATAAAAAAAAAAAAAAAAAAAAAATCAATACACAGCATAAACAAAAAGGAGGTAAGGCCTCCCATCTAGACGAACACCGAAATCTTAAATGCAGCATACATATAGCTTGGGACTAACCCCATAGAATGCAAAAATAGCCAGGACCCGCATTCTAGTGACTCATTTCCAAATAGTCCTGGGCAGCTATAGACAACTAAGGAGGGCTTAGAAACCTGACAACAGAAAAAGGAGAATGGGGAGGAAGAAGATAAAGATGAGGTAAAGGAGAAAGTAAAAGAATTGGGTAATCCAGGATTGTTTAAGATACCATTTAGAGCTAACCCAACTTGCTGGAGAGAGATCAGGGAAAGCATATACGTCAACCATGCTTCCCAGACTTTAAGAACTGTGTTTTTAAGAATACTGGACATTTATCCATTGACCATCATAGTCGTCAAGCGGTCTCTCATTCTCTGGAAAGGGAACGTAGGTTTCTTCCGTGCTTTTTTATTAGCAGCCATAACCAAGTAGTTTGCCAATTTCTGATGACAAGCAAATATGCCAGGGATGGGGAAAATTTTGCCTCCTTTGGGATTTTCAAATGAAACAGGGAATATAGCAAACCAAACACAAGGGACCAAAAGCTCACCACTCGTGGGCAGGTCCAAAGCTATGCAAAAAATCCCCACAATGGCCACACACCCAGAAACAGCGAACACTAGAAGCCAGGTTGGCACAGGCAATATGTGCTGGAACCCAGTACCACCGTAACACTTTGACTGCTGCCTCTAAGGTAGCAGTATTAGAAAGGAACATTTAGCAACCAAACACTAAGTCCTGCTCCAGTCTGCTGGATCAATCTCAGTACCCAAACCTTGTTCCCACTGGGCCACATAGGAAATTGAGGTGAAAGATGATCGGCAATGCAAAGACACGTAGAAGGTGGAGATAAGACCTGGGAATGTTGACAAATGTGTTCAAGGTTTTCTGGAACATGTAAGAGGAGGTACACCGAAGTGATGCTAGTCAGTGTTGAAGCTGAAGAGAGGATTACTTTTAAGTATGAGAATGCAGTTAACATTTACTCAATAGAATAAATACCAAGATAACAGTCATCCGTTTGATGGCATGGGTTAGAGTGGAGATAGTGACACTCGGTCTTGTAGTAACTAGTAAACAATATGGGCTAGGTGGATGGCGGTCGGTTTGTTATCTTCCTATTGTAGAAAGGCATAAGGGCCCTGTTTATTTCCATATAATATTTAGGAAAGGGGCAAAACATCAATTAGTAAGAAGACTTGTCAAGTACCATTGAGTATACTAGAAACATTGTGCTATACAGGCGATCCCCGGGTTACAAACAAGACAGGGTCTGTAGGTTTGTTCTTAAGTTGAATCTGTTTGTAAGTTGGAACAGGTACATTTTGTAAGTGTAGCTCCAGCCAAAAAAACAATTGTTAAGCTTTTTGGATAGCATAGGGAAGGGTTAACACCCCTGTAACATTTGTTTTTCTGTCTGTGCCCCTGTTCAGAAGATTTCGCCTCACTTTCTGTCGCAATGACAATTGGATTTTGAAAATTTTGGGTTGTTGCAGAAACAAGCCTTGGTGATAAAGCATCAGTGGAGACACCTTTTTCTCATAATAACACTTACCGGAGTGAATTAACCTTCCTAGGGGTAGATTTCCTCTCACTTCCTGTTGTCTCCCTCCATTTGTAAGTAGGATGTTTATAACTAGGGGACTGTCTGCAGATCATTGGGTATCAAATGGCAAAGGTTTGAATGAAAGATTCCCAGACATCAAAAAATGTTGGGACCCGTGTTTCCTTATGCAAGGAGGTCTCTATCCATTTCATAAGAAAAACCATAGGACAGCTTGGTTTATATCTACCTAATGCCAGAAACCTTGATTTAAAAAAAAAAAAAAAAAAAAAAAAAAAAAAAAAATGCAGCCCTCAATAAAATACTCCCCTACTCTCTGGAGCTGTCCACCGCAGACTCGCCTCTCTGCAATTTAGATCTGGTCCTTCTTGTTGAATATCATGCAAACCACTTCCTGTAAATGCAGGCCATCCTGCACCTCCCCTCTGGGGGGTCATCACCAATGCATCCTGCCCTTACAGTACAAGGATACAGTCAGCGAGGCTATCTGCATTAATGAGGACCATCAAGTGTAAAAAGAAGGAGGTGAAGCATCATATATGCACAATCACTTAGGTGGAGTATTTATTACCCAAGGCAGTGGTCACCAACCTTTCGGACCTCACGGACCACTAAACTCACAATTTTGAATCCGGCTGACCACTAACATGCCTTATACACACAATGCTCCGACTTTCAGTATTGACTGTTAGCGCATTGAGAACAACACTGGAAACATTGGACGGTATACATCTGCCACAATGTTAATTTGTGGCAGAACCACTGAGGGCCACCAAAATTTTCTCATGGACCATCAGTGTTCCATGGACCACTGGTTGGCAACTGCTGCCCTAGGGAATATAAGTGTGTTATATCCCATGCTCCTTAGTGATCAAACAAATATCTAATCAATTTAAAAAAGCATTGAAGTGGCTGCAAACAATTGTGTTCCAACAACTATAGAGATTAAAGTGATAATTTTTGTTGTGCCCACCGCTAAGCCCTGGTTCACATTGGTGCGATTTGACATGTCAAAACGGCGGCAATGGCACCGTCCAAATCAGTGCAATGCTGCATTTTGCAGCGCCGCACCGATTTCAAAAAGTCGTTTCTGTACTACTTTTTGCAATTTCGGGCTGCAATTTACATTTGAAATCTGTGCAGAAATCTAAACAGATGTCTCTGAAATTGCATCCGAAATTGGGACATGCGGGAGTGAAATTGTTCAAGTACAGCTGAACTTGCACGGCTTCATTCCCGCAGCTCAGTGTGAACTTTGGCTAATACACAGATATGTGTGCACTCCCTTGCCTAAGCTAATTAATATGAAATCAAATTATAAAATCAAAAATAAAATAGTGGAGCCGGGTGCCTATGTGCCGTTAACCAGAAGTGACCCGGGAGCTGCGGCCCCACTGTCTTACACATACAGAGCATTTGATGTTGGTTTTAATGCAAGTGTAATACATTTTAATAAAACCAGAACTTATTTTACATACTACACTATGAGAGCCTTCCATCTTGTATGAGCTTACATTTAGAGAGATACCTGTGGATTTAAAGGGCCACACACCAATTACCTGGAGAAGTGTACTAAAACGAAGAATGACAGAGGAAGTAAGGAATAGTGGTGGAGAGGAGTCTAGTTATGTACCCCATTAGTGCATAGGGTGTTCTGACCTGGTTCAACGGGTCATTGCTGGAGGTGAACGAAGTAATGAAAGGTAGTGGGAGTCACCATGCATGAAACAAAAAGCACCAGCACATAAGGGTGGATTATATGAACTATGCAGCACTAACATGGAAGAGCATTACCTATTGTGTGAAAGAAGGCTCACAGACTTTATATATGTTATTTGCCTGCACACATTTTTGTTTTATAAATTCGTGATTTCATATTAATTACCTTAGGCAAGGGAGAGCACGAGTGTGCACACATCTGTGTATTCAAGGTAGACGCAACAAAAATTGCCCTAGGAACTAGCTGGGGCATTGTTCAACGTATAGTTTTAATCCATCAAGGGCATAAAGAAAAACAGTAAACTACTGAACCTCTTAATCATGTTTGCATGCTCAATCTAAAAAAAAAAAATTGATGTGCTAGGTTTATGAAGCCAAAACTCCTTTGTATACCTGTTGCTGTACACTTGCTGGCATCTCCTGAAGGCATTGCCCTGATTCTGTATGGGGAGTAAGGGATATCATCGCCTCCATACTTGACAGCAACCTGATAGCGTCCAGTTTTATCTGGAATATAAGATACAGCGTATGTTCCATCCTTGTTGTCCAAAACCTGGGCCTTCTTTGGTTTGCCTTCTTGGTCCTAACAAGAAGATAAAAAAAATATTATTCAAATGACCCAACTAGATTGTATTTTAATAAGGTCAGATCAATGAATAAGGAATCATAATTGATTTCCAGATTTCACTCTCAACACACCAGCATCTATCAAACATTTAGATTTCGTATTTTAGTAGACTGATCCTTTAAAAAGTCTGCAAAAGACGTTAATTTTGAGGAACATGGGCCGACTGCACGGTAAACAGTTAAAAGATACAATCTGAAGCAAAACACTTAAAATAAAGCAAACATCAATAAAAATTACAACTCCCTTGGAATTCAGGGAATGATCATCTTCAGTTACACTTGCATGTTTTGAGAATTTGCCCAGAATGTCGCGCGTTGTCCTTCCTTCCAGTGTTCTGGGAATATCCCCCAGGGCGGCCAAGTTATACTTCATTTTAATTCCTAAACAAACAGCAATGTTTTTCATGTCCTATGATTTACACTTTGTAACTAACAAGAGGGAATACAAGCGAGTCCCTTGCATCCTGCATTAGCATCCATTCACCACTAACATTGAGTTATTGAAGACATCTGCTTCATGGGGGAAATATGAAAAATAATATTGCTTTCACACAGTCCAAATACATATAGAGCATAAACTATTTTTTTAAATCTTCCAAAATCATAATTCTGTTCAGCTAGTGTTTTGAATCACATCTTAATATATGGCTAGGGGTGACACCAGTATGCAAAACTTCCAGCTTCCTTTGTCATGCCACCTCCTTCAGCAACTGGCTGGGCTCCTCCAAGACAGAAAGGTGTGCACCCAACTCATGTCCTTGCTTAGCATAGCTTTTATTAGCACAATCAGTAAAATTGCAGCAAAAAAAGCTTACGCATTTCTGCAGCCAGCCTTAAAGGCCAAGTTCATCTAAAAAATTAATTAAATGCACATTTTTTTGCAGGTTTTTTCCTTAGAAGCCTGCAGATCTGCCATCGCAGGTGCATTGTCAGGCTCCTGCAGAGACTCCATAAAGCTGTCTGCCCATCTACCTCCCATACGGGCAGTTACTGAAGTACAGGAAGAATCAAACTACAAGAGTGCTGGCCAGCACCCTCAAAGTCCATTAAGAAATGCAAGCCATCTGACGAGCTGGCAGACGGAACTTGTAATTTGTTAATTTACAGACCTCTGTTAATGGATGATATGGCTGTGTGGGTGGATGTGTTAGTAGGGGCGGGAAGAACATTTCACGTCCACTGTCATGAGAAGGGGATGATGCTAAACATGTTGCATTATAAATATGGGTGTACCATGTTCAGAACGTGTCCTTTAATCATGATAATTGATAATAATAATTTGCCGAAATATGCAAGCTTCTTTTTGCTGCAATTTCACCAGTTGTTCTAATAAAAACAAAAATTGGCTGCCGAGGAGGAGGGAGGAAACTGAAGCCGCCACGATGCCCATGGAGAGCAGGGGAAAGTGAAGCTGCAGTCGAGCAGGAAAAGCCACTGGTGAAGCCCGGGAGACGCACTGCTCCGGACCAGGTCTGGAGACTGGGGGGGTTTGACTTGTTTGCCCCCCCAAAAAAATTACCACCGGCCACCATATCTCGGGTGCACAACTTTCTATCTTGGACTAGTACCACTCATTGGTGGGGGATCAGCACCATGGGCTGCAGCATCGACCTCTAAACATCTTGTGCTTGGCATTGGAGGTGGAGCATGGTTGTGGGACTGCTTGTTCTTTCTTCCTCCTGTAAAACACACCTAAAGGAATCCTCTCTCTAGCTCCCAGTTCCTGAAACAGGTTGCACTGAAAGCACCAAATACGGCCATGAAGCTTGAATGAACTCCCCACCCTCAGCCAGATTTTTGACATGTAGAAAATAATGAAAAGTTAATGAGTGGTAGTAAACTACCACCTATTTTAAATAGGCCACCTGCAGTGTTATACCATAATGTGCTAGTATATTATGGTAAACTTGCGTTTAAAACTGAGCCCTCCAGTGCCCTCCTCCTGTGCGGTCATCACTGCTGGTGCTCCCATCTTTGCCCGATCTTCCTTTTGAGTTTGCGCTCTCCAGCTTTTTGAATGGCCGAGTCCCAACAACATTACTCTTGCACTTTCACACAGGAGTCCATGTGCCCTGAATGCAGAGCATCACAGCGCATGGGTAGGGACGTCATTAGTTAGAGCTGATGTAAATATTTCCTCAGCGGTGCAAGAGATATTCACCGCACCTACTATAAAGTGTTTTTTTTTTTTTTTAACGTATCTTTTTAAAGATGGGTTACCTGTAGGTACAAATTGTAAATCCAAGTTTACTATTTTAAGAAAGATTTCTGGAGGTTATACATTTTTGTCTATCTAGCATGGAATGCTTTTTTTTTATTTTAGTTTAAAGACACTTTGGGGAATGTTTATAAAGCGATGAATCTGACATTCAGCAAACATTCTCTGCAGGCAAATCTGCCAAGTCCATGTGTTTGTAATGGCAGGGATTTATTCTTCACCAAAGACTGTTTAGCAAAAGTCACATTTTTCTAATACAATTACACTCCATGCAAATCCATACGCCAAATAGGATTAATGGATTTTATGACTCAGGAATCCAACCCAAAATGAAGTGAAATTCTATGAGAAATGGAGACAGTAGGGGAACATGCAACTACTGTTCATCATATACATTGTGGGATAATGATCCAGTTTAATAACATAAGAGATACACTACACTGCTAAAGGACAGACTTTTCTAGGCTTCTTAGGTTTATTGTCAGATATTGGTAAGTAAGGTATACAGGAACAATCAGAGCAGGCAACCAACAAAGAACATCAAACGTGACTTACGGTTATAAGGACAGAAAGATCTCCTAGTCCTGCATCCTTGGCATTAACGGCAAAATCAGCAGGAAGACTGGCTGGGACCCCTTGAGAGCTGAGCCCAGGACCACTTACAGTCACCTTGCTGGGATCGTAGGTTGGAAGAACTTTCACTTTGAAAGGGCTGAAAACATAGGCAGAATTTGCATTATATATAAGCTCCAATAAAATGCTGGACTACTAGTCATCTTCAGCAGAGATTTTCCTCATCTATGTAAAAAGAATTTGTAAATGGCACCTCTAAAGCAGTGAAAGATGATATGTACAGGGTTGCAATACAACCAATTCTACTAATATTTTATGACCATGGTAGCATAGAAATTGTATAATCTAGTCTTTGAAGTGTACAGGCTTATAATTCCACCACTAAAGTCATCCACCAACAATTGTGCCAAGATACACATGTATACAAAGGTGATGGTAAAAGCACCACACCTAACTTGGGTCTTTGATTAGTGGGAAACTCCTGAATTATGTTGACTCCGCAAATATAAAGTCAAAAACAACATGAATATAGTAAACCAAAAAACAATAGATCAGCCATCCTTTTGCTTCAACAAATCGGGTTTACTAGAGTTGGCTTTGTTTTTTGTTTAAATAAAAGTGCATTAATTGATATGTATATCTGTGTAGTCAGCATTATTAAAGTGATATAAGTCGTGTTTTTTTGGTTTAAAAATAACAAACATGTCATACTTATCTGCTCTGTGCGGTGGTTTTGCACAGAGCAGCCCAAATGTTCATCTTCTCTAGTCCCTCTCCAGTGCTCCTTGCCCCTCCCTCCTGCCAAGTGTCCCCAATGCAAGCAGCTTGCTATGGGGCATCTGAGCTAAGTCGCTGCTCAGCCCGCCCCTCTCTCTCCCAATTGGCTCACTGACTGACTGGCAGCAGGGGGCGTCAATTACCTTTTTGCTAAATATATATTTTTTATATTTATAGCAAACTTTTTTTTCAGAATTTTCGGTCTTCATTTATTTAGCAAAAAATAAAAAAAACTTAGGAGGTGGTGATCAACCACTCAAGGACTAGGCCTTTTTCTGACACTTGTTATTTACAAGTTTAAATTTGTATTTTTTTCCAGAAAAGGACTTAGAACCCCCGAACATTATATAATTTTTTTTTTAGCAGAGACCCTAGATAATAAAATGGCGGCCGTTGCAATATTTTATATCTGTATTTACGCAGCAGCCTTTCAAACAAAATTTTTTGGGAAAAAATTCACTTTCATGATTTAAAAAAATAAATAAAAATAAACAGTAAAGTTTGCCCATTTTTTTTTGTATAATGTGAAAGAGGTTATTGTGAGTAAATACATAACCAACATGTCATGCTTCAAAATAGCGTACGCTCCTGGAATGGCAGGAAGTGGTTAAAAGTGCCTTGTAGGCAGGTGGTTAACACAGGGCATCTTGGTAGGAACTTTGATACAAGAATAGGTTATTTTTTGTCCAATTCTACTTTAAGTGGGCAGGCATCTTTTCCATATAAATTAAATGAACATCTGACTCCTAATACTAAAAGAGAAAATAAATCTAGTTTTTTTTTTTCCTTACCTCCGAGGAATCTCCTCATCAGCATACTGTACAGACACGGTGTAAGGACCTTCAACACTCGGTGTGTACGCCACAGTGTGTGTCCCATCTCCATTATCTGTAATGTCAACTGGTTCTGCAACTCCTATGAAGACACAGCAAGTTAGTTACAGGATTTCATAAAAAATAAATCATCTTGAAACTGAACCTAGAAAAGGTGTGGACAAACTGGTGTAAAAGGGAAAATTAATTGCCATCAACAGCATCCATGTAAATCCTTGCGTTAAAGCTCTATGCTTATTTATAACAGAATAAAGTGGGTTGGCTACTGTTATTTCAGTAAACTACTAAGCTAAAAAAAACAAAAAACCTTCAGAATCTGGTATCACAGTTTGTGTGCACTACTCCCTGCTTTCACAAAAAAAACTTTTTCTTCAGATTAAAAATGAAAAATTCCTTGAGGCTGGGTTCACACGATCCCTTCACCTGTCTCACAGCAGGGGTCTGGTGCGTCCTGGTTCATCGTTTCAGGTCCGATTTCAGCCCAAGTTTTGGGCTGAATTCGGACCTGAAACGGAGCAAAAGACGCCCATTTCTGCAAAATGCACTGGACCTGCTGCAGAGATATGTGAACCGGCTCCATAGAGAGTCGGTCAAAATCTCATGCTATTGCTTATTAGATGTGGAGATATCCGCATCCAATTTGCAATGGTGTGAACTCAGCCTAAAGTGAACAAATCTCCACTAAATTTTCCATATGAGCCATGATCATACTCAAATAAGAAGCTCCCCCATTCCTCTAGTGTGAATGTTTTCAGATCAATCCATCTCTTTCTGTGTAACAAAGTTCTCAAAATCTCTTTACACAGTTGCTTTTTGCCTTTTGTGGTTCTTGAAGAATAAGCACTATCCAGGTGAAACAGAGCGGCGTCTTTTTGGAAGAGATTGAGCTGAAGCCATTCCTAGGATCATTGTTAATGTGGCTAACATTCAACAGTGTACGGCAATATTTCTATACAGGGACATTTTTTCATTCTGGTCGTATTTATAATCACCTCGATGTGGCTACATTGTAAGTAAAGGCAGAGAGGTGGATGCCATTTTTCTGAGGCAATGTTTACAAACCGTGCCGCAGAAAACACAGAATCAGCCAGTGCCCATGAAGAGCTGTGGATAGCTTAGATCACATGCACAACGTACAGAGTCCATTGGACTGGCTCTGTGTCTGTGGTGAACCAATCACAGCCTTCACAAGTGTAAACACTGTTAGGGTTTACAAAAGTTCATTCACAATTTAGGAAGGGGGCGTTTACATGTCAATAATACACCAGCAACAAAACTAAGAGGCGGAATATCAAATGATCTAAAGAATCTACACTAAGTTGTAGTCTACCATTACCAGTAACAAAAAACAAATCTGGCAACTATAAATCATCTTCAAACTACCATAATACACTTTGGAAAAACCTAAAAATTACATATACTAAGCTTTGCGCACATTTCCATGCCACACAAGGTTGGCAAAGTTTAGTTTCTTACAATATTGAGAAGTGCTCCAGGAAATGTTAAAAGAAATGATTCTTTTCCAACCTTTCACAGAAAAAAAAAAATAATAGCCCAATAAAACATGGGCAGAGAAGGGGAGGTGTGGCCAGTAGTATTGAGATTTCATATTTCAGTTTGCACACAGATAAAAAAAAGCAAAACAAACACGATATATTTAGTGACACAAACTTTAGCGCTGTCAACGTACAGGGTATGTGATTTTGCCTGGCTGTGCCACCCACCGGCAGTAAAATTACTGTGGACAGGATGGAAAGTGTTTAAAAAAAAAAAACACAATGTGCTTTCTGCCACCTCCAGATCTCCACATTTCCTTTTTTTGCTGCTGTGATCTGACTTCTTGTTACAGGATGGCTACATTGGCTCCATGGTCCCACTATATGTAGGAATGTAACCACCCTTTCTTGCTTGTTCCAAGATTGACTAGGGACTATGAACTATGGGATTCGGTGTGCACAGAGCAGTGCTTGTTCCAAACAAATGTAAGAGGGAAAGGCTGAGGTCTGGTAGCTCATGGATGACATGCAAGGAGGCAGAAACACACAATAAGAAACGATTTAATCAAAAAATAGACCACAGGGCAATAACATTTAGGGGTTGATTTACTAAAACTGGAAAAGGCAAAGTCTGGTGCAGCTTTGCATGGTAACCAATGAGTTTCTAACTTCAGCTTGTTTAATTAGATTCCTTTCACACTGAAGACGGTTTAGTGCTAGAAATGGCACATGTAAAGCACCTGAAAACCACTTCCCATGCCTCCATGCGATTGTGTGACGTTACAAAAAGTCCTGCAAGCAGCATCTTTGGGGCGGTTTGGGAGCGCTGTATACCGCTCTGGCCCATTGGAATGCATGGGCAGCTTTTCCAAAGCGCAGGCAGTTTTAAGCCCTTCTTCGGCCGCTAGTGGGGGTTAAAAGCGCACCGCTAGAAAAAGCGCAGCTAAATCACTTGTTTTTTCCCTATAAAAACAACATTATATACTTACCTGCTCTGTTGCCATGGATTTGCTCAGAGCAGCCCAGATCCTCCTCTTCTCTGGTCCCTCTTATGGCATCATGGCCTCTCCCTCCTGTTCAGTGCCCCCACAGCAAGCAGCTTGCTACAGGGGCACCTAAGTCGAGTCACAGTTTCCTGAGTCCATTCAGTCATGGAGCCTTCACCCGGCCACGCGCCCCCTCTCTCCTGAATGGCTAGCTTACTTTGACAGTAGCGGCACTGGACAACGTTGGACAGAGAGGGACTTAAGTGTTAGGGGGGCTGCTGCACACAGAAGGCTTTTTATCTTGAAGCATAGAATGCATTAAGATAAAAAAAAAAACCTTCTGACTTTACAATAACTTTAAGCCTAATACGCACAAGCCGAATGTCTGGCAACATCGGCCGGTTCAACAGAAACTGGCCAACATTTGGCCCATGTGTACTGGAGTTGGGTCGGCTTCTGTTGAAGGGTCAAGACCGAACAAGATCAGCCCTCTCAGGCAATCCGTTTTTTTTTTTCATTCAGCCCTGCAGGGTTGAACAATAAAAAAAAAAACCTACTAGTGTGTACTAGGCTTTAGTGTCACTTTAACCACTTCAGATCCGCGCTATTGCCAAATGACGGCATTAGCGCGGACCTACATTTTCAGGACTACGTCTATTGACGTCGTCCTGGTTACGAGCGGCCTGCGCGCCCCCTGAGGGGCGCGCGCGGCGCGCTCTGTGATCGGCGAGTCCGTGAGACTCGCCTGATCACCGATCCGTGTAAGGGGTCGATCCCGACCCCTTATCACGTGATCAGCTGTCAGCCAATGACAGCTGATCATGTGATAGAACGGAGCCGGTAATCGGCTATTATTCCTCCTCGCGCTGACAGCGCGAGGAGAGAAAAAAAAAGCCGATCACCGGCGGCCGTGATCGGGACATCAGTCCCGATCACGGCCATCAATACAAGGGACCACCTGCCACCTGCCTGTGCCCACCTGCCTCCCGCAGTGCCATCCTGAAGTAAAATAAAAGAAAAAGTAAGTGCCCCCCGTCAGTGCCCCCAGTGCCACCCACAGTGCCACCCACAGTGCCACCCACAGTGCCACCCCACAGTGCCACCCCACAGTGCCACCCAATCTGCCTCAAAGGTGCTGCACCCCAGTGCCGCCCATCAGTGCCCAGCAGTGCCGCCCATCAGTGCCCAGCAGTGCCGCCCATCAGTGCCCAGCAGTGCCACCTATCAGTGCCACCTATCAGTGCCCATCAGTCCCATCTATCTGTGGTACCTATCAGTGCCCATCCGTGCCACCCATCCGTGCCACTTATCCGTGCCACCCATCCGTGCCATCTTATCTGTGCCCATCTTTGCCCATCAGTGCCGCCTTATCTGTGCCCATCGGTGCCGCCTTATCTGTGCCTATTAGTGCCGCCTTAACTATGCCTATCAGTGCCCACCAGTGCAGCCCATCAGTGCCCACCAATGCAGCCCATCAGTGCCCACCAATGCAGCCCATCAGTGCCCACCAATGCAGCCTATCAGTGCCGCCTAATCAGCGCACTTCAATGAAGGAGAAAAATGACCCGTTTGCAAAATTTTATAACAAACTATTAAAACATGATTTTTTTTTTTTTGCATCTTTTTTTGTTTGTTTAGCAAAAAATAAAACTCCGAGCTGTAACTAAATACCACCAAAAGAAAGCTCTATTTGTGGGAAAAAAATGATAAAAATTTCATTTGGGTACAGTGTTGTATGCCCGCGCAATTGTCACTCAAAGTGCATCAGCGCTGAAAGCTGAAAATTGGTCTGGGACTGAGGGGGGTTTAAGTGCCCAGTAAGCAAGTGGTTAATATCTAAAAGCTAGTCTGTTACATTAAGTAGCATTTTTCACTGTGCATCTGCTACTGGTAAACGATGCCAATTGCATTTTGGGAAAACTTGATACAAAAAGGAAGAGAGAAATAAACTATTTTTATGAATGGAGCGCATCTTTTCCTGAAGAGGTTGGAAAAGAAAAATGTTCAGTTTAAAAACTATGAAGTTGTAGTAGCAACATTTAGATGATGTGAGATGATATTTTTCAAGGAAAAAGCATTAACTTTAATAATACTGGGACAGCCTGGTGCAGAAACTGGAAAGGACTCCTGAAGGTTGGTTGTAACCAATTATATATATATATATATATATATATATATATATATATATATATATATATATATATATATATATATATATATATATATATATATATATATATATTTTTTTTTATATTGCGCAGTCCTCAGTATTATTATGCATATCCATTATACATACATTATAATTGATTTAATTTGACAAATAAAATCAAGAAAGATTTAAAAGAAAGCCCTCAAACCAAGTAGTAATCAGGGTTTTGTAGGAAGCAGCAAGCTATCCCAAATTGAAAGAAAAAAAAAAAAAACACACATTAAAAAAAAAAAGATATGAAGGGAGGAGTTATAATGCAATTTAGCAACATTCTAACTACTTTACAGTATATGTTCAATAACAGTATACAAGTTTTTTTTCCCCTCTCCCCTTACCCCCATTCTCCACCCTGTTTAAGGATTCTAGGTGCTTTCCACTACAAAATATCATGTGGTAAAGGCAGATAACATTGCCCCTCCAACACTGTTTTGAGCATTTCCTTTTTCAGCCAGTTTTATATTACATCATAAACTACTGTCATGTTTCAAGACACTTTATCCAAGTGGATAAGCATTTCCAGATATTTCAAGTGCAACCCCATTCTTTTGCTAGTGGAGAATATCAATCTACGTTAGGGGATTTTTGGCTGTTAATCACAAGTTAAAAAACTTAAGCCACCCGTAGACTGTTTGAATTTCCTGTTAAACTAGCCAAGATTCGAACCATGTATGAGCAAGCTGAATGTAAGTTGATCGATCAACTTGGGTAAACCAGCCTGTAGGATTGTACATGTGATTATTGCTAGTGGCTGTTATAGACCTGCCAGGAGAACACTATGGCTCAATGGAAGGGAATTCCCAGTCAACCCATAGTTGCAGGAAAGAAAAGCGCTTCATCTATGGCCAGCTTTACAGTTTTTATTTGCGACTTTTTTTGTTTTTCATACTTTTGATGCTTTCTGGGCTGTTGTGCCTTGTCCTTTGGATTGTAGCTACAGATCCTGCATTATATAAACTGTATTTTCTAAAACCGTAATAAAAATATATGAAATAAAAACAATTGCTTTGTGAATGTCTTAGCATTCAAGCAGTCATGACTAAGGCCCGTAAAGTTTGCCTTTTGCCAGACAAATGTAACATTCCCTAATATTGGATCCTAAAAGAAAATAGCCTTAAGAACATTTGACCAGAAGCATTAAAGAACAAGCGACTAGAGAGACCACTGTCCACACGGTGTTCAAAGACTATAGAGATTAAAGTACTCTCTGTTCGGGAGATTCATCCAATGGACAAACGAATGGGTGTTTGGCTAAGCAAAAAAGTATTAGTACCATTACCAAATGTGACAGCTTTCTGCTCAGGGCCCCTGGTTAGGCAGTTGGCATCTGCTACCTTCAGCTGGGAATTAACAGGAGTGGTAATGCTAAGTCTAGGCCCCATGTATACACACAAGGTTTATCAAAAGGCCATAACCATCCCAAAGTTGGTCTTGTGCCACATGATGTCAGGACTTTTCAGACCCTCTTTCAGGAAGAAGTGAGATGAGCAGGTGCATCAGAATTTAGGACTACAAAGTACACTAGGTGCTCTGTACCACAAAGTCATGAGAACCAGACATATGCCCTTTACAGAATTACAGGTATAATAATGAATGCATTTCTATAAAGGGATAGGAAAATTAATAAAACTACTTGGTGATGTAAAACCTCCTGGATTTGGAAACACTGACCTAGAATAAAGCACAGCTCCACAAAGTTGATTTGCAGACTAGATTTGCATCAACTACATTCTTTTGCACTTCACACTACTAATTTCTCCCGACATATCAGAACTTTCCTTTGGCTTCCTAATCTTGTATGGTTGGTAATTCCAGCATACAAGGGTCTGATTGTTCCATGTTCAGTACAGTAATCATCTGTATAGTTCTTGTCAACTGACACCATTCAACAGGATAGCCCGCTGCATCTCAGGTGCGTTCCCACGGGGTCTGTAACACAAGCTAAATTGCCCATCGCCAGGAGAGTGTCTTTTGATGTAGATCAGGGTTTGTATTCAAAGGAGCCAGAGAGCCTAATATTCAGGGAAGGGATGGGGGGAGAGCGTGCTAGGTTCCCGTGCCGATGACAGAAAGGAATGGCATGAACTAGCCAACGTTGACCTCATAATCAAGTTGTCTGAAAAACGTTCCTTGTAGCCAATAACAGGAACAGGATTCTGCTTTGCAAGTTTAAGATACAATATAGCATGAAGGGTGAATCTGATTGGATGCTATGGAATCAAAGCATTTTGATTTTAGGCATTATGGATTATGACATTTCCAAGTGTCTTAGGATGCAGTGAAGACCCGAGCACACATGCACATTGATTGCACGATCTTTACGTGTGTAAGCTCTATACCTTGAGCATTTTCATCACTTTACTTATTTTCAGACACTAACAAAAATTCAACTTTCCAGGTTAAGCTGCTGGACCTAGTATTAATATTGAAAGCCTTAGCCCTTGTACACACGGTCGGAGATTCCGATGGAATGTGTCCGATCGGACCGTTTTGTCGGATATTCCGACTGTGTGGTCTGCATCGGACTGTTTCGGTCGGAGTATCGGAGGGACCAACTTTTCCAACTTGCCGGTAAAATTTTCCGACAAAATGCTCCGATCGGACATACTCCGATCATGTGTAGAGAATTCCGATCGGACAAAGTGCCACGCATGCTCAGATCAAATTCCTACACCAAAGCTATTGGCTGCTAGCGTGAACGTAGTCCCGTCGTAACGAAACAACGTAATCACGTCGGATTTTCCGACAACTTTGTCTGACCGTGTGTATGCAACAGTTTCGGACAAAATCCATCGGACAAAATCAACGGATTTGGTTGTCAGAATCTCCGACTGTGTGTACAAGGGCTTAGGCTACAGTCACATCAATAGCTACTAGTGAATTCTGCATAATACCAGTCCAGCTCACAAAATAACATCCTCTATTGTTCACTTGACAAAGTACTGTAATGCAGCTGAACGACTAAGGCTGGGTTCACACATATGCCAATAGTATGCAGATTTTCCCACTGGCTCTCAATGGAGCCGTTTCACACAGGTCCGGGGGTGGCAACGGTCAGCATTAAAAAAGGGTCCTGTGTGTCTTTGGGTCTGATTCAGGTGCAAATTCAGGAAAAAAATTTGGACCTGATTGGTCCCTGAACTGTTGAATAAACACACAGCGGGGCCCAAGTCAAGAACCCGCGGCCACACATGTGAACCCGGCCCTAGACACTCAACTGATAACGTGTGATATAATATTGCTGTCAATATTAGGAGAAGTTATATATAAATATGTTACAAAAAGTATGTGGTAGATGAGAGTACATTCTGTGAACACCTAGGGTGCATACAAATACTGTCTTTGTTGCCAACAGTCAGTGCATGATGATAGCAAATAGGCACATAGCAGGTTAGACTATGAATATATAGTATTATTTATATCTGACTCCTATGATGTTTTTAAAATTGGTTCCTGATGTACAGTGGAAGCAACTATTTTGCAGCCCTAAACAATTCCTAAACCAGCCAAGTATTAGAATAAAATTGCAGTGCTGACCATAACATCCAATCAGATTTTAATTTAATACTATAGGTTAGAAACTGTAAGAAAATATCTGTTGGGCTGATATAGAAACACAAGCCAACAGAACTGATGTGACATTTCCCCCCTACATTTGTAGACAGTCTCCAAACAATGAGCAAATATTTGTTACAGGTGTGAGAATGCACCTTCTAATTTACAAGAGAAATCATTTCTTAATGGTGATAATTGGATGATTTAAAAGTGTTAAAACTATGATTTTGGTCAGAAAAAGCAACCAGAAGCAAGATCACTCAAGACTTGATTGAATGTCCATGTTTTTTCCTGGAGCAGATGACAAAAATTCCAAACCTGGCTCTTTTGCATCTCGCTTGAAGTCACCTTTAAAGAAATTTGAAATGGCTCTCATTGGGCTCCGTTTCAATAAAGAGTCTGTCTCATCAGCTAGAAATAAATAGTGTTATAAGATCCATCTTAAGAAAAAACATTGTTTGTAGTATTGTGCTGATCTCAAACCCCTGGACCATATCATGTGAAACCACATTAAGAACAAACAAAATCTTCCACTGCTATTGTATCTTCAACATGTCTGTCAGAGTGTAGTACTACTTACAGACTGCATTCAGTGGTGGCACTATGTTAAAAAAAAAGGGGCTAACCATAGGAAAATTATCTCAACGTTAAGAAAAAAAAAACTCACTTATAGTAAAGAAAAAAAACAAAAATGCATTGTTTGCTTAACCCATAATTACAAACAATCAAAATGTATAACAGTTATCTAGAGAAAAAAAAATATGAAAGGCATATTTTAGTGAATTCACTTGTAGGATTATAAAGTGACAGTTAAAAAAAAAAAAAAAAAAAAGGAAAAAAAGAAAGAAAGAAAGAAAGAAAGAAAGAAAGAAAGAAAGAAAGAAAGAAAGAAAGGATTTATTTTCAGACTTTACATAACTACAGGCTGCAGTAAGAGTTGTAGATGTTCAACATCTTTTCTTTCTGATGTAGGAACAGTAAAGTGTTGACAGCAGACAATGCTCAATTCTCCTTCAACAGCCTTTTGACATTGCCATACGCTAGTGTTACAAAGTCAACCCAGAGCTATTTGCCTTTGGTAATGTCAGGTGGGCACACACTGACAAAAACGCACCCATTTTGAACTAACTTCCACGGTTTCCTCCAACTATCCCAAAATAAAAAAATTAATATGACCAATATAATAGGAAATCCTTACCTCTTGGTCCAGTCACTTCTACATTAAGAGGAGCCACTCCGGCTTTGCTAGTGTCCACCACAAATTGCTGAGGAATTTTGGCCCGTACAGAGTTTCCCAGTCCAGGGCCAGCAACTTTTACCTTGCTGGAATCAACAACATCTTTTACAGGGACCTTGAATGGACTTCCTACAACATATGCAGAGTAATATGTAAAATTAGTCAAGGCCACCAACAAAGTAATGATTTTAAAGCAGACAGGTAAAACTTATCTAGAAAAATCTTATATCAGTTAAAACAAAGCAAGTTCAAACCAGGCTATAAGCAAAACCAAATATACTCTTTCAATTAAGGACATTCAAGGCCACCTAATTCTTCAGCCAGTACCCAGTCAAAGTGCCAGCAAGTTCTCCTACTAGTATTAAAATCAACATAAACGTTCCAAAAGTTTAGACAGCCAAGGTGTCTAATGGACTTTGATGGTGGTATTGAACTTGTTTTAATTGCTAGCTCTGCTGTTGTAAATCTCTGCTGCAATTGATTACTATGTTCTTGTTCTCAGTTTATAAAGAGGTGGGTATGAAAAATAATAGGATTTTTATAACAGCTTACCTGTAAAATCCTTTTCTTTTGAAGTACATCACGGGACACGGTGCCATAGTAATTACTCTGTGGTTATAGTCCACCTTCAGGTGCTGGACACTGGCACACCCTAAACAGGAAGTTGCCGCCCTATATAACCCCTCCGACTACTGGGAGTATCTCCATTTTGTAGCAAAGCAACAGTTAGATCGGAAAGCATAGCTACACACTGAAAATTAAGATTTTCCACTTTGAAAGTAGATATTACTAATGAGCGAGGAAATAGGCATATGGAGATATGCATCATTGAGGCCAGATGTCCTCCTCCTCGTAGGTTGGAGATAACAGATTGGATAGACGTCATGCAAAAAAGGGAGATTATATTCAGGAATTGAATTTTAGCTTTTTGAGATCCAGAATGTCCATTTGGATTTAACCAAACCCCAACCTCTCTTACATATGGGCCACCACTAACACTTTGCCAAAAAATGGTCCAATGCTTGAGAGAAAGATTTCTTATTCCCGGAATCCTTAGGAACGTATGATCTGAGAAAACAAGGAGACGGAAACTCTTGGAACTCCAGTTTTACCTTGGACCCATCGAGGAATCCCCCCATTTGTCTTGACTAAGGATGAGCTCAGGCATGTTCGCATGGTCCACGTTCAGAACCCACCAGGAAGTTGGTGCTGCGCTAATCACAGCCAGTGAGACATTGCCCCGATGTGCGGCTGCAGAGATCGAGCAATGTCTCACCACCTGTGATTAGCGCAGTGCTGCGTCGGAAAAAAACATTTTTTTTTTGGGCTGAACACCTCTTTAAAAGGCATTCCCCCCACCCAGAGGTCCTTTTTATCTAATGCATGCACACCATGGCCGATTCTATCCTATGGGTAGCTTTACTCATGGTGGCCTGCAGTTTCCCTGGAGAACATGGCTCTATCCATTGGAATGAATGGGCCCATCCAGGGGTGCCTTCTGAAGCAAGAGCTTCAGGCAGGACTGCACAGCGAAGGTAGCTGTATTGTGGTTAAAGAAAAGTATTTCTCCAGGTGGACTGCACTCAGGCCAGGGCTGTACAGCTGTCCTAGTGTGGACCACAAACTATAAATCCTCCATCTGTAAAAAGCTTTAAAACAGCCAACATGTTTATGGTGTTTTAGATGGCAAGAAAGGAATGTGCCATTGTTCTAAAAGAGATTAATATGCAACTTCTACAGCAAAACAAAACAATATTTCACAAATGTCCAATCAAAAAAAGGAAAAAAATAAATCAATGCGATGCAAACACGCATCTACTTCAGCCCAAATGATGGCAATGAGACAATATGTAACCAAACTGAACAGTTTTCAGCTAACACACAAAAGGAAAATTTACTGTCTGCTCCGGAACACTGAGGTTTGGTCTGTGGATAGACTTACAACCAGTAAAACAACTAAAACATGCTATATTTAGGAGTTGAAAGTTTAGGTCATTTTGTCAATGGTCCATTTTTAAATGCTTCATGCTGGCCTTTGAAGCATGGTAATAAATATAGGAGCCATAAAACATAACAGCAGCTTTGACCACAGACACTGCTGTTTATTAAGTTAACACAGCTCAGTCTATAATTTACATATTGAGATATTCTTTTACTATTTACTGCAAGACACATGTTGCCAAAAGTCAGAGCCAGCTGAAGGATGCCAGCAATATTCACAGTACCTGGAATATGCTCTCCGTCATATGTTATGTTGACATCATAATCTCCTGTGGCGTACGGCATGTACTCAACACTGCAGCTGCCATCTTTGTTGTCCTTACAAGACATTTTGGATTCGGATGGACCCTCAACTGTAATTCCCAGACCGCCAATCCCTGCCCCTCTGAAATAAAACATAGCAGGTCATTACAGGATGATCGTTTAATTTCTCTGCCCCTCAACATTCATTGTTCAGCCCAACAAGACTACCAAGTTCAGCTAGAGTTTAATGCTCTATTCGGCCATTGTAATAAGGTTGCCTTGATGTAGTCTACGTATTTTAGAAAATCAAATGTAAACTTGCTTATCATTAATCGCAACTGGAAAATCAATTCAGCTCAGACTATTCCCAGAATAAAGCATTAATAAAAAGCTTTGGTTTAAAATTCTATTTTTGCTCTGCTATGGATGAAATTCTAATGTAAATATATTTACATTAAGTTAAGTAAGTAGGTAAGTTCACTACACACACATAAATCTATAGGGGAATTTTAAAATCTTATTTAAAATGTGCAAGACTAGCTTTACATTAGACAGGTTTACATATTAGATTAGCGATGGGGAAGCTATAAAATAATAAAACGTTCATAAGCCCACTAACCTTTTAATAATATTAAAAAACTCTAGTGGCGATTTATCATCGCTAAAATATGAACTGACAAAGGGCAACAATAACATGACATTAGCAAAAAGATGACACATACACATTCCAGGGCTATCAGTTTAATAAAACAAAAAACAACCATAAAAACAAAAAAACTAGTATTACATTTAAAAGGCATCCTAAGGGTCAGACATTGGCCTTAGCTACAGAATGAAGGAGGGCAAAAAACTGTAGCAGAGCAGGCCACCCTAATGATGTAGCACTAGTTTAACCTGTAGCAGCAGTAACTATATTATTAGCAACAAATCAACTATAGCTATTAAATGACGAACTACAAATTGCCGTTGATCTTTGGCACTTGCTACACTGAGGAATCAATACTACAAATTTGCCTGTCTGAGATGGCTCCAAGGCTAACCACAGACCTATCAACAACAGGAAATTAATTTATGTCTACAGACTCTCTGGCAACACCAACTGACTGACCAGTCTCAGGTCTATGGCCACCCTAGGACTTTTTTAGACTGGGAAGTTATACAAAAAATGTACTGAAAGTAATGAAAAAAATGGGCATTTTTTTATAGTTCATTCAAGTTTCATATGTTGGTAGAGCAACTCTTCCTCTGGAGTAACTCCACTGCAGGTAAATGAGGGATTCCAAATAGAAGTAATATGCAGTCATTGAATCCTTGACAAAGGAGGGGTGCATTCTGTCTGACGTCCACAGAAGGCTCCAGAATGTTTACGGAGAAGACACCACTGACAAAAGTCACCAATGACAAGACATTGCTCTGGTTAATGGTGTTCTCAGTAAACATTCTGTAGCCTTCTGTGGACGTCTGACAGTCTACACCCATTCTTCATCAAGAACTCAATGATAGCACATTACTTCTACTTGGAATCCATTATTTACCTACAATGAAAAAGAAGAAGTGGGGCAGGTTTATGATCATGTGACCACCATAATTGGCTTTCATGGTGGTCACATAATTGGAAAGCTCCCAATTGCAATCAGCAATTGGAAGCTTTCCGTAAGCTGCTGGCAACTGTGCCGGGAGTGCGCAGGGCACATGCTCTTGGCAGAGCTGTATTCACACCAATTTATGCAAATATGGGGCCGCTCTGTGCCAAGCCCCACCCACTGAGAGGCCGCATATTTGGGTGTTGCTGGCGCCAAGGGGTTAATAAAAAACCTATGCCATTACTGTTGGCACAGTCCTTGTGCAAATAAATCACGTAGTGATAACCAAGCACAATTCTTCTACATAGGTGGAGCACAGCTTTGTAAAATATAATGTTCCAAGTAACATTCACTGATAGTGTATATGTTTCCTAATAAGAAACTTACTTATGCATCTTTTGCATGCCTGGCAATACTTATTAGATTAGAAATGGCACAATGTTAAGGGATGTCTCTTGCTGTAAAATAATGCTCAACACCCTAAGCAGCTTAAAGTGGAACTTTAGTTAGAAAATGAAGTGCTGCTATATCACTTCAGGCTGGCCCCTTTTGCATGTATAACTATGTAAAACATTAATAAGCATCTATACGGTTTAAAATCCAGTAATACACCATCTCACCCTACTCTGCACATGCTCAGTTGCTCTTAATTTTTAGGCACTGCCGAATTTGTAGAGGCCGATCTGCTGACAGTAAGGATTTAATGCTGCTGAGGGGCTCTGGGCTTCAGCAAAATGTCTCCAGGAAGAATAAACAGGAGCAATGTTGAAAGCAATTTACAGAACACACATTTTGCTTGGTATAATTAATGAGGAATGTATGTTTCTTGCTAAAGAACATTATCTTTATCATGTTGAGGGTAAAGTTCCAGTTTAAGGACCCTAGTCAAAATGTTATTTTTAGTTTTGAAGCGGAGACGTGTTTGAACCTCTGGCAGTTTTTTGGGTTACTGCCGCTTGTGTCCCAATTGAGGAGATTTTCCCCCACACTTCCTGTGCCAGAGTCACAGGACAGCAATAGATAACAAATCTTTCCACTGAGGACAAATACAAAATTTTTCTTTAGTAGAGTGGAAAACAGTTAAACCCTAGTAGAAGTAAAAAAAAAAAATTATAAATTATATATATTATTATATATATTCGTAATAATGGGGGTCACAAACTGCAATACAAACCCAACAGAAAAACTAATATTCTATCCAAAACAAAAAAGAGAAAGTGCAGCATTCTTTTACTTCAAAATGCAGCTTTATTGAGCATAAGAGACAGGTTATTGACAGCATTGCCTGGCGCAACAGGCGCCACTAACACAAACAGGTGCATTTCACATACAAGTGTTGGAAACATACAGGTAGTTGCAAGAGTAACTCTTTGACAGAGGTTGACATTAAGAAGGGGGATACAGTCCCTGCGGGAGATCCGCTGGCACAGCAGACTAAGAACAACTAGCCCTCGACGCTACAAGTTGAGGGGTCTTCCAACCACCCGTCCCAAATTTTATTAAATTTATGGGGGCAGCCTCTGTGAGAGTATAGCATTTTCTTATGGGGGAGAGTAACATTAATCGCTCTTATCCATTGTTGTATAGTAGGGGGATTTCCTCTCAACCATGTTCTGGCTATCTGCATTCTGGCCTGAAATAAGGTTTCTTGTAGAAAAATGTTAAGGTATTTATCGCTGTCAGATAGGGAGAGGAGCCCCAGAAGGCATTGTCTAGGGCATAACGACAGTGGGGAGCCCATGCGGTCATGGAGGAACTGGACAACCTGAGCCCAGTATCCCTGTATAATCGGACATGCCCAAATTAGATGGTAAAAGGAGGCGTCCAGGGAAGTGCAGCGGGGGATCATAATCAGGCCTGTACTTGGCTATACGTTGGGGTGTAAGGTAGGACCTGTGTAGGACATAAAGGTGGGTAAGGCAGTCCGAGAGCCTAGGCGACACAATTTTGTGGTTCGCCAAAGCCTCGTCCCAGTCTTCAACCGATACCGCTCCGAGATCACCCTCCCACCGAGAACGGACCTGAGAGACAACAGTCAAGGCAATGGGAGTCAACAGGTAAGTGTACAGCCGTGAAATCAACTGTGCGTGCTCGAGACCCAACACTATATCAACCAAAACCGGAGTTCCAAGTCTCGGGATATGATTGGCGAATTGGGTGTGGAGCGCGTGTCGGAGTTGAAGATAGCGGAATAGCATATAATTGGGGAGATCAAATTCGTCTTTAAGGGCCTGGAACACTTTAACCATCCCGTTGGACACTACCTGCGAGAGATAAATGACCCCCCTACTTGCCCACAGCCCAGGATCCGGGATGAGGGCAAGTTCTGGCATATCAGGATTGTCCCAAAGGGGCGTGTGAGAGTGGGGGGAGGGAGCCTGACCCAGCCGTGTTGCGAGGTGCCAGACTTTACAGTGGTGCAAAAGCATAGGGTGCCCGTGCCTTGAAGTGAGGGGGAGGGGGGGGCCGCAAAACAAAAGTTGAAAAGGGTGGGTCAGCGGGCCAGGGATCTGCGAACATACCAGGGCGGTGTATCGGGACCTGTCTGAGTGATGAAAGTGAAAAAAGTGGGAGAGCTGTGACGCGAGGTAATAAAGGAACAGGTCTGGGAGGGCAGTCCCGCCAGAATCTGGAGGGCATTTTAAAACCCGCCATGGCAGTTTGTGTCAGGACGAGCCCCAGACAAACGTGTTAAGGATCGATTCTAGAGATTTAAATATACGAAGGGGGATGCGTATTGGTGCCTGCCAAAAAACGTATAAAAGCTTGGGGAGGAGTATCATCTTAACTAAATTTATTCGGCCCATCCCCCCCAGGGGGAGACGGGACCACACTTGCGTTTTGGATTTTAGGGTATCAAATAGGGGCTCGACATTAAGGGCGAGGAAATCTAAGAGGGACCTGGAGACGTGCACTCCAAGATATTTAATGGTGCTTGCCCTAGCAAGCGGGAGAGCCGCCTGTTCGGCGGTGGGAGGCCCCAGGTCAAGTGGCAAAATTTGGGACTTGGTCCAATTGATCTGGATCCCAGAAAAGGCTCCAAAGGCCGTGATGGTTTGCAGGGCCGCCTGCAATGAGGGGCCAGCGTCCGCTAAATAAAGGAGCATATCGTCCGTGTAGAGACTGACCACCTCATGCAGACCGCCACAGCGAAGACCACGGATGTCAGGGTGAATCCTGAGGGCCGTGGCCAGGGGCTCCACTGCCAAAGCGTAAAGGAGCGGCGAGATGGGGCAGCCCTGACGAGTCCCCCTGGAGAGTGAGAAGGGAGGGGAGATCCTGCCGTTTACCTGAATACGTGCCATGGGAGCATAATAAAGTAGTTGGAGCCATTTAATAAAGTTGGGGCCTATACCGAATCTGCGCAGGCATTCCCACAGGTAACACCACTCGACAGTATCAAACGCCTTGGCGGCGTCCAGGCTGACAACCACCCTGGAGCCAATGTCAGAGTGTTGGGCTTGTATATTCATGTGGAGTCTCCGAAGATTGAATTCCGTGTTTCTCTGGGGCATAAACCCGGTCTGGTCGGGGTGTATCAAGGAGTGAATGACTTTATTCAGGCGTAGGGCAAGGATTTTGGCATCTTAACATCTAGTTGGAGCAGGGAAATGGGTCGGTAAGACTCGGGAAGCAGCGCGTCTTTGCCTGGTTTGGGGATAAGGACTATTAGGGCCTCGCCCATGGACCTAGGGAGGGTGGCAGAGTCAAATATGTGTGAGTATAATTTAGTCAATTGGGGGATCAGAGTCTCGCTAAACTGGGCATAGAACTCCAAGGGTAGGCCGTCGGACCCCGGGGCCTTGGAAGTAGGAAGTAGTGACAGGGCCTCCGCTACACAGTCAGAGGTGATGGGCGCTTCAAGTTGTAATTTTTGCTCAGGCGTGAGGGAAGGGAAGGGAACAGTGTCAAGGAACGCTTCGAGCTCATCCTGGGTGTACTGTGCATTGGAGGAGTACAGGCCCGAGTAAAAAGACCCAAACTCCTCCGCCACCATGTCGGGATCAGTAATAATTCTCCCACCGGCGTCCCTAAGGGACACCACCACCGGGGGCCTATGATCTAGGTGGGCCATGTATGCGAGTAATTTGCCCGCGCGCTCCCCGAATTCAAACAGGCGCTGTTTAGCGTAGAAAATACCTCTCCTGGCCTTTTCGTGATGGAGGTGGTCTGTAACCCTAGCCTGTAGTTTCAGCAGGGAGGCATTAGCCTCCGACGGGTCAGGCCGAAAGGCCTGCTCAAGTGCAAGTAGGCGCTTGGAGGAAGCCTTATGTCTGGAGATGCGCGAGGAGAGAATCATACGGGCATGCACCTTGAAGGCCTCCCAGACGGAGCCGTACGAGGCGGAGCCATCGTTGGTGTGGAAAAAAAGGTCCCATTCACGCTGGACAGAGTCCAGGTCCGGCAGGACGGTAAGCCAGAAAGGATTAAGTTTCCAGCCGCGGGGGTCCAGGAGGGTTTGGCAGACGCAACCGGACCCAGTAAGGGGAGTGGTCGGAGAGCACCCGGGCCCCAAACCCCACGTCCAGGAGATGGGGAAGGAGAGGGGGCGAAATGAGGATCAGGTCTATGCTGGACATGGCTGAACGGGACGGAGTAAAGCAGGAGTAGTGTGCTAGTGAGGGATGTCTGTGTCTCCATGTGTCCGTGAGGGCAAACTCCCCCAGGAACCTCCCAAACCTAGTAACAACCGGGGACGGAAGTGAAGAGGTCAGCGGGCTCAGCCTATCAAGCAGGGGATTTATAACCATATTGAAATCACCCGCCCAAACAGCGGGCACCAGGGGGTACTGGGCCATAAATGTGACACCTTGCTGCAACACGGTAAAGGTGAATGGTGGGGGAATGTAGAAAGCAAGGATAAGGAGTTCCAAGCCACCAATAGTGGCATGGAGAAATAGGAAGCGGCCCTGAGGGTCCGATTGCAAGCTATGTAGTTGGAACTGAGCCGTTTTTGCAATCAGGACCGCCACACCCCTAGAATTCGAGGTGTGGGGGGCCTGATAGAGCCAGCCCACCCATGGTTTTTTAAGGCATAACTGTGTTTGTCCCACCAGGTGAGTTTCAACCAGGATCGTAACCTCCGCCCGCTGCGACTTAATATGAGACAGGACCGCAGCCCGCTTAGCTCGGTCACCCAGACCCCTCACATTCCACGTCAAGATCTTAAGGGATGCCATGTTGCGTGCAATGAGTGTATGTACCCACGGATTTCCCCACCTCCAATAGCAGTAGTACACACATTAAAAGTCCCAAGTCCGGCGAAAGTGCAGCATTCTTAAATGGATATTTCATAAAAAAGTAAAGCTTTTTATTCTACCTTGTGATCACAGAAAAGGCATTTGGCTTATTTGTAAGAGCTTCCTGCAGCCCAGGCCCCTGTGCCTTTACACGAGAGGGGTAGCAGCCTTCTGTCACTCCGACCTTAAATGGGCTTTTGGGAACCGGTTCATCATCATACGTCACCTTCACAGAGTGGGTACCTAATGAAAACAGTTTCAGTTATACACATTAGCATCTTATTGTTCTGATAGGATATCAGTCTTTTTGGATAAGGACCTATAACAGGATAGTGGTGAAAATGGAAGTGCAAGAAAAGAGAACAAAAAAGCTCCACTGACTTTATGTAAAGTCACACGGGGGCAGTTTGCTTTAGAGCCTACAGCAGGGGTAGGCAACCTCGGCCCTCTAGCTGTTTTGAAACTACTAGTCCCATGAGATATTGCAAGACCCCGACAATCACAGGCATGACTCCTAGAGGCAGAGGCATGATGGGATTTGTAGTTTCACTACAGCTGGAGGGCCGAGGTTGCCTACCCCTGCCTTACAGCAACCCATTCCTTTGAAAAGTACCAATCAATTAAAGAGACCCTGCCACAAATAAAAAAAAAATGCAATTAAAAGGCACAGAAAAATCTGGTAATTGATATGCTTATTTGCAGTGTTTTCCTTTTTCATAGTGTGTTCGTTTCTGACTTGGAAATGTGCCAATAGTAACCAACCTTTCTCTGGCTTCTTTGAAATAATGTTGCTAGGAAATCTGTTCCACCTATGCCACATTTTTCTTCAGGTCCTATTCTGTCAGGTTAAAGGGTAACTGAAGGCACTTTACATACCTCCTCTCTAACAGTCTGGGTCCCTAGCTGGCAACAGCATCTTCTCCCCAGGTGCCCAGTCTTTGCATAGCTCCATTGGCTGGCACGGGATGTTGCAATTCCTGCGCAGGAGTCGGTCATCCCAGCACACAGACCATGCCATGTAAGCGGAGCTGATCAGTTTACATGACACTGAAGACTGCAAGTAGTCAGGTAGATGTATTTTATCACAGAATTAAACAGATGGCGATAGTAGCCTGCCTGCTCGCAGTTGGTTGAAAAATGGCTTTAGTTCCACTCTAAGCTGGCCATTCAGGACACTTTTCTACCAATGCTTGTAAATAACCCAAAATTCAAGCCATAGGTGGCCTTGCTAACACCACTTTACTCAACAATCTTGATTGAGAATTTGAAGGGGCCAGGCCAGAAAAAAAAAAGGCTGAACACTGACTGCAGCCATTCCACTGCAGTTATTTTCTGGGTATTCTGACAACCGTGGGTGTCAGCTGTTATAATACAATAGCTGGCAGCTGAAGATTTGTCCATCTACGTGGTTTAGCGCGAATGGAGAATTCTATGGATTTCTCTTGTTCACCACAGTTTTGATAAATCCCCCATCCCCAAGCCTTCTCACTTTTTTTTTTTTAACGTAATCTTTATTTTGAAAGAATTGTTTTTTTCATAAATATGAATAGAAAACAGTAAGAAAAAGAAATTGTGGTGCAAGTGAATGTGGCAGTTACAATGAGGAAGAAACAAAGCTGACAACATACAAAATAGTATACAAAATAGAGCACATTGAACGTTCAGAAAGTCTGAACTGCAATGCAAAAATGGCTAAGAGTCACGTTGCTAGGTACCACATCATATTGCATGGATTGTCAGCGGTGATATACCGGATGCTAAAATGAGAGCAACAAAGCAGTCTAAGACTAATCAACACAATAGGAATTAAAGAGAAAAAACGAAACAAAGAAATGAAACAAAGAAATGAAAAAAAGGGCACTCCAATAAGGTTGCGTTGTCACATTTTGAGTATAATCGGTGGGTTAGATCGAGTCACAAACCTTTAAAAGTATCAATATAAATTCAAACATAGGCCATAAAACAAAGGTCAACCCTTGTAGGGTGCAAATTGCATATGAGATGTCATACCTCTAAGTCTTATAGAAAGGAGGGGAGCTAAGGGTAGTGCTCAAACCTCCATCCCCTGGGATTCAACAGGCATAGGTGTAGTGGGTGAGGCTGCCAAGGCACCTTAAATATAGTGAATCCAGGTGGCCCAGACTGTATAAAACTTACTTTGGCGACCCTGGCCATCCATTCCTCAGCCTCCATTATGTTATTCACCAGGTGTATCCACTCTGCACGGCAAGGAAATTGGGTCTTCTTCCAATAAATTGGAATTGGCCATTGTGCTGTGTTTAAAAGATGAGGCAGAACACATTTGCGATAGTGGCCAAGAGGAATGGAGGGGACATGAATTGCAGTGATAAGTCAAGCAAGTCAATGTCTAAGATCATTCTAATTTGAGCTCTAATGTCTTGCCAGTATGGCCTTAGCTTAGGGCATTCCCACCAAATATGCAGGAAGGTACCAAGGTGACCACAATCCCTCCAACAAGCGTCAGACAATGACGGATAGATTCTCGCTAGTCTAGAAGGAATCTGGTACCAGCGAGTAAGGAGCTTAAAGCTATTTTCTTGCATCTTTGTATCCACAGAATTGGTATGGGTGATACAATATAGGTGATCGAGTTGAGTCTCAATACACAAAGCTTCTTGAAAATGTTAAAGTTGATGGGGCCAAAAAGCAGGAGACAGGCTGTGAATGAAAGGTTGAAGTTGTCTATAGTGACAGGCGTCAAATGGAAATCGTCCATATTGATCTTGTAGTGTATCCAGGGGGATTAGGCCCTGCTCCTGGACAAACCTACCATGTCACCTAGCCACCCACTGCCCATGACCAAAAGAAAGGTGTTCCCCAGAAGTGAACCAAGGGAAGCCCCCCAGACGAGCAAGAGAAGAAACTGTAGGGGATATGTGCCCCTGTTTTTTCAAAGCATCCCATAGATTTGAGGCATGAGCGGTAGTGGGCAAAAAAAATCCAGTGCCAGTCCAAAATCCATTGCAGGGCAATAGCCTCATAGTATCGACATATAGTGGGAATGCTCATGTCACCCAGCCACTTAGGGTGCAGAGAGCCCCAGGTCTTCTCTCTTCATTATATTACAACAGCCTAATATTTCTCTTTCGTAGCTTTTTATTTTTTTTTATTAATAAAAGAGATCTATAATATTAAAGTGGAATTGAACTCTGGAAGCTGTGCCAAAAAAGTAGGCAGAGGGTAAAGGTGTGTGAGCAGTGCTTTGCTTCCTCATGTCAGAACCTCAAGCAAAGAGAACAGTGAGCAGCACAGTAGCGTCACCAACACTCCTGAGACTGCAGTGCCTTAATCATACAGCAAGTATGGCTACAAAGCTTCAGACACAGGAGTCCCTAGACACCCTTGCATACCAGAAGTGCCCTGATTTTTTTTTAAGTAGGAAATCAAGACAAAGGGTTAATTTATATGGCAAATCTTAGGCAGTAACCTGAAAATTTACCCTTTATTAGCAAATATTTGGATTCAGTTTCACTTTAGATCTTCCAAAGCTAATAGAGTCTACATGAGAGTTTTCTTTGTAACAATTCATAGAGTATACAGCAATGCTGTACAATTACAGTTAAGAATCAGAACCCACCACTCCTCCCATATGAATGACCTTGTACAGGAAAGTGTCTGAACTGCTCATTAAAAGAAAAATTCAGCAGTCAATTCCTATAGGAAACATTTGACTGGTTGTTAAAAAAAATAAAAAGGAAACATTTTTCATTCCATACATTTCCAAACTCCAAGACCCTGTTGTCATCAATTTCCTTATGCTTTAAATTTAATTAAAACAAAATTAATTTAAAGAAAAAAAAATAGACATTTGTGGCATTCCTAGAGGACAACGGCCTTAATATGTCTAGTATTAATATGCCTGTTCTTGCGTTTATGACTTTACTGACATTTTCCTGTTATGGTTTCCGATTTCACATAGACAGTATTCCTGTAACCACAATGTATTAAAAAAAAAAAAAAAAAAAAAAAAAGAAGAAGAACTACTGGGATTAGAAAATATTGTGGTTTGGAGCTACTGTTCTAACACTAAAAGAACAAATAGAAAGTATTAAAAGTGTTTGTTCTGTACTCCAGCAGTTGCTGATTAAAATAAACACTGCGTACACGTGTAGCTTACCCTGCAGCAGATATTGCGCATAAGGCAATGCGAATGATGCAATTAAAAATCTACCATAGGTAACTACAGATCCTCTTCAATAACGCTTTTGTTAGTCTTTGTTCCAAAACCTTTAGTTCTGTCCGTCTGTACTCCTAAACCATAAGTTAGCCAATAAAAGAGATCATTCTCTCTAAATTATCTTCCAAACCCTTTAAAAGAGTTGATTAGGTGGGATTTTTACGAGCTAATCAGAAATATTTATTTTGTGCATTATGTAGAAGCTGGGGATTGCCACCAGGCAAAAACGGTCAGCTTATCCTCAGCAATGGAAAAACAAAAATGGTCATCAATTTCTAGTACAAAATAAAGGCTTGGCTCGCCGCCAGTAAGAGGGTTTTTAAAAAGTTCCCGCCTGCCTCTGGGATCCCAAATAGGAGGTCACTACAGCCACTTTGTTCTGCTCTTCTCCACCTCACAGACTCCTGCTGGCTGTTTCCTGTTCCTTTTCTGGACACAACTGTAGATGGGTTAACCCCTTTGGGACCAAAGTCCCTGTAATCAATGTTGGAGGCTCTTTCCTACCCAAAGTCTCTGAGTCTCTAAATTCTGGGTCCCAAAGTAGGTCTTTCCAATCCAATAAGCACTATAAATCAGTCCTCTCTTCTCTGCCCAAGCTACCCTAGTACTCTCCCCCCTGCATGGGCAAGAACCCCTGAGTATTCCAAACTGCATAGAAGTTGTCTTCCTTAAAAAGGACCACAACCCAAACTAACAGGGAAATATCTCCCATTCAGGACCCATCCTTGGTGTCCTGTACATTTGTTATTGTGGGGAAAAGCTGTTGCACACTGCCGATGTACTCTTGGTTATCACACTAAAGTACTATCTCAATGGATGTAGCTATGATTGTGTTAATAACCAATATGTGTACTCTGCATATCCCCCAAGGGTTAAATGTCAACCTACTCTATGGGTGCTTGCGTAAGGTGTACTACTTGCTCCAGCAGGGCCACCTCAGCTGTGCAACTTGTCCAGCACTGCGGCATCTGTAATGCGCTTTGGTCCTGGTTACATGCTTGCCTCTGGACGTACAATGCAAGTTTAATAGTGCTTTACTGCACGTAATGATGCAGGGCAGAAGAAAACGTGCTGGACTGGGGGATAGCATAAGCAATACACCCTATTCCTGTACTTCAAATGAGCATTTAAACTCTTGCTGTGTAGGAGAGCGGGTTTCACTGAAAAAGGTACTTTTTACACAAAGTTGGGAATAAGCATCACAACCTTCAGGTGTCCTGCTCCTACCATTTAATTGTCAAATGCCAAAGCCTCAGTGAACAGGCAATATGCGATTGAAAGCACAGAGCTGTCTGAAGGGAGGAGGGAGGGAGGGAGAGGAGTCAATACACATTAATCTAGGTGTGTAAATTACAGCTTGAGTTATTGAGCTTTGTACACAGGTTGAAGAAAAGCCTAGAGCAGTGATGGCAAACCTTGGCACCCCTGATGTTTTGGAACTATACTTCCCATGATGCTCATGCACTCTGCAGTGTAGTTGAGCATCTTGGGAAATGTAGTGCCAAAACATCTAGGGTGCCAAGGTTCGCCATCACTGGCCTAGAGTATACGTAAAAAGGAGTGTAGCATTTCACCTGCTTTCTATAACAGTTGCATAAAGTAATGACTCTCAGCAATGCATGTAATAGAATGGGACACGTTTAAGGTTTAGAAAAGGTTTAAGTCTTTAGCAGATAAAGTAAAAGATAAACCCTGAATTTTGTTCTGCAGTAGGCACATTACTGGCTTACAAAAACCCCCACACCATCTATTAATTTTATCATGCAGCTTTGTTTTGACTATTTACCTTTTTCAAAAGGTGTGTACTCCACCTCATAAGTCCCATCACCCTTATCTTTAATCAGGCAATCTGTTGCTCCTCCAGATGGATTGGTGATTTTGGTTTTGATGTGATTTCCTCCAGTACGGGTCAGAGGTCGGGCGTCCACTGTGAAATTTGTTGTGGCTTCCCTAAATACTCCTGTGCATTAATAAAATTCATTAAAAGCATGTCATACCATTGTATAGCAAACACATTTATAATTAATTGTGGTTAGGTACTGAATAGTTGATGTGCATGTAAAGCCAATTTACGCCCTCAATTTTTATTTGCCGGTGTCCCATCATATAAGGTCCCCCATCAGATAGTGTCCGCTGTGTACTGCGTATGCGCAGTACACAACACAGATTCCGAAAATAGCCAAGGATGAACGGCGCCTGCGCCGTGAGTCCAGGTTCTAGCTTCACCATCCAAGTGGACATAGAGTAGGAATAAAAAAAGAGCCGAGCGCAGCGAGGCCGAGCCCAAAGCGTGGCGAGCAAAGCTTGCCTGCGAGGGGCCCTCTGATTTTCACAACCCTATGTCCGCTTGGATGGTGGGGCTACCACCTCCACTCACGATTCAGGCGCTGTTCAGCTTCGGAGATTTTCCGAAGCTTCTTCTGCTCCGTACTGCACATGCGCACTACGGGGCGGACGCTATATGATGGCAGGACACTATCTGCCAGAACACCGGTATCCTGAGATTTGCTTTTGCTTTCAGTTTCAGAGAAACAGGAAGTCAGTCAATTGTTTCAAAACAAGGTAAAATTTCCTCTTAGGCAATTGTTACTTCCTGTTTCTTTGCCAATGCTAACATTTTGGATTTCCCATTCACTTTTTATACTAAAGACAGTAGTCAGGACAAAGAGTGCAACTCCCTAGCCAGGATATACTGTTCTAACTCTTCCAAACCCCATCCAAAACTACAACAGGTCTAGACAATGAGCAGCTCTGAGACAACTGAAGGAACGTGCACAATAGACTGACAATGCTGATTCTAATAGTGAAGCAGTGGCTTAATGTTATCCGCCTGCAAAAGGAACTGCAGATTCTCCAGGTAAGAAACTTTTCTACAGATATGCAAAAAACTAATTTGCATAAAGTGGTTGTATACCCCGCACATTTTTACCTACAGGCAAGTTTATAATAAGGCTTACCTGTAGGTAAAATAAATATCTCCTAAACCTTACAGGTTTAGGAGGTATTCACTTTGCATGCAGCCACCGATGTCAGCGCCACATGCGCTCTGAAGGTCCGGAAATTCAGAGCCCCTTGCCAGAACAAGGAATCCTGCACGCATACGAAGGAGTGATGTCATCGCAGCTCCGGCCACGAACCCGGAAGAAACACAGGAAAATGTCAGCTCCCTCAGCGTTGACCGGGAGGCAGTGCAGAAACTTCATTCCAAGGTAAGCATTTCATAATGGGCTAGTATGCGTTGTATACTAGCCCATTATGCTTTTGCCTTAAAGGTTTTTTTTTTTCCCCCAGGGCATACAATCGCTTTAAGAAGACAGTATACAGTAAAGATTAATGTCCAACATATCAGAACATATTTAGGGTTTGCAAACATTTTAAGACTCCCTGGGACACAAATTACATTGTCTCCACCTGCCCTGATATTGTGACTTTTCGCAAAAAAGCCATTACATCTTACCATCGCCTTCCACGCCAGGTCCAAAAACCTCGATTTTACTAGTGTCCACAGCAGGGTCAATCTTTACACGAGCAGGAAACTTTGGCACTTTCTCTCCTCCATACTTCATAGACAATGTGTACATGCCAGCAAAGAGAGGAGTATAGCTGACAGAATGGGTTCCATCACCATTGTCCTGAATGTAGACCTCAGCTTTGGATCCAGAATCAGACACTGCCTCAGTGGTGAGAACTCCAGGGCCTGCTTGGGAACAGTCTACATGAATAAGTCCAGCCTCCCCTACTTTGCCATGCTCCAGACCAGGACCTGTGGCAACTACTTTGGAAGAATCAAAAGGCATTTCAACTTCAGCTTGGAATGGGGAACCTGGAATATGAGTTTCTTCAAAAAGAATGTTCACAAAGTATTCACCAGGTGTGGTTGGCAGGTAGGAAACCGAGCATGTACCATCACCATTGTCAGAACATTCAATTTTGGCTTCGCATGGACCTTCAACAGTCAAGCCCAAACCTCCAGTGCCTGCTCCTTTAGTGTCAATGGTAAATTCAGCAGGCTTGCCAACCAGTCCTCCTTTAAGGCCTGGCCCATATGCTTTAACCTAAAAAGTGAAAACGTTTTTAGATCGAATTAATGAAGAGGCTACTGATGTTACCTAAAACGTACTTCTGCCTAAAATCTATTTAACGTCATAATAAGTTACAACATTCCTTTGCTACTAATAGAGGCTGTGATAGGAGGCTGCTCTAGTAATGAAAAACCTACTGCATGACAGTATTTGTTGTGTTGGCTGATCTTGGCCCTAATAATTCACAATAAGCTAAGAAACAAACAGGTAAACAGATAAAGTAGATGGCAATAATAGTCTTGTCAAATGTTTTTCTATGGCTGAATCAATGTCCTAACATCTTAGGGTTTTAGGTTCAAAGTGTTAAAAAAAAAAAAAGAAAAAAGCCTGGTGCTTTGTTTCGTCTGATTAGCTTATAGAGGAGTACACAATGCTGACAAATGCTGAAGAGAATGAACATTAAGAAGATTCTGACTTGCCTTTGTTGGGTCAGGAGGTAGAGTGGCTTCTACAGTATAAGGACTTCCTGGCACTGGGTGGCCATCATAGTTCACATCTACATTGTATACCCCTTCCTCTTTTGGGATATATTTCACTGTACTAGCTTCCTTCCCTGGTACGGGATCTATCACACTAGGAATGACTTTTCTGTTTGGGCTGGTAAGTTTCACATCCAGTTTGCCTTGTCCACCAGCCCCCTTGGTGTCCACAGTGAACTCTTGGTCTTTACCAACTTCCACTCCTGAAATCAAAGGATAAGCTACAATTACCAAACAATAACCGGCCGACTTACATCTGTGCAGACATTACTGCAGAAACTACCCATTAAATATTGCACTTACAATAGTGATCATCCTCTCTTCCATCTAACCCATGTTATCTATATATCAATTACAACGTACACATAAATACAATTATTTTGAGGTTAAGCTTTGCTTTGTTCAGGCAATAGCTGTACAAAGGTTATGACACTCAGCGTGTCAATGCTTTCCTACAATAGTTTGACTGTAAAACACTTTCAGTACAAACCACAAAACTAAACCATGATAGGTCGCAACACCTTCAGGACCCATTAATTCCCTTTTTTGGTTACAGAGTCCATCCAAACCAATCTTTTAGTTCTTGGTAGATGCCGGTTTTAAAGTGAAATTACAGTCAAATACTAACCAAGCCTAAATGTACTCCCACCCCCCGTTTTAAGCCTATTCCATCTACCTAGTGAAAGGAAATATGTGCATACTTACCTATTCTAAAACCGCTTTGGTCTGGTCACATGATCAGGTTCCAGCACCAACATCAATGCAGATCGAGGAAGGAAACAAACAGACAATGGATCTTCCTTAGTAAGCCCATGGGTGACATCAATGCCCAGTCTCTGCAGCTGGCAGCTGTTCTCTCCAGTTCACTGAAGCCGGCTGCTGGAGAGATCATGTGACCAGAGAAGATCTCCTTCAGCATAAGTATAGACATCTTTCCTTTACAGGGTAGTTATGGGGGTAGAAGCGGGGAATTGGGGTGGGAGCAGGTTTCGGTTTAGTTAGAATTTGACTATACTTTATAGTGACTCTGTTGTCACAATTAAAAAAAACTATCCTGCTGCCCATGCCTTGGATCTTCTCTCTCAAGAAATACAGAAGATAAAGAATTGTAAGCTTACAAAACATTTTGTGTTGGGAGATCTAGTCCCTTGCTGAGTGATGCGGTTTCATGCAGTGGCTGCTATGTCCATGGCCAGTAGAAACATACAAAGCACAGTGAAGGGGACCAGGCACCCACCACTGCCATCTGTTAGTTGCTGATGATTTTTCAGCTGTTGCGGCTTTCAAGAGAGCTAGGATCCAAGCTTTGGGCAGGACAGTCGCAATAAACCACTTTACATTTTTTTAAAATATCTGTCAGCTATTCTGTTGGTGATATACATGTGCTTGGATTTGTTGGTGTACTCTGCTATTGGGTTCATAATGACGGGTTCCCACTGTCCCTGTTGGATTTACTTTATATTACTGGGAATGCAACAGGAGAAGTTTAAACATGCAAAAGGTGGACAGAAATAGATGGCAAATATGGCAAGGAATCTCACTACTAACATATCCATGATGTATAAAAATTTATAGGGTGACTTAGCCAACCACTTATACAGTTAGAATTCAAATATTACTTTTGGGTGGACACTTAAGATGTTGAATATGACTTCTATATAACGTGGCTGAAAGACTGTAAAATAAATATGTTGAAATACAAAATATACCTACATGTAGTATCTATGCCTACCTTCCTTCCAATCGGCTCTCTCAACTCTTCTCACCAAGGTCTAGCTTCAAATCCCCCCCCCCCCCCCTCAGACAAGCTGTATAAATTCTGCACTTTGAACGGATGTAGAGAAGAGAAGCTGAAGATAAACAGGAGGAATTGTTTCATCTCTGTGTATCGCCTGAAGCTAGTCACTTCAATGGGTATAACCACTTAATAGTAATGATTTTTATTGTAATCGCTGAAAACTATGATCAAAAATGTCAATAATGCCTACTTACGGCTATCTAGTCCACTGATTTTGATCTTGCTGAGGTCCAAAGGAGCCGCCACGCCAACTGTAAAGGGGCTTTTTGGAATAGGGTCACCTCCATAATTCACATCTACCTTCATTTTACCCTGAAAAATAATATTTTTCAATTGTTTATTTCCAAAACCAATGCGGCTTATTAAATGGTTATATAACTACAAACTTAGTGCAAGCACAGAAAAGCGACTACAGTGATATGCAAGAAAAAACCCCCACACTGTAAGATTCTGAAAACTTTTACAGATTCTTTTGCGTTTACCCACAGTAACCATATTGCCCACATTTCTGAGATGAGAAAGAGGGACACCTTAAAACTCAAAGTAAGTAGACAAAGGACAACCCCCTAACACATCCTAGAAGGATATTCAAAAAAAGATTGGCTAAACTCATAAGAGTTTCTATTCACCACTATTTTTTCTTCATATGAGCTTAAAAAACAGCACAATCAATTAGAGGTTGGATGAAAGGCTCAGAGGTGTATTTAGAAAACAAATGTGCATAGCAATTCGCCCAATGCAGTATTTTCTATTGTAGCCTCTCTGGCGGTATTCCTGGGATCGCATCGCTGGATCCATGGAGGGGTTTACTTACCTTGTCCCCTGGATCCAGCGATGTCTCCCCGATGTGATCAGCGAGCCGTCCTCCGCTCGATCCGTCACATCACCGGGCTCCGTTCCCTGCGAGAGTCGCGACGCATGGTGACAGAGTAGGGGTCAAATTCAAAAAGTAAAATACACAGTATAGATACAGTATACTGTGATCTTACAGATTACAGTACTGTATCAAATTATTACACATCCCCTTTGTCCCTAGTGGTTTCTCCAGTGCCCTGCATACAGTTTTATATTATAAATACTGTTTTTTTTATGCCAGGAAACTGGGGATTGTCCATAGCAACCAAAAAGTGTCCGTTTACATCAAAAGTGGTTATAGACCAGCTAGAAAACAGCGATAATAAAATTAGAATCACTCGCAGAATTGAGCGATAGTGATTTGTGGGGAAATTCATCAAACACTAAAAGTAATGACAGCGACAATTCTGTAACTCATCACATTTCAGTGTTTTTGATTTGAACACATTATTGAATAATTATTATATTATGGTTATAATTATTTTAAATATATATATATATATATATATTATAATTTATGATTTCATATTTAAAATTTTATCATATCCAGGATGTCTATTAGACTCTTGTTTGGACAGATTTAAGTGAATTATTTCTAAGAATTGCAGGCCTACAATATAAAACGCCAAATTTCCATGCAAAATAATGGTACTGCTTTCAGCGCCTAAAATCTGAATTAATAATACTGCCAGGGAGGTTAAAAAAAAAAAAAAAGCATATTTATTTAGCAGAGCAAAATGGTCTAATATTTTTGCCCAGTTAGCACAAAAAAATAAATAAAAAAAAATGTACATGCACTGAACAAATTGCTATGCAACATGTTATAAAACACACTGCTTAGTGTAGTAAAATACTTGGTCTTAAAATACTTTTTTTTTATCTATGCATCACACCAAAAAGAGGGACAACTAATGCCGTGTACACACGACCGGACTTTCCGGCAAAAAAGGTCAGACGGTCTTCCCGACGGAGTTGCGACAGACTTCCGACCGAACGGACTTGCTCACACACGAACGGACCAAAGTCTGTCCATTTTGAACGTGACATACGACAGGACTAGAAAAGGAAGTTCAATAGCCAGTAGCCAATAGCTGCCCTTGCATCGTATTTGGTCAGTCGGACCAACATACAGACGAAAGGTTTCACCGATAGAAATTGATTCCTTTGGACAGATTTGAAACATGTTCTATTTGAAGAAAAAATTCAGATGAAGCCCACTCATAAGGAATGAGAGCCAGAGGGATTTGGTTTCAAAAGAGAGAGACCGTCTTTGAATATGTGAGATGGTTGGGAGCTGTGAGTAACTGTCAGCTTTGCGCACTAAGACAAGCAGAGTAATAATGTGGAAGTGAAGGCACAAGCTCAGAAGCAAACAGTTTCAGTCATTTCTGCATGTAATTTGAAAACAAAAAAAAACGCAATTTTGATTGGCAATTTTGCATCTGAGAAAAACTGTTTTGACCGAGATGTAAATATAATTAAATAAATGCATCCTAAATTTAAAACTGAAAGCCAGGCATACATGCAAAGTTTTTTTTTTGTATGAATATAAAAACCTTCTGTGTGCAGCAGTCCCCCCCCCCAGCCCTCTCAAATACTTACCTGAGTTCCATCCAGCAATGTGCACGAGAGCAGCTGCTGTCCCGGGTCCTTTCCTCCTCACTGGGTGAGACAGCAGCGGAAGCCATTGGATCCAGCTATGATCAGTCACAGCCAGTGAGGAGAGAGCGGGGGCGGGGCTAAGCTTTGTGCGAGAATGGACAGAGAAGCAGCTCCGTAGCGTGCCTGCTTGGGTGCACCCATAACAAGCTGCTTACTATGGGGGCACTCGGCAAAAGGAAGGAGACCGGAGCGCCAGCAAGGAGATTCGAGAAGAGGAGGATCAGGGTGGCTCTGTGCAAAACCACTGTACAAAGCAGGTGAGTATAACATGTTTGTTTTTGTTTTTTAAAACTGCCTTTAATCTAAACTTAAAAAGAATCATGCAGCTCTGCAAAAATGTATTTTTAATTCAAACAGTGTAAATGCCTGAACCTGACCTTGTATTAGCCTCTTGCAGTCCCTGTTCAGCAGGGTTAAAGTGTGACAGTAAAAAGCAACAGTTCATGAGCTGACAAGGAGCATCCTGATAGAAGAAATAGGGTGACAGAGAAGATATCAATGTGCTGCTTCTCTTTTCACGGTCCAGTCAGAGACTGGGGTGGGTCAAGGATTACCCGGGCTCAGAGAAAGGGGGAGGAATGATAGTGGCCATTAGACTGAGGACAACTATAGGGAAAAAAAAAAAAAAAAAAAAGTACTGCGGGGAAATCTCTAATTTTGAAGGCAAATACAGCAGTAAAAGAGGTTTATTTTTATATTTTCATGGACTATTAATTTTTATCTAGCTATTTTTGGCCTCCTTCTCTAGAAACAACAAGTACAACTTTTCCTTATTTCGACAATGTCCCATTCACTAGAAATCTTGTATCTTCTTGGAGCGTGCTGTATGACACAAGCTCTCAATTTTCAAATAACAAAATGTGCTTATACTGCCACGTACTGATATATGTAGCACAAGCACAGAACACACTGCTTCTCTATGAAAGCCAAGATATACGAACCTACAAGCTAAGGCATTGTTCACACTCAAAATACTGAAGCTTAACAAACGCACCTAAACAGCCTATGCACATTGGACTCACGGTAAAAAACGCACCCCAGATGCAGTTTGTTTGGGCTGAGAACAAGGTTGGCGTGTTTATGGTGAGTTACTATAGACTTAAATGAAACGAGTTGAGATGCCTCAAATCATTCTAAACGCCACATAAACTTACTTTTTGAAACGCAGCAACAAGTCGCAAAGGCTTCATGTTTTGAGAATATGAACAGCACCGTGTGCTGTCCATATTCTCAACTGCAGACTGCTTTCCCAGGAGTTTGAGGAAAGTTAAAAATGCACTTCAAAGTCTTGCTTCTAATGCCAGCATGATCAGGGCTAAAAAAACACACAGACAGGAGTCTCACTGCTGTTTACAATAAATCGGTGGGATGTGACAGCTCTACTCTTTAATACTACATGAAGCATTTACATCTAAACTGCCAATCTCTCTTTCTCAATAGCCCTTTGTTTTTTTAATTTTTATTTGGCTGAAACTGGCAATTCCTTTCAAACAATGTTTTTCTACTAATTTTCGTATCATCCTCTAAAACCACTTCTAAAAAAAAAAAAACCTATTAAAAATTCCTTATTGCCACAACGGTTTCTGGCTGCATCAAAAAAAATTAATCTTGTTCTTGATCTCTGCAAACAAACATACTTTAAATCAGTCATAATGTTCTTTTTTTTTTAGCGCAACATCCAGCCAGGGCACTAGACAAAAGCAGCCCACAAAAATGGATTTCTAAGAGTCCTCTTACAAATTGCTGGCACCCAAACAGCACAGGGAACTCGTTTTGTACGGTTTGGCGCGTGTGCTGCGTGGTCTATGAATGTCCCCATTGCTGCCAAGGAGCTGGAATATACACAGCACAAACAGCTCGGCTGCAGCATGCCAGAAACATTTTCCAGTTATCGCTATCCAGATCAGTGTGTTGTGTTTGAGAATTCAGGAAAAAAAAAAAAAAAAAAAATGACAAGCACCTCATTTAATTTGATCTGCAATTAAAAAGAACACAATGCAGCCGTGTCATATACCCAACCTGTCATATGCTGTAATAAGCAGAGCACTTACATTGGATAACCAGCACGAACATGGTCAGATAATGAAATTGGTTATATGGGCTGATGATTTCCAATATTAAAGTGTTATTATACCCACAACAGTAAAATCAGTCTGTATATGTAGTAAAGCATGCTTGTTATACTCACTGTTGAACCTAAGAGGTTAATCTGATTTGATCCCAAATATATCTGCTGATAGTACAGAGCCTTGGGGGCACTCTGCACATGTTCAGTTTGGTGTGTACTCCTAGAAAAAGTTTTTTGTTTTTTTTGAGAGGATGCATGCGATTGGCACAGGACCAACACTGTCCAGAGAATCAGGGGTCATGCAACCTCCTAGGACCGTCAGAGGAGAGTGAAAACTCCTCCTACAAGCTTTAACCAGACACTGATAGAAGTCCCAAGACTGCTATATACTGCTGATGAGAAAAGGTATTTAGCAGTTTATGTTTACTAAAATAACTGCATTTTCATGTTCTGTGTACTGTGGGTGACCAGATATAGTGAATGCAGGGTCCTGGGTTTAGCAGCACATTAAAGAGAAAGGGATCGACCCCCCTGGGATTTCTCAATGGAAAGGGTTGATTGACTCCGCTCTTTCACTATATAAGTTGACTTACATGAGTCGGAAGTGCCCGTCTAAATTTGACAAGATTTGGGGACCTTGGGTGGGAGTGTAGTCGGGTCAACCGTGGGATGGGTGGTTGTAGGATCTGGGACGTTCTCTTGTATCTAATTGATTATTACCGAATGCTATGAGTGGAATGCGGAATTGATGTGGTTTGTCTATTCTATGAGCTGTATCTGGAGGCTTGGCCTCTGATTTCTTCCCCCCCCTCCCCCCCCCCCCCCCCACTTCTTCCTCTCCTTCACTTTTCCTTTCACCATCTTTCCTCCCCTCTACCTTTTGACCCTTATCAGCTGATTTGTAAAGTTTGATTAACCGACTGGATACTGAACACTGTGTTATGTTGTGTTGTACGATGCACTGTTGTATTGTACTAATGTTTGTTTAATTCATTTACTGGTGATAAATAAAAACTTACCTGTTAAAAAAAAAAAAAAAAAGAGAAAGGGATCAGCTTACAGGCAGATGCAGATGATCGCTTACACTGTATCTACAACATTTTTTTTTTTTTAAAGATGTACAACTTCAGTCAGGTTTTTACTGCTGTTTATTGTTCTATTTGGTAGATTCCCCCTACTTCCTGTCTCAGTGTCAACATTAGCACCAGTGGCAGTAAGTCTCCAGGAGTGACAAAGAAAGAAAGGCTGGAGAGGAAATGCACTTTCATGAGACATCTGAACCATGCCTGTATGAACATGCACTTAGTTTAGCAAGCACAATTGAAAAGGACATTAATTGGACATGATGCTTGCAGTTAGACCCCTGCTTGCTGCGTCAGTAAAGTGGCACTTAGGCTAGTTCTGCAGGTAAAGTTCTTAAAAACAAAATCTATAATGTAAAATGCCTCTCAATTTTTTAAGCAATTGACCTTACAAGCATTTACCGTGACATGACATTATCAATACTTAGATTATCAGTAACAATTGGTACAGAGGTTGTAAAGTTTTATTGATTAGGAGAACCATTCCATACAATGGACTCATGCAGCCTAACTGTAGACTCACCTTCTCCCTCCTCCCCACCAAAGCTCAGTCTTTATGCCTTGAACTAAACCTGACCATAATCTGGCTAGGTGCCACTTTATACAGTATATGTGTGGCTGTCTGAATTAAAGTCCATCCTTTTGCAGCCACACACGGTGGGCGGTTGTAAAAAGGTTAATAGGATTAGTAGCTTACTAAATGACTATGTTTCTGCTGTCTGTTCAGCTCACAGAAAGAATTTCTGGCAGGATCCCTAGATATTTTCTGTACTTACTGAAAACGTCTGGAAAGTGAAATCTAGTAATCTAGTGCAGTCATCATATCAAAGGACTGGTAAGCTGCAATATTACATGTTCTTGGATCTAGTTATCCTTTAAACCAGTCTCCAAACTGTGGCCTAGGGGCAAAATGTGGTCCTTTGCTTGCTTTTATCTGGCCCTTGGGGCACTATTCCATCCACTGACTCCAACAATAGGGCACAAGTCCTCCCACTGACACCAACAGTGGAGTGAACAAGGAACACTCGCCGCTCCAGGTGAGACAAGGAAGCCTAATGAAACTTGTGGGTGCCTGCCCGGCTCGATTAATATCCTAATGATTAAACACATTTGTATTGGATATCAGTTGTGGTGTGCAGCCATTTCTTCATTTTTTACAAGCACAAGTCCTCCCACTGACACCAATAGTGGGGCACTATTCCTTCCACTGGCACCTACAGTAGGGCACAATTCCTCTCACTGACACCAATTCCTTCCAATGACATCAAGCATGGGGCACTATTCCTCTAATGAACACCAATGATGGGGAACTGTTCCTCTCAATGATGGGCCACTATGCCTCCCACTAAACCCAATGATAGGGCACAATTCCTCCCACATACACCAACGATGGGGAACAATTCCTTCCCCTAATTCCAAAGAGCAGGCATTGTTTTTTCCCAGCAAAGTCATGACATTTTCTTCTCTGGCTTCCCACTGTCCAGTAAACTTGCCCTTTGTTTAGAAAGTTTGGAGACCCCTGCTTTAAACAGAATAAACAGCTGGAGATAGGACACTAGAATAAAAACAAACAGCTAGTGCATCCCACACTAATCCTAATTAGAAAGCACTGTGATATGTAAAATTTTGTTCTTGTAAAGCTCAATCCAATTTAATGATTGTGATGAATATTTGTGCAAAGCACATTTATACTGAACGGAAAAACCTATGTACAGTATGTGATATAGTCACATCGCTACAGCTTGTCTCCTTTTACATTCACTTTTTTTTTCCTACCAGCATGGGGTGGAATGCTCTGTACTCTTGCCTGTGGATTTCATGCAGGCTCAATAAAAAGTTGTGAGAACACCAAGGTTACTACAGAATATTCACTCCAAATAACAAAGCACAAGGAGAAAATATAGATAAAACCGTTATGGAACGTACTGAGAACAATGTATGGTATGCAGGGATTTTCTCTGCACAGATCATACATGAAATTACTAGCATTTTCTACATGCAAGCGAGAAAATTGAGTACTGTCCGTGATACTTTTTTTATTTGCACTAACATACAATTTTTCAGGACAAGCTTTCGGGGTATGTCCCCTTCTTCAAGGTCCAAGCAGTACTGATTTACACATTTTTAACACACAATTTTTCAGGACAAGCTTTCGGGGTATGTCCCCTTCTTCAAGGTCCACTGATTTACAAATTTTTAAAAATTTGTAAATCAGTACTGCTTGGACCTTGAAGAAGGGGACATACCCCGAAAGCTTGTCCTGAAAAATTGTATGTTAGTGCAAATAAAAAAAGTATCACGGACAGTACTCAATTTTCTCTGTCACAATTGCACTAATACGGCTACAATCACATTAACTACATGCAAGCAACACTTGAACCTAAGTAATCTACACAGGGATCTAAAAACAATAATTTTACTCCTAATATACAAAAAACAACATAACTTTTGTATTTAGACAATGAAGGCTTCCATTCCTGAAATAAAAATTTGTATCACTTATAATTCAAGGCTATGCTGATGAAAAATATGAGTCATTTGAATTGCCTATTGGTTAATATTTAAAAAACAATAAAGAAAAGGAAAAGGTCTGGTGTCCCCAATGACACACTTCCATCCCCGTCACATATAAAAACTAAGGATTCGCCCTGGGACTTTAAATGAAGTAGGTACTACCACATTTATGTACCAATATTACTTGTTTATGTATCTTTTTTCATTTTCAACCGTTGGCGTTATCTATGCATGTAAACAATGGTACTTGAATAAACCATATACTATATTTACTACTGTTATGCTGGCGGAAAGGCACCCACTTCATTTAAAGTCCCAGAGCGAATATTCGGTTTTAATATAACCAGAAAGAGAGCACAATAAGGTCCAATAAGGACTACAGCAGAAGGAAAGAAAACAGGATGATATTATGCATTTCATGTCCTCCACAAATAAACAATTCCAAGTGTTTCTCATCAAACAGTGCGGCTGCTAATTAAGAACGTTCCATTTTGTTTATCTTTGTGGATACTGTAATCACAGTCCATAAATAATTCAAAAGGGAACATGGCCATATTCTCTCAGTTAATCACTGTAATTATTTCATTATTTTGGGGAAAGCAAAGCAACCAGCTTATGGAATCACTACATGAGACCTATGGAAACTGTATACACACCGAGTGGTGCAACCTTACAGCATGACACCGGGTGGAGGTTTCTGCAACATACCTGTTGAATCGGAGTGTAGCGGACAGTGTGGGAATAATCATAATTATCAATGATTTCAAAGTCCTTTACAGCATCTCCCTGAGTGGGTCCACTGAAGTTCACATCAACTGGGGCTTTTCCTGCTCCTTTGGTATAGACTGTAAAATGCGTTGGCTTCCCATTTTCAACACCTTTAAATATAAGAAAAGGAAGTAAAGAACTTTAGACAATATTTTCTTTCAAGGCAAGCAGTTCACTAAATTATCCAGGCAGCTCAAGCCATGGATATGACAAATAGCAATGGCAGGGTTGCAAGTGTGTTCTTATTTAGGTTTTTGTAGACAGCTGGCTTGGGCTAAGCTAGATGGACCTTCAAAGGGAAAATGAAGCTTTTTAGTCAATATAATTATTTATAATTATATAATTAATAATTAATTATATAATATATTATTTGCATAACAGTCTTATTTTACAAAATAACTGATTATTACAGGGTAATTCAATTTTCAGCCTGGGCAATGAATCCTGGGATTTGTAAAGGAACATTACAGTAGCTGTTCGCTTGTTGACTGTCCCTGTAGACTAAAGATTGCAAAATGACACTGGGCAGAGAAGGGGTCATACTGATATTCTGGTCTGTTTCATTAGCATGTCAGGATTCTAAAACCTTGGGTGCACTATTATCACATGCTCTGCCCCGGCTTATATCTCTCTCTCTCTCTCTCTATATATATATATCCCTCTCTCTATATATCCCTCCCTCTTCTCCCTCTCCATATCTCTCTCCCTCTTCTCCATCTATAGCTCCCTCTCCATATCTCTCTCCCTCTTCTCCATCTATAGCTCCCTCTCCATATCTCTCTCCCTCTCTCCATCTATAGCTCCCTCTCCATCTATAGCTCCCTCTCCATCTATAGCTCCCTCTCCATCTATAGCTCCCTCTCCATCTATAGCTCCCTCTCCATCTATAGCTCCCTCTCCATCTATAGCTCCCTCTCCATCTATAGCTCCCTCTCCATCTATAGCTCCCTCTCCATCTATAGCTCCCTCTCCATCTATAGCTCCCTCTCCATCTATAGCTCCCTCTCCATCTATAGCTCCCTCTCCATCTATAGCTCCCTCTCCATCTATAGCTCCCTCTCCATCTATAGCTCTCTCTCCATCTATAGCTCTCTCTCCATCTATAGCATTACAACAAAACAATCATAACAGGAAAGTCTTCATTATTTTGCTGGTTACAGCAAAGGGGCGAGAAAAATGGGGCAAATCGGACCAGTTAATTTTTATTTTTCACGTGGCAGTTAAAAATATAAAACACTAGTAACCCTGTAATGACTCCTAAACTTTTATATATTGTAGAATAGTCGACTGGTAAAGATGAACTTCAGTAGCCTTTTGGAGGTTAAAAGGAGAATATAGGAAAACTGAATGAAGGTCCACTTTAATACTCTGTACCAAACTTACCAGATTTATTAAGTCCTGGACCTTCAGCCTTCACTTTGCTGGCATCATGTGAAGGTTCAACTTTGATTCTGAAAGGGCTGCTTGGAATTTCCTAAGCAAAAAAAAAAAGAAAAAAAGTAGAAGAAAATCCAACATTTTTGGTTGTCCCCAAAATAGTAATAGAGGGGAAATCGTCCAACGGGGACACTAGTTCTGGTGACCTGGGGTCACCAAGGAATTCCCTTAAATTGCAGGGATTTACGTTAACTTCCTGTTTGGCTATGTGACAGGAAGTGAAGGGAAATCTCTGCAATGAGACACAGATGGCGAAAAAAATCTGACAAGGGTTAAAATCCTCCCTTGCTCTATTCAAAATGGAAAGAAAAATAGTTCTACTTTAAGCCTTGTGGTGCAATATAAAATCAATTCTGGATTGGCAGAAGTCAAAATTGTTGTAAAAACAAAATTCACACCTGACTTTATACCACTGCCTGTCAAACGCACTCTGAAAGGCAATCCACTATGGATCGTCCAGGAGCAGAGGCTGTTGAGCTGTTAAACGGAAAACGCCCAAAAACGCCCCTAAATGCTGTAGCAAGACCTAAATGCCAGGAATCGCTGTGAGCAGGCAGGTAGGTGTTTTACATTACATGTCTCTTCTACAGTAATACTCTGCAGGTTCACAGTGAATAGCAGCGGAACTTTAATTCAGGTTTAAGGTGTTCCTGGAACACATGAACTACCATCACAGTCTCCTTTATTGCTTGGTCACTGGCTGTCTCAACTGTTGACCATCAAGGATGGACACTCAAAGACCAGATGAATTAAGATAACTGAAAAACAAGGGCAGTGAAAAGCTGTGCCTTGATCTAGAAACCTTTTATCTGGAAGTAAAAGCCCGGGCAAGTATTTAAATACTTTTTTTTTATACTTTTGATAGTAGGGAAGGATAAGAACCTGGAGAGATTCACCCTCTTCAATGCTCACCTCTCCAGCAAAGAGAGCTTTGATAGTGTATCGCCCAGCAGCTGGAGGAGTATATTTCACAGTAAATGTATCATTGGCATTGGGGATAATGTCAAAATCAATGTCCTCTTCCTCATCGCTTATCACACGGGCATCGCATTTGATTCCAACGCTAACATCACCTGGAAGACATTTTTTTTTTTAATGCAATTTAAACTCACTAAGAATACTAAAAGAACAGTTATAATAGCCAACGTAAAATTTAGAAATTGTTTTCTATTAGGTGTCATAAAAAGAGGAACTCAAAAAGGAAGGGTTCTTTTTGTCCCTAGATGCAAGTTTTCAGTGATTAGCTTTATCGTGCAATACAAACCGGAAGATGATCGCGTGTGCTCCAGTTCTATGGATAATTTTCATGTCTGAGAATCATCAAGCAGCATGACTTGCATGAGAGATTCTATAACAAATTCATTTGCACACCACTTCAGACTCTGCAGCCCCTCAATCCAAGTCTGGTAGGTGCCTTTGGAATCCATCAACCCCCTCCAGACTCATTAGCAGATACAAGGCAGCACTTTATTCTCCTTATACAACCTTATTATTCAAAATCCAGTATGAACATTACCACTTCAAACTCTTACTGACACATTTCACTTCCTAGTGGAGTTTTAAGCTTCACAAGGGAGAAGAATGCATCAAATTAAGGAGTGAATTGGAGTGCCAGCACCACCTCATGCAAATATTCCTAAATCTGGGCATACATAGCTAATTAGATGTGCAAACATTCTCCTATTCCTGCAGGCACCTTTATTTTATGGTGAGATCATAGGTCTAAGGCCCAATAAAAAATTAAAGGTGTTTACTGTGATTATAAAGACTAAAAATAGTTGGTTCTTTTCAGTCTAATAGACATCAGCCTGGTAGGCCTACAGCACGATAAGAGGATCAGAAGGACCTGTCAATGTAATCAACATTGCTGTCCCATGGACATGTACAACTATAAAATGAAACAAGATTTTTAATATTTGATTAAGCAGATATCATTCATGTTTATAAAAAAAAAAAAAAAAATGAAACGTACTATAGCTGGCTGTCTTTAAATGATTACTAAACCCAACAAAATGTAATATATTGCTAACTACCAGCCCTTAGATATGGTGGCTGCATTTGTTTTCTTTTCTAGGTCAAAAACAGAAAGAAGTACTGTTATTTCTGTGCTTGATCCTACCAGAAATCTTGAGTGCTTTTTAACATTCTGTGCATTGAAATGAAATCTTAACTAAATGTTATCAGCTTTCCCAGCTATCTTGTGAACTATATATCAATGCTATTCTGTGTAATGGAGATGAAGAACAAGAGAAAGGTTTGTAGTGCAGCTCAAGAGAGTGATCTAGGGTGACAACTCTGCTCCTCCATAGACACAGCACAGTAGAATTAGTGATGTCTCTATAAGAACTGAAAAGGTGCGTTACTGGCAGGATCACCAGGAGAAACGAAAGGAAACGAAACCTGAAAAAAGGGAAATTAATGCAGCCAGCACATCTAAAGATGGAAAAGCTGCAATATATTACATTTTTTTTGTAGGATTTAGGTATGCGTTAAGAAAAAAAGTAATTTAAAATATGAATGGATTAGATACCTTCTCCAGCCTCAGTACAGTCCACTGTGAAGTGTGTAGGCTCATTTGCCTTTAAACCCGTTTTCTCCACCCCAGGCCCGAAAACCCTCACTTTTTTTGGGTGGCTGCCCTGTCCAATGTTCACCTGGGGAAAAAAAATATTGAGCATTAATAAATACATGCTCAACTGAAAAATGTAATATATAAAATACATTTCACTGCAATACAAAGTTCATAAAGTGGAACTTCAGGCAAACAGCTAGACACTTAATGTAAACAGATATTGCTTTACTGGCCATGCTTCACCAAGTCATTTCAGTAATGGACACACCTCTGCCACGCAGCACCACCAGGCTGGTGCCAGTTCAAGTTCTTGGTTTAGCTGTGCAATTCTTGTTTCACCTCTCTGCTTCCAGCCTACCAACTAGACAGTGAATACACATTACTACACTACTGATCCAGTGTCCAATGAGAAGGCAGGTGACACAGGAAGAGGTGAAACAAAACCAGGAAATAAACACATCTCCCTGACTTTGCAGTGCTACAAGAATGTGAATCTCATCATTGGGTGGAAGTTAATACAAGGTAAAACTGTTTTTACATCTAGTACATCGACTCAGATTGTGTTTGTATCGGTTTGGCAGGTGGTAAGCTTTAAATAAAAAGAAATTTAAAAACATTACAAATTTCAATTTGTTTCCCTTCACCAAGTGAAATCATAATACATAAAAAAATAAAAATATAATTGCTTAACAAAACAAAAAAAGATAATATAATGAAATATTACGGACTAACCCATAGTGCTTTAATAGGAGATTAAACAAAAAATAGTTCTGCAATCTATGGTGCATTCATTGTAAAGAGATCAAATAAAAATTCTTTCACTTACCCTGAAAGGGCTTTTGGGTACACTGACACCGCCCCATGTGATCACAACTGTGTGCTTGATTGGCTTAGTTGGATTGTATGAGCAGGTAAAGGTACCATCAGGGTTTGGCTTGGAGTAGATGTCCACAGGATTGCCTTCAATATCCTGTTAACAGTAAATAAAATATTCCCTGCAAGTCAGAATAAACCTATACATACATTTTATTTAGTGAATTTGTATATCTCAGCATTTCTGGGTAACCTGACATTCTGGTCTAAAGTAAACTTCAGGATTGTATTTTATTAGAAAGAGGACAAGGTCAGCATATGTTGTGTTAGTGTGTAATACGCTGTTATTCCAGGAGGAGGCTGCCAAGTCGATTCATTTCACTTTCATGGAAAGTCGTTCAGCTTGTATAAGGTTGTGCAGATGCCAAGAGAAGCTCAGCTAGATTACAACCCTGGACCCCACAGCCAGTAGAAGAGGATATTACACCAGTAGAGCCAGTCAAGCAAAACAGGGGTCATTTTATCTGCTGGAATACATGCATTCACCTCTTGGACAGTCCCTACACTGCTTAAGGCTGATTTGTGGGTAAAGAAAAAATCCTCACATTCCGTGGGGTTGCCCTTGCACTGGGTTAAAGTCTGTTTAGGTCTAAAGGACTCAGAAAAGCAATTTTATCTACTCGATCCTCTGCTCCTATAGACGCCCTTCGCATTATTAGACCAAGCCCTGCAACTTCTACTCCCTATAGTGCAGTGGTCACAGGTCATCTGTCAACAAGTACAATGAAGGGTCCATAACTCTGCCTTGTGTGAGGATGTAGAGGAACAGTATATAAACACAGAGTAGGGCAGAAGAGGCCAACACTAGTGCCCAGGGAAGCAGATTGGAAAAACCGCCTTTCCTGGCTCCTAGACCAATACTAGCATTTAACCCTTGCAGTACAGGACTGCCCCACCACAAGGGAAGGGTTTTACTTTCCCTGGTGATGGCCATTAACTCCTATGTTTACTGTTTAAATGCAAAACTGGCTTTAAGTGGATAAACACTTCAGCCAAACTTTTTTTTTGATGGTAGTACCTGCTGATGCACTGCCAAAACCCTTTATCCCTAAAATAATGCTTTCTATCTTAACCGCCCACATACACCCAACACAATCCCTAAGCTAACCCTGAACACTTAAAGTAGAATGTCACTCAAAAAGCGAACTTCCATTCTATGATAAAATGTTTGTACTTTAATTTTTATGACATAATGTCTTAACCTGAATTTACTTAAATTTACTTTACTTTTTTTTCCAATACAATATTGTAACCTGTTATTACATTTGCTAAAAAACAAAAAAAAAACAAAAAAAAAACAGTGGAAGTGGGAGCGGTACCAATTTTTAGCAGTACCTGCAATCCTTGCCTAAGCAAGGAGAAGGCCCCTTGCCCCATCCCCTCCGCAGCCTGCTGGGACACATCACGTTCCAGGAGGCTGCAGGATCATTCATAAAGCGCTGTGTGAGGTCATGTACAGCTAGCTCCTGTAACCAAGATGGCGGTGCCAGTGGCCCACAATGGTAAGAAGAACTGGCTACCAAGACAGTGCTGGACCCCAGGCACTGGTATGTACTTGATTTTTAGAAGTCAGCAGCTACAACATACAATAAAGCTGTTGACTTTACAAAAAAAGTAAAAAGTTCCTCTTTAAAGAGACCATTAGATTCCAAAATATTTTAGTAACTTAAATGCTTACCTTTCAGTGTCTTTTTCTTTTCCATGTAGTTTTTTTTTGTGCTGCAATGTGCCTATACAACTGGAACAGTCGGTCAATTCCCTAGATCAGGCACCTCTTGTGGGTATGTCTTATTACTGCCTGTGCTGGCCCAGCTCCTATGCCCCTTCTTCCACCTCCCTGTATAACCTTTTATGTAACTGCTGGGGGAGGAGTGAAGGAGAATACTATATTCATTTGAATCTGAGTATGGTGACATCACATCCAAGATGATGGGACCCAGCAGCAGTCCCAGCCTTTCAAGTGTCTACACAAGTAATGTTTTTACAGGTAAATAAAATGAATGAAATGCATTTATTTCACAATGCATAATCTTATAGGAAGATGTTTGCTGGCGGTCTGGCGAGCCTCAAACACTTAACCACCCCAATTTCAACAAGACAAGGGATTTCAATCACCAAGAGATATGTATACTGCTCAAGGCGAGTGATTCACCACAAGCTCCACTTCAAAATTCCTGACTGCCAGTCTGGCTTATTGTACACAGTTGGCAATGTAAATGAGACCACATAGACAATAGAGGGACATGTATGTTCACAGTTTTTTCACTCTGAGAGCGCCATCTGTTTTCTTTCTATATATCATTTAATTTTTTTGAGTGTTGGATAACACACCTATATTCCTCTAGCTGTTTTTATTGGATGTGCCCCAAAAATAATTTTGAGCAATGAAAATGAATTACTGCATTCTGGGCTGCAGCAAAGAGTCTGGTGTATTTATGTGACAGAAGAATATGTTTAGGATATGTTTAGTGCTGAAAAGAGCTTTTCTTTAAAAAAAATAAAAAAGGAAGAAGGAAAAAGTAAAAATTCTAACACTGAATGTGGTTTTGGTTTTGTAACATTCACTTGTTCCAAAATCAAATGTTAAGAGCAAACAAAGTACTTTTGAAAAACATTTGTCAGAAGTACTTTTGAAAGACATTTATCAGGTCATCGAATGTACTAAAAAGTTTTGTATGAATATTGCTTCGAAAATCTATCAGCATGTAGGCAGGTGAAAAATTCCCCTTTATGGGTTTTCTCCTCCTAGTGGTGAAGTTGGGTGCCCTTTTAAGGTGGGAGGAGTCTTAGTGGTGGGTCTTCTTCCTTGGAGAGATTGACTGGTGCCACAAGAGGGGTTACTGGCGGAAGTCTCAAGTGCCCTCCCCTGAGAGGCAGAAGGAATATTTTAAGGAAAGACCTAGATTGGGAATTTAGCAAAAAGTGGCTATTATATGTATAAGTTCCACTAAGCTCTTCCTTTGTTCTAACAGGACAATGTTGTAATGCTTAGAAGTACATTTGCCAATATATGGAAGTTAAGTAACCCAGAATTTGGAGTGTTCGGACTGCATTATTGAAAAGTATGGAACTACTACTTGAGCAATAAAGAAGTCTTTTGTGGCTTCTGCTGGGAGTAATATGACAAGTGCAGCCAATGCCTGGTGCCGAAAGTGCAAACCTGGTCAGCTCCGGGGAGTGGGGGCAATTGAGGGACAAGAAGTCCCCCAAATAACTGATAGATCCCCCCCCTCATGCATCATACGGCAGGTGGCCTTGTGTCTTATGGGCCCTGGGTGGATGGCTGTGCTTCTAGAGCTTTCATCTGAACCATGTGTAAAACATGAGCCTATGTACGAGTACTGTAGGCATGAAGGGTTTATTGTGTACAGTGACTTGGAGGATGAGGAGCAGTCAAGAACTGGCATGCATACATATATGTAGTTTGGGCTGAGCACAAGTCTGAGGTGCTGGGGTCCCTGAATGTAAAGGCAGAGCCCAGCTGAGTGTGACGGCCATGTTGAAATAAGCTGGGGCCCACTTACACACATATGGCTTTACGGGATCAGCACTCACACCTTGCAGCTCCAGGTGCTGTGTTGCATCTTCTCAATGATACCATCTACATGAGATCCTGCTAGGTTTGTGTAATGGTTTACCTGGTTTCCACCCACACTTTTCTTTTTAACTGTTAAATCTGCAATCTCCATTTCACACTCCTTGTCTCCCTACATCTCATTCCCATGCTGCCAACCCACAAACCATTACCCGCAGAAACCTTCGCAACCTCAACCCTTCCCTTCTTCACTCTGCTACTGATGGCCTTTATGACAAAATTACACCCCTCTCCTGCCCAGACCTAACCACTTCCATCTACAACACCACATTTCCAACCTCCCTAGACATACTTGCTCCTCTACACGCAGAACCATGCCCCATCTGCCACAACCCTGGAAAACAGACGACACCAGAAGTCTCAAGAGACACAGCCGTGCTCTTGAAAGAGCATGGCATAAATTTCAAATCCCTGCAAGACTTTACCCTCTACAAATCTGCCCTTCTCAAATCCAACTCCTGCCTCCACACTGCTAAACAAAAACCTCATCAAAACCCAACACACTTACAACACACTCATCAAAACCCTCTCATCGAAACCTCGGCAACTCTTTTCTACCCTTAATTCCTTACTTCCTGACCACCTGCTCCTTCTCAGCAAATTACACTCCCTTGGCCTCTGTAATTCTGCTTTATCCTGGTTCTTCTCCTATCTCAGCGCACTTTCAGTGTTACAACGCCATCTCCTCCACTCCCCTTCCTCTTTCTGTTGGGGTACCCCAAGGCTCCATCCTTGGGCCTCTCCTATTCTCACTCTATACCTCTTCCCTGGGCCAGCTGATAACCTCCCATGGCTTCCAATACCACCTCTATCTCTCCACTCCTCAACTCACCCCCTCGATCTCCTCCCAGATCTCAAACTTACTGAATGACATATCGATATGGATATCACACCACTGCCTCAAACTCAATCTTTCTAAAACTGCGCTTGTTATATTTCCTCCTTCACACCCCCCGTGACTTGACCATTAAGATCAACACCACAACCATTGGTCCCTCCACACATGCCAGGGTCCTGGGTGTAATCCTTGACTCTGACCTCTCCTTCAGCCCCTATATCCAATCACTGGTTAAATCCTGCTGCCTTAACTCCGCAATATCTCCAGAATTCGACCCTTCCTGACTAATGACATCACAAAGCAACTTATTCACTCCTTGATTATTTCCCGCCTTGACTACTGCAACTCTCTCCTTAATGGCCTACCCTTAAGCAGGCTATCCACCTTCAGTCTATTATGAATTCTGCTGCTAGACTAATACACCTCACTAACCAATCCATGACTGCTGCACCTCTCTGCCTATCCCTTCACTGGCTTTCCCTACCCCACTGTGTAAAATTTAAAATGCTAACCATAACATACAAGGCCATTCACAATATCGCCTCCATCTACATCACCAACCTCATCTGCAGATATCGCCCAAATCATCTCCTTCGCTCCCTCCCAGGACCTCCAGCTCTCTAGCTCCCTTGTTACCTCCTCCCGTGCTTGCCTTCAAGACTTCTCCAGAGCCTCTCCCATCCTCTGGAACTCCCTGCCCCAGTATGTCCGATCAGCCCCTACCCTGCCAACCTTTAGGAGATCCCTGAAAACTCATTGATTCAGGGAAGCCTATCCCACACCCACCTAACAACTGTCCCCAAGCCACCCCCATCAAATCCACCCTTCCCTTTAGAATGTAAGCTCAAAGTGCAGGGCCCTCCTGTACCTTTTGTATTGAACTGTACTGTAATTATGTTGTCCCCCCTATACATTGTAAAGCAGTGTGTAAACTGTTGGCGCTATATAAATCATGTATAATAATAAAAGGTATTTATGTAGTGTTGATAATTATTGACATATATTGTACATTCACATCAGTCCCTGCCCTCAAGAAGATTGTACAATCCGATTGTGTGGCAAACTTTAAAGTAAGCAAGCTTGCACGAGAAGAAAAGTATTACATTGTAACTCCCTCAGGAGCAGAAACTCATGTGAACAGGTCTGGGTACTCTGTAAAGCACTATATAAAATACCAACTACAAACAGGAAAAACAATCATGTAACAAGAGGCTAAATTCCCACGCAACTGTCAGAAGGCTGCTGAATTTCAGTGCAAGACAGAAATTATGAATTCAGGATTTGAATTTACCATTCAAAAATTGTAAATTCAGTTACAGTTCGACATGACAATCGTGTGCAGTTACCCACAGCAACAACGGGTTAATACAGGCAATAACCATAAAATAGGACTTTGTGTTTGGTTCTCCTGGCTCACTGTATCTGGCTAAATGTCAAGAAATAAAATGTCCATGTCTCCTACTTGTGCATAGATGCTCAAAGGTGCTGTCCCAGCCTCTTTTGGGTCTATGAAGAATTCTGCTGGGTTGTTCACGATGCACCCACTCTTCTCCAGCCCTGGACCATATGCTTTGACCTGCAAGGTAAAAAGAAATGTATGAAATGGAATACCACACCATAAATTACATTCCTTCTGTTAGAAGTTTCCTAAAGCATACTACTGATTCTTAGTCCCGTTTTGGCCCCAGCGGTTTCTTATGCAATAATTTCTCTCTAGATAATTTTTAATACAGTATAAAGTGTAGCAGCTTGTAGATTAACCAATGGGGGCCATGGTCATTGGATCAGTGCAGTTACTCAGATTCTCTTTTAATGCAACCGTTTTGTGAAAAACGATCATTACAATATTACACCTCTATCTGTAAAAGAGGGCAGAAAATACTCAAGTTTTCAAAATCATTGCTGTTGAGCACTGCTTCATTTGAAATTTCTCAATGCCCCAAGTCCACTGTAAGACCAAGGTTCAAGAATGTTGATCTCAAGTGTCATGTGCTTCCTACCTTACCATTGTATCCTACAGAGTCCTGAATTCAGATAGAGGAACCAGTGAGCTGTGGGGGCACCCAAAATATTTACACTCCCAGAGATGTTAATTTCCCAGCGGATGCTAATCTAACTTGTATGGTAACCTGAAAAACATTGAATATACTAGTGGTTCTCAACCACCCTGTCCTGGCCCACTGCCAGACCACAGCTTTCCTTCTCCCAGGCCTCTAGCCACCTGCAGATTCTTTAACCATACTGTCCCACAGGGCCTCCAGTCTCTATGGATGAGCGAGTTTAGGATGGATGAACTTGACAGGCCTGCACAGAGTCCTAACCTTAACCCGATAGAACACCTCTGTGATGAATTAGAGTGGAGACTGCGAGTCAGGCTCTCTTGTCCAACATCAGTGCCTGACCTCACAAATGCGCTTTTGGAAAAATGGTTAAAAAAATCCCAAAGACAAGCTCCTAAACCTTGTGGACAGCCTTCTCAGAAGAGTTAAAGCTGTTATAGCTGCTAAGAGTGGTCCAACTCAATATTGAACCCTACCATCCAAGACTGGAATGCCATTAAAATGTATGTGCGTGTAAAGGCAGGCGTTCCAATACTTTTGGTAATGTAGTGTTTTTGTTATACAGTGAATCTGACATTAACTGCAGGTGCATGCATTTTAAATAATTACGGATACAGCACCAGTGAATGTTTGGTAAAGTCGCTTTTACGGCTTTATAAATTTGCCCCTTAAGTGTCGCCATTAGAACAGCTTTCCTTTGACTAAGAGCTTAGCAACTGTTGTATTAGAAAACAAAACATTGAGCCTTAAATGCAAGCAGTGGAAAATGTTATCACCTTATCAGGGTTAAAGTCTCCTGATGCTGGCTGGATGTATGCCATGTATGGACTGTTTTTGATGTCCTCATCATCGCACATGACATGGACAGCATATTCACCCGGCTCCTTGGGCCAATATTTCACATCACAAGAGCCGTCACTTTGGTCATCACATTCAATCTTGGCCTGAGATGGACCTTCAATGGCAAAACCTGCGGTATGTGTAAAGGGATATTGGTTAAGATCAGGGAATAAAGGAAGGGCATTCTCTACAAGTATTCTAGGATTGTTACCCATCCTACAACATCCTTTCCTAATAAAAACACTGCAGTCAAAAGTTCGCTGAGCAATTGTGGCCCACAGAGGCACCCTAGTATAGGAAGTTTGTTAGGACTACTGGACACACAATATTCTCATCACCATAACATAGGACATGTTCTATAGTTCACACACTTGTGTGTTTACTTGTATTTTTCTTAAATAAAAAGGGGTAACTGTGCCATGGTTTTGCGGTTCAGTTTGTGTTTGCTCTTGTAGTCCACAGAGTATTGGAAAGAATACTAAAGTGCCGAAGGCTGAACAAATTGAATATATTCCTCCATCCAGGCTAACAGCACATATGGAGAAACGCCCCTTTCTAACCAATGAGACAACAAAGCTCTTAATTCACTCACTGGTCATCTCTCGCCTCGACTACTGCAACTCCCTTCTCATTGGCTTACCTCTACATAGTCTATCACCTCTTCAATCCATTATGAATGCCGCTGCCAGACTCATCCACCTTACCAATCGCTCGGTGTCTGCTACTCCTCTCTGTCAATCCCTCCACTGGCTTCCGCTCAGCCAAAGAATTTAATTCAAAATACTAACAATTACATACAAAGCCATCCACAACTCTGCCCCCAGCTACATCACTAGCTTAGTCTCTAAATACCAACCTACTCGTCCTCTTTGTTCCTCTCAAGACCTCCTGCTCTCTAGCTCCCTCATCACCTCCTCCCATACTCGCCTCCAGGACTTTTCCAAAGCCTCCCCAATCCTATGGAATGCCCTACCCCAATCTGTCCGCCTATCTCCTACTTTATTAGCTTTTAGACGATCCCTGAAAACACTTCTCTTCAGAGAAGCCTATCCTACCCACACCTAACTGTATTTTCATGTTCTCCATCAGCTCATCCCCCCACAGTTATTACCTTTTGTTTCAACTTCACCCTCCCTTCTAGATTGTAAGCTCTAACGAGCAGGGCCCTCTGATCCCTCCTGTATTGATTTGTATTGCAAGTGTACTGTCTGCCCTCATATTGTAAAGCGCTGCGCAAACTGTTGGCGCTATATAAATCCTGAATAATAATAATATTATTATTATTATTATTATTATTATTAATAATAATAATATGGAGAAATTCCCCCTGAAGGGCCATTGAATTCTGAAAGCCACCATCTGCCAGCTCCTGGATCTAACTGGATGCAGGTGCAAATTGACAGAAAACTTTGAGGTTCTCCTTCAACAAAAGTTGATTGAACAAATCGATGTTTGTGGAACGGAGCAGTGCAAGCAAGGTCATGCATTATTTGAATTTTTGACAAGCCAGCAGGAATCAGCCGATAGTTCATGGCCAGCTTAAATAGTACCATTGTAGCACAGGCTGACTAAAACGTTGGCACAAAATTTCTCTTAGGACCAACTTTTTTTTTGTGCTCTTAAATATAACAAACACTTTCAACTGTGTATTTAACAGACGAAAACGGGGAAAATAAAGCATTGTTAGCTCATATTTTGTACAAAGGCCTGAGGGTCCTTTCACACGGGGCAGATCAGTGCTTATCTGCCCCGTGGATATCCGCTTGCTCAGCGGGGATCGCCGAAGCGATCTCTGCTGAGCAGGGAGAGGACACGTTCGTCTCTGCACACTGCGCAGGGACAGACCTGTCACAGCGCCGCTCTCTCCTATGGGAGATCAGGTGATGACGGACCGCAGTGTCCGTCATCACCAGATCCGATGACGGATGGAAAAATAGCTTTTTTCTCCGTCACACTTTTTCGGATCGGACCGGGTCGGATGTCAGCGGACATGTCACCGCTGACATCCGACACTCCATAGAGCTCTATGGAGCATCCGTTCAGGTCCACCTGAAAAAACTGACAGGCAGATCTGAACGGATCGGTAGTATGAAAGGGGCCCAAGTGTGTCAGCCTATGTTACTGTCACCCAATGTGAAAAAAAAGAGTCACACCTGGGTAGGGTGGGTAGGAGCTCTATGATAGGAACAACAGAGATTGGCCCTCCCTTGGTCATGACATATCCACACTTCTAAAGAACAATGCTACTAAGAGTTCTCTTTCTAGTTCACATTAGAAATACAAAAAAGGATGTATTTGCTGGCTGTGGCAGGGATATTATCCTGAGTGAGAAAACAATGCCATTTTATTTAACTACTGTATATTCAAGGGCTGGGATGTGTAATCATACCACAGTCTATAAATGTGGATAAAATGTCTTGAATACATTAGCATGCACAAGGGCATAGAATATGAGCATTTACATGAAGTAAAATTAAAAGCAGACACTGCATATGCTGAACATAAAAAAAAAAATCTCAATAGTCTATTGTACTTAAACGCCAGGCACAGGTATGGTATAGCAGTGAACAGTACCCCACAGTCCAGACCCTGGCAATAAGAGGGGCTCACACTTGATTGTACCCCCCCCCAGGCCAGCGGTGCTGTGACAGATTGTGTTGTATGAAGCTGGCATCAGGCCATGTGTCAGACATTATAAAAATCACAATACTGTTAAGTAGTTCTCAGCTTGCCTGAGGGCTTCTCTGGTAACACAGTCATGCTGTTAACTTTTATTGTGATAAATGATTTAGGACCCTTGAGTCATTTTCTTTGTATATTCAAGCCTATATTAAAAGGCCATAGGCCTCATTCAGAAATTTTATAGAGTAATTCTAGCAAACATAAGCTTACACCAAACAACTTTTCAAAACCAAAAGTCCCTGGGTCTCCCTAAAGTCTTCTGGACCCTATATTTCTACAAATAAACCTGTTCTGGACAAAAAGTCTCTAAGGGAACAACAGTGTTGTATTAGTTTTCAGATTGATCCCTGTGTTCCCACTAGGTCCATTGGCCCAGGTCCTACACAGGGACTCAACTTTGGCACAGTCAGGGTCAAACATACACCCTGGGAACATCATCCAAGAGACTCCTCTGGGATCACACAGCTATTTGAAGATACTACAATGCCGCTATAGATCACTACTGTTATTGGCCCAGTCAGGTTCACTTTAAATAGCCAAGCAGAGTGGCTAAAACCTAGCACACACAGGCCGAATGTTGGGTGGCACTGGCCGCTTCAATAGAAACCGTCCGGCATTTGGCCCGTGTGTATGGCAGCCAGTTTGGCCAGCTTCTGTCAAAGGGTCATGATCGAAAAATGTCTGCCAACCAGCTCCCAGTCAACGCACTTAGCCAGTTTCTGGCAGCACTGACCGAGTGTTCTAGCGGGCAGGGCATCCCCTTGTCATTACACAATAGCACAACAGTGACGATCACTGTACTAACATCAGATTTTTGGTACAGCTGCTTTTTGGCCAACCCAGCAGGTTTAACTAGTAGTGCGTACAAGGCTTTCGTTTCCACAATACAAAGCCTACGTTTAGTCATAAATGAAAAAACAAAAATCAGCACAAGGGACATTGCTTTCTGTCAATAGGATGGGTCCTGGGGCAGATCCGGAGGGGGGTGGGGGGGAATTGCCCTGTTGCAATACTGTCACTTGCGCTTGCTCTGCCTGAGTCTCTCTCACATCAGCCAATCAGCGGCGCAGAGAGAGAGAGAGACTCATCCAGTGTTATTACGGCTACACCACACTGACCAGGAGCCGGAGGCGGTGGGTGGAGCCTCTTCCCTACACTCACTGCTAGTGCCTGGGCCACCTGGCGTCTAGCAACGAGTGACGTTAGAGTTACGTTGGACTCGAGTCTCAGACGAGTGATGTCAGTGAGTCGCGTCGGACTCAAGTCTCGATGTGACAGGAGCTGGAGCCTCAAATAGGAGAACAGTTGTTGCTGAAGTTTAGAATTTAGACAGACTAGTTAAAATGTCGAGCATCCACTGTCAGTGACAGAGTGCCAGCATTCTTCCTGCTCTGCCCCCAACTTGTGGCAAGTGACAATCTGAAATGTGTGGCAGGCGACGTGGCAAGTGGACAATTCGCAACGTGTGGCCGGCGACGTGGCAAGTGGACAATTCGCAACGTGTGGCAGGCGACGTGGCAAGTGGACAATTCGCAACGTGTGGCAGGCGATGTGGCAAGTGGACAATCCGCAACACGTGGCAGGCGACGTGGCAAGTGGACAATCCGCAACTCGTGGCAGGCGACGTGGCAAGTGGACAATCCGCAACGCGTGGCAGGTGACGTGGCAAGTGGACAATCCGCAACGCGTGGCAGGCGACGTGGCAAGTGGACAATCCGCAACGCGTGGCAGGCGACGTGGCAAGTGGACAATCCGCAACGTGTGGCAGGCGACGTGGCAAGTGGACAATCCGCAACGTGTGGCAGGAGACGTGGCAAGTGGACAATCCACAACGTGTGGCAGGCGACGTGGCAAGTGGACAATCCACAACGTGCGGCAGGCGACGTGGCAAGTGGACAATCCGCAACGTGTGGCAGGCGACGTGGCAAGTGGACAATCCACAATGTGTGGCAGATGACTTAGCAAGTGGACAATCCGCAACGTGTGGCAGATGACTTAGCAAGTGACACACTCTGGGCTCCCACTGATTCTGCATTATGGTGAGTTGAACGATTTAATTTTATATTACACTGTAATAATATAAATAATGCTCTTCAATCATCCTGACACCATAACCATGGTGCTGTGATGATTGAAGTGCCAACACCAGCCATTTCTCCAATAAATTGCCCGCAAAAAAAAATATTTTCTGGCAGCGCCCCTCCCGAGACTAGACTCTGGATTCACCCCTGGATGGGTCCCTTGTGTGGTTGGCTTCTGCCTTCATTCAAATCTTCCAGTGCGGCAAATTAGTAGAGCCGAGGGACCTGTGACAGGCAATCGTTAGGAGTATTGGCTATGCCCACCTTTTCGCCTACCTCTTCCATTCATAGAAGCTGTATTTATTCATCCGTGGTTGGTAGACAAACTGATGACCCTAGTGCTGCTAGGCAGAAGTGCCAAATGCTTAGCCACCGTGTTGCCCACTTTAGCTCCTATGAATGCAAAGGAATCTATGAATAGAGATCAGAAGGATGAATGAATGAAAGGTCTGCCTCCTCCATTCATAGATCCCGCTTCATTCACAGACAGTGGTCACAAGACAAACAGAGTAATGATTCTCCCCAGCAGGGACAAACCATAATAACTTTTTAATGGAAATAATTGGCTAGTTGCCATAAGCATGATCATAGAACCTCCCTAAATGGAGTATGTGTTTTTTTAAATGTACCCCACTGCAATTATCTTTTAAACCCAAATTTGTGTTTCTAGTAACCAAAACATTTTCTCTGAGATATTTTGCTGTGGCCTTTATGAATGTAAGTAGAATAATAAGGCGACTTTTATGGTGAGGCAGTCTTGATTCTACACAATGAGCCATTCACATAAAAACTATGCAAGAAATGTGGGCTCTTTTGTGAGTCCTGAGTAGCTCCCACTGTTTTAAAGTGTCGGAAAAATGGCCCGTTTCTGACCAGTTCTGGTATTTAACAGATATTACTGTGCTGTTTTTGTGCATCAATATCTTGGTACACAAACAAGACCCATCATCTTCTGTTTTAGAATGACAAGGAGAATCGCAGAATTCCAATGCGCTAGCCTACAGCAGGAGGCAGTAAAATAAATGCTTTACTTATCAATAGCTGCTTTGTGTCCGTTATATATTCTACAGCAGAGTTTCTCAACGCCAGTCCTCAATGTGCCCCAACAGGTCATGTTTTCAGGATTTCCCTCAGATGAAACAGAGCTGTGGTAATCTCTAAGGCAGTGAAATTGGTCAATTCGCCTGTGCAAAATAATGGTAAGACTGAAAACATGACCTGTGCAAAATAATGGTAAGACTGAAAACATGACCTGTTGGGGCGCCTTGAGGACTGGAGTTGAGAAAAACTGTTCTACAGAGACCTGAAAAGTAACGCTTTTGTTGATAAAAAAAACAATCCCTTCTGTGTGAACGATGTACATTGCAAGAATATTAAAGAGGAAGTAAGAGGAAGTTTTCCTTTTTTTGGACCTACAGGTAAGTCTATAATAAGACTTACCTGTAAATGCTGTAAATCTCTCCTAAACTTGCAGTTTAGGAGATATTCACTATATGCACTGCTGCCATCATCGGCGCATACGTTCTGAAGAAACGGTCGCCTGTGCGGTTTCTTCAGGGCTGTGTGCAGTGACCGGCGGCTCCCGCTTGCACACACAGGAGTGACGTAATCACGGCTCTGGCCAATCACAATCAATGAGAGGGAGTTGGGAGTTGCTGATCATTAGGTTTTTAAGATGCATTAAGGTAAAGAAAAAAAAAAAAAAAAAGAGGAGGAAGACCCCCCACTACTCATTGAGCCCCCTGCTGATCTAGCAATGTGCACGGCAGCCTCGGCTGTCCCAGGTCTTTCTCTCCTCAATAGCTGACAAAGCAGCGGGAGCTACTGGGTCTCACTGCAGTCAATCACAACCAGTGAGCCAATGAGGACTGAGCAGTGGGCTGGGCCGAGTCATGGCTCTGTGTCTTATGGATGCATAGAGCAGGGCTTGGGAGCGAGCATGCACCAGTGCCCCTATAACAAGCGAGAATGCACCAGTGCCCCAAAAGTGTCAGCGGGGGAGCCGAGAAAAAAAAAAAAAAAAATATTGCACAGAGCAGGTCATTTTTTTATTTTATTTTTAAGTTGAAGCTTTAATAGGCACTTTAAAGTGATTGTAAAGTCTCATTTTTATTGTGTATAAAAACAAACATGTTATGTGCAGTGGTTTTACAAAGAGCAGCTCAGATCCTCCTCTTCTCAGGTCCCTCCTGGCCCCTCCCTCCTGATGAGTGCCCCCACAGCAAGCAGCTTGCTTAAGGGGCACCCAAGCCGAGCTGTAGTGCCGTGTGTCTTTTCAGACATGGAGCTGCGGGTGGCCCACCCCCTCTTCCTCCTGATTGGCTAACTGACCTTGACAGCAGCTGGAGCCAATGGCGTGGGTGCTGTGTCTAAGCCAATCATGAGGGAGAGTCCCGGATGGCCAAAGCACTTGTGCAACATTGCTGGATAGAGATGGGACTCAGGTAAGTATTAGGGGGCTGAGGGGGGTTGCTGCACACAGTTTTTTTTTATCTTCACGCATACAATGCATGAAGATAAAAAAAAAACTTCTGCCTTTACAATCACTTTAAGGTGTGTGTTGTTAAGGCAGCCCATTTGTTTAGTATGGGCTTCCTCCAAAGGCAATCAAACAAAAAGTACATATCTACACTGCATGCGTCATGCATTGCAGTAATGTGGGTTTTAGTGCATGGAACATTACTACATACTACATATGAAGCCTGTCTAATTGTTTGCACAGGGGAAGATGTTTCTCTGACTTTGTCAAGGGGTTTTGTAATGGGAATAGCTTAGATACAAAAAACTCTTCTTGACTTGTCCTTTAAATGATCCAAAAACAGTGTGGTATTTGGGCTTATCCCAAAAGTAATTCCAATATGCAGGCAAAATAACCAGTTTCTAAATTGAGCTATGGAAAGACACTTAACAGTAAAGAAAAATGTATGTTTTATGAACATAATGAAGACCACAACTGTTCTGTCATCTCAAAAGTAAACTCCAGCCAAATGAAAGATCTTTGCATTTACTAAATGCAAGGACAAAGTCTCCCCACTGAAAGATGCTAATATTCTCCCTGGTGTTCCATCACCTACAATGCTCTGCCAAAACAGATAAATCCACAATATTGTTGGCATCTCTGAATTTTAAACATCTCTGGATTGGAGTTTGTTAAAATGCAAGCGAATGTGTTCTGAGTGCAGCATTTTTGAAACAAAGCGTGGCGTCGCCTTGCAGTCTGAAGCATGAGGACATTGTACAAGTACAATAAAATGTCACAGGTCAGTTTGTAGAAAAAGTGTGATAACCTATGAATCAGGATACAATGGATTACATTTGTACCCCCTGGGACCCGGCTATTATTGCTGCTGCTCCTGGAGAGGGAGAGAGAAGAGAGAAGAGAGAAGAGAGAAGAAGAGAGAGAAGAAGAGAGAGAAGAAGAGAGAGAAGAAGAGAGAGAAGAAGAGAGAGAAGAAGAGAAGAGAGAGAAGAAGAGAAGAGAGAGAAGAAGAGAAGAGAGAGAAGAAGAGAAGAGAGAGAGGCCCCACCCACCACCAGGCGAACAGAGGCAGTGGATATTAACTACTGCACAACCTGGGACAAGTGCCTGCTGGAAGGAACTGAGGCTTATGGGGGATCTAGTCCCTGACAGACTGAGCCAGTGTGTCAAATTGGCAATAGACCTTCCTTTTCCTCTTTTATGGTCATGCTGGGAAGTTCAGTTTCCAGGTTCAGGGCAGATGTGGTGAAAATATTGTGGGAGACAGACTGCGCAGCAGGCAGCCAACTGTACATTTTACCACCGAATCAGGGACGCAGAGAGGCGGCATAGCAGACATCTCCTGGTACATGAGAATGCCACTGTCCCTGACTGGAGCTGCTGCCTGATCGTTTGGGAAGACACCACTGTCACTGACTGGTGCTGTCACTTGATCGTTGGGAAGCACACCACTGTCACCGATTGGTGCTGCCCCCTGATCATTGGGGAGGACGCCACTGATAGCGTGGTGCCGCAGCCTGATGGCTCTGATCCTATTGAGCTGACAATGGAGAACAGAAGGAGACTATTCGTCACCCAAGGAGTTGATGACAGGCCACTGGCCAAATCCTACTGCACCCCATTACCCGCTTGCCGATCATTTACTGTATATATACGGTGGCAAGGTGGCTCTCCTGCGTAGAATCATGTACCAAGTACATGACTCTGCACTTCTGTGTTTGGGGCGCTCGAGCTGATTGGCAATTACGGCGGACTCGATGTCCACGGCAGCCGCCAATGCTTCGGTACACAGGCAGAACGGCGGTCTGCCTATGTAGACGAGACAGATTGCCATTCCGTCACTACAGAAGACACGGATCCTGTGTCTCTGCTAAGCAGTAGTAAAGCACTGGTCAGGCACACATTTAACCCTTTGATCACCCCAGACGCTAGCCCCTTTACTGCCAGTGTCATTAGTACATATGTATTCGTGTCACCGGTCCCCAAAAAGTGTCAAGTGTCCAAATGCTTCGCTTTACCGGAAATTGGCCTGCATATTGTAAAATACCCTGAAAGCTTGTTTTTGTCTTTAGGAGGAAGCTTGTGGATTCAGATTTTCAGCCTGAACTGATTTGCAGGGGAATGGAGCCTATCAGTTTATCAAGGATACACCCAAGTCTTTAGTCCGTCAGAAGTGGACTCAGAACACCATTCAGCTCTGCCCAGTAACAAGCTACATTAGGTGTTATGTAATCACTTTAAAACATTTCATTTGCCTTTTTTTCTTAAAGGAGAAATCCCATTTCCATTCTTATTAATGTGTTTTTTCCCTAAGGGATGAAGTACATGTAGTACCTTTCCCTCCTTCCCAGGTGCAGTTGAAGGATAGCTGTGAGATTGGATAGACCACCCCTCCACAACCATCCGACAACACAACTGGCAAGGAGACCGCTAGTTTGACAGAAAGCACTTCTCTCTGTCTCCAGGCACTTACTCTGAGCCAGAATCTCATGAGGGCTGAAGGGGGAGGGGTGATTGTCATCAAAAATGTTCTAGGTAAGCGGGCAAGTGCTTGAAGACAAAAAAGTGCCTGTTGTCATAGCAACCGTCTCCTTGCTAGCTGTGTTATCGGAGGTCTGTGAAGGGAGGAGTGGGGCCTGTCCAACCTAACAGCTAGCCTTAGACAGCACACAGAATGATGGGAAAAGATACATGTACTTTGTCCCCTATGGAAGCAAAAGCACATTAATACAAATCCTGTTTTTTCTGTTAGAGGGGCATTTTACAGCTGCAAGTGATTACCAAATGTTGCAACTGTTTGCAATACAATCCATGCAACCTTTGTGGCTTCTGTACCTTTTGAAGGAGGGCACTGGCTACCCACATAGTAGGAATATTGAAGTATCAACCTTTGTAGCATAGCCATGAAGATGTTCAGTGAGATGGCAGTGAGCATAGCAATCCAGCTAGAATTGTGCAGAATACTGTTAGGCTAGCAACAAGGGCGGTTTGGAATATAAAGTGGTTGTAAAGGCACAAGGTTTTTTACCTTCATGCAATCTATGCAGCAGAGCCCCCCCCCCCCCGCCCCCCCACCACCAGTACTTACCTGAGCCACCTCTCGATCCAGCGATGTCCCCAAGAGCCTTGCCTATCCGAAGACTTGCACTTCTTATTGGCTTTTGACAGCAGCGGGAACCATCAGGAGACAGAGGGGGCACAGCCAAGCCACGGCTCAGTGTGCGAATGGAGAAAAAAAATGTATTAGTCCACAAACCCGATTTGTCACAAGGGAAATTAAGATCTTGTAGCGATGCAGTCACTGAACCAACAGTGCAGAGAAGTCTTTATTAAATTCTGTGAACTGAATACACTTTATTACCAAAAGTATTGGGATGCCTTGTTTATGCATTAGTCAAAATCAATTGGTGGAGAGGGATTATGGTGTGGGGTTGAGCTTGGCCCTTTAGTTCCAGTGAAGGGAACTCTTAAGGAGTCAGTGTACTGAGACGTTTTGGACAATTTCATGCTCCTAACTATGTGGGAACAGTTTGGGGATGGCCCCTTCCTGTTCCAACATGACTGAGTGCCAGTACACAAACAAGGTCCTTAAAGACCTGGATAAGAGAGTTTGGGGTGGAAGAACTTGACTGGCTTGCACAGAGTCCTGACCTCAACCAGACAGAACACCTTTTAGATGAATTAGCGCAGAGACTGTGAGCCAGGCCTTCTCATCCACATCAGTGCCTGACCTCACAAATGCGCTTCTGGAAGAATGGTCAAACATTTCCATAGACACACTCTTCAACTCTTCTAGGAAGGCTGTCCACAAGGTTTAAGCCGTTATAGCAGCAAAGGGTGGGCCAACTCAATATTGAACCCTACCGACTAAGACACCATTAAAGTTCATGTTTGGGTAAAGGTGGGCGTCACAATACTTTTGGTAATATAGTGTATGCATTTGAAAATTGTAGAAAATGTTAGAAGCTTACCTAATGAACCCACATCTGGGCCGATGGACTCCACTACAAAGTCTGCTGATTTCCCAACGACACCACCAGTGAGACCAGGGCCCCATGCTCGTACTTTCTGAGGTCCTGCTTCGGGCCCCACCTGAACTTCAAATGGGCTAAGGGGACAAAAAAAAAATGCAAATAATCATGTATACAGTATAGACAATGTAATCGCAGAACAAAAAAGTTAATGCCATTTTTCTTTTTCCAGCATTTCTCCCCAAGGCTAGGTTCACACCATAGCGATGCGGGAACGCCGCGAATCCGCGGCGTTTTCCCACATCGCATGCCTCCCGCCGGCAGTTCACACTGCCCTATGCGGACTGCTGGGAGTGTCAATGAAATGTTAATGACACCCCCAGATCCGTCCGCATATCGCAGTGCGATCTGCACACTCGCACATGAATCGGATCGCATGGTGTGAACACCCATGCGATCCGATTCTGCTGCGGACCAAAAAAAAGGGTCCCGTGCGAGTTTGCGGCGGGAGCGATGTGAATTCAGCCATACTATCTGTATGGCTGAACTCGCATCGCTACGGAGATCGGATGTGATTTGCACTGCAGTGCGGTGCGAATCACATCCGGATCTCTCACCCGCAGCGGTGTGAACCGGACCTAAAGGAAGAAAAAAAATTACAAAATGGTTGGAACATGAGCTAGGAGGAAATGGAATCCACTTAACTGCTTGTCTTTTCCCATTTTACCTCCCAAGTCTCCATTATGGACAGCGGGGCTGCCCATCATATATTATATGTCATATTTGTATGACAAGCAAGAGTAGGTGGAGCCAAGCACAACTTAAAGTGGAACTTTGACCTGAACCGAAAAACTTGTGAGCGTAAAGGATTTGTATTGCCGATACGCTCGATGTCAGACTATGTCACTCCATACAATATCAAAGCTCAATGTCATACACTATGTCACCCCATACAATACCAACGCTCGATGCCATATACTATGTCACTCCATACAATACCAAAGCTCGATGCCATATACTATGTCACCCCATACAATACCAACGCTCGATGCCATATACTATGTCACTCCATACAATACCAAAGCTCGATGCCATATACTATGTCACTCCATAAAATACCAAAGCTCGATGCCATATACTATGTCACTCCATACAATACCAAAGCTCGATGCCATATACTATGTCACTCCATACAATACCAAAGCTCGATGCCATATACCATGTCACCCCATACAATACCCTAGCTGGATGTCATACACTAGGTCACCCCCATACAATACCCAAGCTCGATGTCATATACTAGCTCACTCCATACAATGCCCAAGCTCGAGGTTATATACTATGTTACTCCATACATTACCCAAGCTCGATGTCATACACTATGTCACTCCATACAATACCCAAGCTCGATGTCATATACTAGGTTACTCCATACAATACCCAAGCTTGATGTCATATACTAGGTCACTCCATACAATACCCAAGCTCGATGTCAGACTATGTCACTCCATACAATACCAAAGCTCAATGCCATATACTATGTCACTCCATACAATACCCAAGCTGGATGTCATATACTAGGTCACTCAATACAATTCCCAAGCTGGATGTCATATACTAGGTCACTCCATACAATACCCAAGCTCGATGTCATATACCATGTCACTCCATACTATACCAAAGCTCGAAGCCATATACTATGTCACTCCATACAATACCCAAGCTGGATGTCATATACTAGGTCACTCCATACAATACCCAAGCTCGATGTCATATACCATGTCACTCCATACAATACCAAAGCTCGATGTCATATACTAGGTCACTCCATACAATACCCAAGCTCAATGTCATACTATGTCACTCCATACAATATTCAAGCTCGATGTTATATACTATGTTACTCCTGCAATAAAAAGTTGCCTTCCTACTCACAAGATGCTTTAGAACGAACGTTCTTGGCATGGCACAGGAGAAGGCTCAAATAACACTTTGTGCATAGGAGTTACATCACCCCATTCCAGCCAATACCCAAAGACCCTGAACCTGGAACCTGGAAGAAGCCAGACAGAACGAGTCAGTGCCAGCAATGGAGCTTGTGGATGATGTATCATGAGAAAGGATGTAATTATTGAAGGGTATAGTTCCACCTTAAGGAATTTAAGCTGCTATATGCATTTAAAAGAGTTTCAGAGGCTTTATTTTGCTCGGGCAGGTACAAAAATATATAGTCATCCACACTAGATACCTGCTTTGTATATCCGCCTGCAGTTTATTACCCTAAAGGTCAAACCGGTTTACATTAGAGCACTGGAAAGCAGACCTGATGACATGCAAAGTGCAGTAACCCCCCAAAACCAATCAAATCTCAGTTTATTTAGGTGAGATAAGTGAAAGACTCATTCTGATTGTCCATACCTAGTTAATGAATGTCGCTGCGCCTTATGATTTTCTAAGTTTACTCCAACTAATCTGGTCCATGAACCAATCTTAATCAAATAAATGCTTCCTTTTTAAAACTTTATAGAGCCTTAGGCTTCATGTCCATTTTGCTGCGTTTTCATTTAGAAGCTTTTTTTTTTTTTTTTTTAAACCACTTTAAGATGGGGCCTCTTTATATATGTTATTTACAAGCTAAAAACGGTTTTTTTTTTTGCTAGAAAATTACTTAGAACCCCCAAACATTATACTTTTTTTCTCTAACACCCTAGAGAATAAAATAATGGTGCTTGCAATACTCTGTCGTACCATATTTGCGCAGCGGTCTTAAAAGTGCACTTTAAAAAAAAAAAAAAAAAATATTATTCCCTTGTAATAGAAAAAAAAGCATGACAGGACCTCTTAAATAATATCTCATATTTACACTAAAACGCAATAAAAAAAAAGAAAAAAATGTAATAAAAAAAAAAAAAAAAAATGAAAAAAAAAAAATAAACTGGCCCTTTAAGAGCTATGGGCAGAAGTGACGTCTTGACATCGCTTTCGCCCTGCAGTGTCATGGAGACGTGTGGGGGCCACCTTCCCCTCACCCGCCTCCTTGCCAAGGAGATGGCTCCGGTAAGCAGTGGATGGCACTGGAACGCAGCTGGGGGCCCCTCTCCCGCCGCCAGTAAAAGTGATCTCATGGTGAATCCGCTGCAGAGACCACTTTTAATCTTGTACCGGACCGCCGTCCAAACACGGAGATACCGGGGTTATGGCAGCTAGCTGCTGCCATAACAATGATATCAGTCCTCAAAGTAGGGATGTACATTGCCGTGCGGCGGTCCAGAAATGGTTAAAAAAAAAAATTCTTTTTCAAAAAACGCCTGTAAACAAAACGTGGCTAAATGCAAGTTACCGCGTTTACAAGCTGTTACAGGCATTTGCCGTTTCAAATATCTCTGAACATCCGTCCTGCGCATTTTTTTGCATTCCAAAAAAATGCTTCTAAACTCAACTGCCTGAAAATGACTATAAATGACCCTGTGTACATGTACTGATAAGATAACAGAGGAGGAGTGGATGGGCAGCTGAAAAAAACGCCCAACTGCTCCTGAACATCCGTTTACCAGCAGCAGTGTACATGAGGCCTTATTAGGCCTTTGATCATCATTTAAACCAAACTCTTGCCTTGTTACCAGCAACAAGATGTAATACAGCATTTTGCTGCGGTAGGAAAAGAGGCCCTAAAAGAAGTGTTGCCTCCTATCTGGCACGCTTTCAAACGATTTCCAAATCTTACTAGAATAAAAGGCTTGTGTAAAAGAAAAAAGTTCCCAGCGACCTTTGCATAGTGCGCACACAATGATCAACCCCAGGATTGGTTAATGATTTTCTCTGTATAACAGAAACTAGGATATCCTTCTCCTAAGATGCATTCTGGTATTTTATGTAACCTAGTAACCTGGAGGTTGCTGCCAGGATCGTTCTGTGTTGTGATTGCAAAGCATAAAACATTGCTTAAAAACAACCCTGTCACTAACTTCTTATATTTACATTAAAGTAGAATAATTGCAGTGTTATTTTTTAGCTTAATGCCCCATACACACGGTCAGAAATTCCGACTGAAAAGGTCCGGTCGGATTATATTGTCGGAAACTCTGATCGTGTGTGGGCTCTATCTGACTTTTTCCGTCGGAAATCCCAACGGAAAAAATTTGAGAGTAGGATCTAAAATTTGTGTATGCAACACCAGTTTCGGACAAAATCCGTTTAAAAAAAAAAAAAAATCAGACGGATTTTGTGATCGGAATGTCCGACCGCGTGTACAAGGCATAACAGATTGAGCACAATACAATAAATATTCCCCAGAAAACTGTTTGTTAAAAATTGCTACCCCGGCCCTTGCCGTTTATAACTTTCAATGCTGCTGACTGCTGCTCTTTCAGTACTGCTTCCCTGAACTACCAGTCTTGACAAGAGTTAAAGTAACTGTAAATTATCGCCTTGTAAAACAACCCAGTTTAAAATATAAATGAAAAAGGCAAAATGTGTGTAAAGATTAAAAAAATAAAAAAAGTTGAAAAAAAATAATGAAATGCCTTTTTTTTTATAAGTGATCGCATTCCTTTGTTCTCACCTGCATAAGAGCCTGGGGGGAGGAGAAACGGCTGATGTTCCCAGTGAAAGGTTGTGCGGGGGCGGGGACAAGTCTGATCATTGGAGGATAGCAGGCTGAGTTCCCAGTACAGCTAGAGAACTGACCACTCTGTGCTCTCATGCTTCGTGTGGTCAGTTTTTAAAAGTAAAGCAGGGGGACTGGCAGGGGCACCAGGGATTTCACTCAAAGGTAGCAATACAAGAGAACGGGATACTTCTTCATGCAAGTACATGATACAGCAACCACATATCAGGAAGAGGAAATGTTGGGGTAACAAACACTAACTGTGGATAGTGTAGTCTCCAGCCTGCCTGGTAGCTTGGAGAAGGAAGGGGGGCATTGGGCTGTGTTTTTCTATTGATGCACACAGTGTAGAGAGACAACTCTAGTTCCTGCATATAAGGATGGCTCCATAGGGCACAGCAAAGAAGCCACCCTGAAAAAGGAAACCTGTGGTAATGATCATGGCACCAATGTAAACCGGCACAGGCAAAAGGACAAAGATGAAGGGCTACTTCACACTTGTGAACAAAGCTGTTTTTCTGCATTAGGAGAACATAGCTCTCTCTGCAAGGGCACATATAAAACAATGGTGTTCTATGTGCCCCATACTCACAGCTGTCAGCTGCAGGGCACAGCAGTGTGAAAAATGCAACATGGTTGCATTTTCCCCACAACGCTCCACAGGTCTCTGTGCATTTTTATACACAGCAGCTGAGCTGTCATGCATGGAAATGAATTGAAATGTAACCTGCCTCTCATTTTCCAGCAGCTGCAATCACTACCCGCATAGAAAAACTAAACGCTCCTCCCTGCAGTTAGTGTGAACCTACCCTAAAAAGATAAAAAAAAAAGCTGTACAGTCAGTAATAGATGAAATCAGCTGCCTACAAAAATACAGGCTCAGGCAGGCAGGCAGTGGGGGGCACTGCTGCTGTATGTTCTTACATCTGCTGACAGGGACGGGAGTGATTACCTGTATTTAGGGATAGATGATCACCCCTGGATGCTAATAGACTGCGTCTAGGAATGATCATTTGTCTCAAACCTCAGGTAAGTGCTCGCTGTGTGATTAAATGCGAAGACCAGTCGACAACTGCACCTTTTGTCAGCCTATCATTGCTTTCCAGACTTCCAGGTACAGCTGTCCATACAGCCTGGCTCCTCAATGCAGTTTTTTGAAACACTGCCGAACCACGGCCGATTTGGCATTACAATGGGTATCTCTAGGCTGGTGTGCCATGATCATAAGCCGGTGCATTAGGTAGCATGAGTAGCTGGCAATTCCAAACGCTGCAAAAAGTCAATGATCAAGGGTGAGTGGGATTTCTGTGACACCCTTAACTATAATTCATTATTTTCCAGCAATATGCTTAGGAGACTACTACAACATCACCCGTGTTGACATGGGCCTTAACCACTTCAGCCCCGGAAGAATTTACCCCCTTCCTGACCAGAGCACTTTTTGCAATTTGGCACTGTGTTGCTTTAACCGACAATTGTGCGGTCGTGCGACACGGCTCCCAAACAAAACAAACGTCCTTTTTTTCCCCACAAATAGAGCTTTATTTTGGTGGTATTTGATCACCTCTGTGGTTTTTATTTTTGGTGCTATAAACAAAAAAATAGCGACAAAAAATAATTTTTTACTTTTTACTACAATATCCACCCCAAAAATATTTTTGTTTCCCCAGTTTAGGCTGATACGGATTATTCTACATATTTTTGTAAAAAAAAAAAAAAAATTGCATATTGATTGGTTTGCGCAAAAGTTATATAGAGTCTACAAAATAGGGGATAGTTTTATGGTATTTTTATTGATAATTTCTTTTTTACTAGTAATGGCGGCAATCAGCCATTTTTATCATGACTGACATTATGGTGGTCACAGACAATTTTGAAACATTTTTGGGACCATTGGCATTAATACAGCAATCAATGCTAAAAAATTGCATTGATTACTGTAAAAAGGTCACGGCACTGTAGGAGTTAAGTGCATCCTAGGGAGTGATTCTAACTGTGGGGGGGCTGTGTGTGACACCAATTACCACTCCCAATTACAGGGAGCACTGATCAGTGTCACTAGGCAGAACGGGGAGATGGTTGTTTATATTAGTATCTCCCCATTCTTCCTCACTGTGAGACGGTCGCGGGTATGCGCAATTAGTCACAGAGCTCCCGGCACCCGCCTCTTAAAGGGCAACGTACAGGTACGTTAACCTGCCTGTATGTGCCCATCTGCCGCAGTATATTTGCGTGAGGCGGTCGAGAAACGGTTAAAGGCTAACTCTAAGGAAAAAAAAAAAGCTGGCAGGGTCCACACTCAACTGCAATGGTTCAGTATGGGGCAGAGGACTAAGGCCGCGTACACACGTGGGGACTGTTCGCTCAACTTTGTCCGCTGAACAGTGTTTCGGCGGACAGTCCGCTCGTGTGTGGGCTTCAGCGGACAGTTTCAGCGGACAGTCTGACGAACAAAGTTTTTCGGAAATTCCGAAAAACTGTCCGCTGAAACTTGGTTTGAGCGGACAGTCCGCCCGTGTGTAGGCTTGTTCGTCAAACTAAGTCTCGCGCATGCTCAGAAAGAATTTACACGCCGAAGGTTGCATTGCAGTGTATAGGACGTCGTTTTCTAGTCCCGTCGTACGCGCCGTTCACGTCATCGTGCACGGTTTCAGCGGACTGTTCGTTCGTCGTGTGTGGGCAAGTCCGTCCATGCTAATTTTGAGCGGACTGTCCGCTGAAACTGTTTGACGAACAAAGTTGAGCGAACAGTCCCCGCGTGTGTACGCGGCCTAAGGTGTAAATACCTACCTTACGCCTCACTCCTTCCAGTGCTGTAGCTATTGCCTCACACCTGCTCTAAGCTGCAACCATCTCCGGTCAGCTCCGGTAGCATTCCCATCACCTCAGTGTACAATACAGGGTTAATCTCTATGTAGTGTGAGGGAAATGTGCATAATACAGGATAACGTGCAGGAATAATATGCAGGGAAATAAGTATCTATTGCAGAGATGCACTGACATTTTTTTTATACTAGTTAAAAAAATAAAGTAAATAAGCGAGATCACTAAAGCAGGGTATATAGCAGGGAGGGCCAACATGTGGCCCGTGGAGGCCTCTGATGTGGCCCTCGACCTCCTGCTCTGGGATAGAATAGAAAGAATACGGTTATTGAAGGTCAGTTTATTACTAAATTCATTAGTGTGTATATATGGGCATATCTTTTCTGCAGTGGTTACTGGGCTGCTTTCAAACTGATCTGCAGGTGCAGAGCAATTACCTGCACTGAGCCATAGACTTCTATTACCTGCGAGTTTGGTGAGCTTTCTGAAAGTGCACTAAACCTGCAGAATATAATAGAAATCTATTTCAAACGGCAGGAAAGCCAAAGGGTACACTGCGTTGCACACAGGGTACGGGTAAACCGCAGCACATCAGTTTGAAAGCAACCTTGGACCCCTTTCACATGGTCAGTTCCGACAGTCCAACCAATTGGACCCCCCATTCACCTCTAAGGAGTGGCAAACATAAACCCACTTTTGTTCTACCTCCAATATGATCCGCTAAAAAGTATCGTGGGCTGCGTCCGTGTCTGCTCTCCAAATGCAGAGTAGACACGGACATGCCATCCCCCCGCTCTGCTCATTGTGGCTCACGACCAGTTACCAAGTTGCTTAAGTGGCCCTCGCTCTTCAAAAGGTTGGGCACTGCAACACTTGCCTTACAGCACCAGGGAAGGGGGGCTCTTGACATGATTTTTCATTTTTTCATTTTCATGCAACTGAGCTTTGCCAAAGATTTCAGATTAACATTAAAGTGTATTCAAATACTAATGATGCTTTATTTTATTTTCTACCCTTTGGTCACTGAAACCTTAAAAAAAGGTATATTTAAACTAGTGCAAAAACTATTTGTTGATCGCCTAAGAATGAGGGGGATGGGAGCGGTTATTCAGGAGTTCAGCAAAAGAACTGAGCAGGGTTGACACTAGGGCTGAAACGAATCGATTATGAAATTAAATTAATAATTACTATTTTCATAATCGATTAATCGGCCAGTAACAAAATGGGGTTAAAGTTAATGATTCTGATATTTACCAGATTGACCCTTTAATAGTATATGCAGTATATCTCCTCTAATGGCATATGCAGTATATCTCCTCTAATGGCATATGCAGTATATATCCCCTCTTATGGTATATACAGTATATCTCTCCACTAACAGTATATGCAGTATATATCCCCTCTAATAGTATAGGCAGTACATATCCCCTCTAATAGCATATACAGTACATATCCCCTCTAATAGTATATACAGTACATATCCCCTCTAATAGTATATACAGTATATCTTCAATAGTATATACAGTATATTTCTCCTCTAATGGTATATACAGTATATCTTCAATAGTATATGCAGTACATCTCCTCTAATAGTATATATCCCCTCTAATATATACAGTATATCTCTTCTGTCTGTTATTCTCAGAGTGGATTCGATATTTTGCTCCCTAACCATATAGTTGGTTATTTATATTCACCACTGCATAGAGATATTTAAGAATAAATTGCCTTTTTTTAAAACTTTACATATTAACTAAATTATACACCACGCTTTTTTTTTTAAAGGTTATTAACCGATTAATCGAAACAAATCGGCCAACTAATCGATTATGAAAATAATTGTTAGTTGAAGCCCTAGTTGACACTATCTCTTGAGATTCTATTCTACAAAATCCTGTGTTAGCCTACAACGGGACATTTGGAGCTGAGCACATTTCTGACAGATCAACCATTATTTTTCTACACTTGCAGGGTCTTTAAAGGAACAACGGGGATATGTGCAAGTATTGCAGGGATGTACTGAAATTACGTTAGAAAAAACCCCCCAAAAAAACGTATAAATTATACAAAAAAAAGTGCGTGATACATTTTGGCCATCACAGTAAAAGTCCACTTGAAATAAATGCATTCTTGAGTGACAATGAGAATATAAGATTAAATACATTCCGAAACATAAATTACATTTTTGCATTTGCACACCATATGTTCCTTTTAAGGTTACATATTTCTAAAGGCCACTGCAAACATGGTATTAAATGTTTACAAGACAAGACCTTCATCTTACCTTTTAGGGATGTGATGACCGCCCCAAGTGATGGTGGCCACATATTTTCCAGGGTTCAGGGGGTAATACTCAAACAAATGCACGCCATCCACCGACTCCAACTGCTTCACAGGCTCATCCAGACCCTCTGCCAAAACATGTCAACACAATGTTAGCTTTATCTGAAAGCAGCTTTCAGCCGCCACAAATGAGAAGACAAATGAGATCTCTAAATAGACGTGCTGAAATTTCCAAACCTTGGACAGGATAACCACAGTCTCCAGCATTGTAGATGCTATTAGACAAGCTAGGGATATGTCTGGAATGTTGAATATTGTCAACACTGCCAACATCTGTGCAGATCTTTGGTTCACTAAGCAGGACATTGTATAGTATTCTATACACAGATGTACACATTCTCCGATAGAAGCAAAGAGACAGAACATTGGGTAAAGCTGTCACTATTGTGGGATGTCTTAAGAGTTCCAATGTCCCACTAGAGAGCAATGATGTGGCTATCCAGCATTTTACTTGCCATTATATTTTCTATATTCATCATTTATTTTAAAAAGTGTAAATGCACCTTTGTGGTCAGTGGGGACACAATCCTATTTATTCACATTAAGAGATAATACTTTGTGCTTTGGCAGAGTATAAACTTTCTGTAGGAATGAATGAGCGTGCACTGTGAACGGTGACTCAACCAGATATAAAATTAGCCACACACAAGAGATACTAAAGAAAAAGGGAGTAATGGGGCTCAGAGCAACAGGTCAGTATAACATGAAGAAAAAAATACAATTGGTTGCTGGAGCAAAAACCTACAGCTTATACACACGAGGTCCAAAGCATCTAAAAAGTACCTACTGTGACATATAGGGAAGTTAAGGACAGTGTGTTGTGTCTAGATTGGTGCATCAAGAGGTAAAAAAAAAATAGCCACTTACAAATGGTGGCGCCAGTTGTTGAGAGGAAATGGGTGTCTGTGGCGGAGAGGTCGCAGGTGTCTGACAAAGGATTGTGCTTGTGCCTGAGAGGGTAGGGGGTCTGACAGAAAGATAGGCTTGTGGTTGATGACAACAGGTGCCCGACAAAGACCTGCCCGGTGACAGAGGCGGCTGGGGGAAAGAAAAAAAAAAGGGAAAAGGGGGTGGTCTGTGGCTGAGAGGCCATGGGTACCTGACAACGAATGGGGTCTCTCAGTGCGAGATGGTGCTAGACTAGCAATGTGGCTGAAGGCAGCAATGGAACAAACCACATTAATTTGTGAGAGAGGACAGTTGAATCTTATAGCCAGAAGGATAAAATGTGTGTCCTGTCTGATGTATCCCTGTGATGCAACATTGCATTAAGACTTCAATGCAGAAGAATAAATGTCAGTAAGAAAATTCAAATGTTGGAGGAAAGCCTGCAGCCTTTTTTACTACATGATACACCACTCTCAAACAAGCAAAACAAAAATTTGTTATTAAAACCTTTCCTTAATGCAGAAAAAGCCTGCATTCTAGCTTTATGGAAGAGTATGGTGCCTCCCAATAAAACACGCTGGCTTGCTCATATTAATTAGATCCAAGAGGTGGAAAACTTGACCATCATGCTAAGGGAAAAAGACGACAAGTACTGGAAAATTTGTGGTAAAAGAATGCCCTTGGGGGGGATTGTGCAGGTGGGAGTATGAGTAAGGGATAAAAACATAAGTATACGTTAAACAACTAATTTTATTACAAAATGACAATAATAATATACACTATAAATATTCCTAAAACCATTAAATAGGATATAGGTACATATAATGTTGCTAAATTCTTGGATCACAGGTAGACTCCAAAAGAGGGGTCATTGATTTGCTGCTCTGGGTGTGGGCATTGCACACCATAACATATGATAAAGCACAGACCTGGGACTCTGCCAGTCTCTGGCTTTTGTTTAAAGCTTACCAATCTTATTATTCATTACCCAATCGATCAAGTTCCTTGTTTCTGCAATAATATTACCATTTACAAACAGCTCTGAGACCTGAGGCCCAGTCTCTCTTTAGTGTGGTCTGTGCATTCTTTCCACATCGGATATTGTGATTGTGAGTACCATCTCTGTTCTGTCATGCCATGTTTAGATATAATTCACTCTGTTAAGTAAATATACAGATATATACCCCGTATTGAATGTTTACCATGTTGAAATACAAACCTCTTTTCTTCATTAGACATATAACAGTTCGCTTCCATTTAACCCCTGAGGAAGGAAATGAATATGTTTATCTTATTCCCCCCGCTTTTCCGAAACATGTTGGGATTTTTAGTGATCATACTACCTGCATGACCCCTCTTCTGAAGTCTACCTGTGATCCAAGAATTTAGCAACGTTATATGTACCTATATCCTATTTAATGGTTTTAGGAATATTTATAGTGTATATTATTGTCATTTTGTAATAAAATTACTTGTTTTTTACATATACTTATGTTTTCATCCCTTACTCATACTCCCACCCATGCAATCTCAATAAAGGGCATTTTTTTTTTCCACATTGTTTATCTATGGGATGTGGTGGGAGTCTTTTGGGAATTAACTCATAGGTGATTTTTCTTCACCCCCCCCTTTACAGTACCGGAATATTTGGACATCCTACTTCTTTTATAAAAATCAAACTATACTAACTTTCCAACCGTAGGTTGAAGTGAGACTTCGCAACAACTTGCTCAATCCTTAGAGACGCAGGGTTTCTCAAGGTGCCAGGCAAGGGGGATGGGTGGGTTGTGCTTCCCTCCTCCCCATTCCCTTGGCCCCCCTCCCTTTTTTTTCTTCCTCTCTCTTCCCCCAAATTTTTTTCTCCCCTTCCCACTCTTGTCACTAATCCCCCCCACCCCCGCCTAAATGTTCTCTCCTTTTGTTGCCTTCATATTTCTGTGTACAATAATGGGTTACATTTCCCACTACTACATCTGTGCTGTAAAGATATGATGTGCCGATTCTTCTAAAAAAAAAAACAAAATGAAAAAAAAAATCCAAAATGGACATTTGCCTGTGGACTTATGCTGATATCCTTGTATTTTTGCCTTTGCCATGCGATATGAATCTCACATTATATACATGTAGACAGCCAGTACTTCAATGCACAAGATGAAAGCTATACTGTGGTTAACACATCAGAGGCCTTACAGACCTCTTCCTCTAAGTAAAAGGAACAACTTTCACCAACAGAAGGGATTCCACGAGTCCCTGAACTTTGATGTGGTGAACGTTGATGCCTTAACCCAAAGGTTTCATCTTGCACATTAAAGTGCTAGCTGACTTCATGCATACTGCTATATAGAATATCTTTAGGAGTTGTCGCACCCTCATACAGTAAAAGCATTGATACAAAACATTGTCCACTGATGCATAGGGGATGAATGGCAACAGTAACGGATTTATAATCTGTGTGTGAAAATGTCAGGTAACCTTTAAAGGGTCCTTTTACAGTGCAATCTGTTGTGTATGTTGAGTGCACAAAGTGCGTTGACATTCCCTCACATGATGTGTTGCATTGTAACAAGCATGCAAAGATATAGATAAAAAGTGATTTAGCATTGCTCTATATCCAATATGCCTTGAAAAAAAAAAAAAAAAAAAAAAAAAGAGTAAAAAATAAAGTCAGAAAAAAAAAAAAGAAGTATACATATTTAAAGTTCATGTGTATGTTTCATAGTTTCATAGTTAGTAAGGTTGAATAAAGACACCAGTCCATCCAGTTCAACCTGAGTGTCTACAATTGTCCCTATCCCTGTACATTACACACTCACATTGGTCCCTACCCTCAAGGAGCCCACAATCCAAGGTACCCATTCATATACTAGGGCCAATTTTTGACAGAAGCCAATTAACCTACCTGCATGTCTTTGGTGCATGTATGTATTAGATTACAGTCTCTAATCTTCCATGTTTCATAGCCTTTGATATTAAAAACACACCTCATGCTGCATACCCCATCACCACTAACAGCTCATCTCAGTTTTGAATATATATATATATATATATATATATATATATATATATATATATATATATATATATATATATATATATATATATATATATATATATATATATATATATATATATATATCAGGTCATACTTGCATGTCCCCTTAAGGGATATATTAGATATGTCAAAGGGAACGGAAACTCCACTTAATATAATCCAATTAACAGCACACCCCAGGAAATGCAGATATGACACCTGAATCCCAAGTAGTACATTTTTGTCCCGCTCCAATATCTCCTCTATCTACTGAAAAGAATGTGACAGCGGGTGGGGGTTGTATTCCCGCACCCGCTGTGCCATTTTGAACATGGCCTGGCTGTGTGGGGCATCGCCTGTACAGCTGCACCATTCATTCACAGGAACCTGTGAAAAAATAAAACTAAAAGTCCACAGCAGACTGACTTGTATTATTAATGAACTATGAGTGCGCTAATCAGCATGCCTGTAGTTCATTCACACTGCCTACAGGTTTGACCTGTCTGCCGTACTGATCATGGGTACAATTCTTTGCAGGCTCCAATCAAAAGAAATAAGTGCACATTTTTTTCCCTGTAAAAAGATGTACATTTATTTATTTTTTGTAAATGTGAACTTAGCCTTTACCATGTCCCTATAACATAGTAAACGTTATTTTGAGTTCAGTTTCACTTTAAAATGTTTATCCTGTCGGCTTAGCTATAATATTCAGCCTGTCAAATCTTTTGCAATCTGTCGATTCACTAAACTTGAAACCAGTTACAATAAGAAATGGTATCAAGTTTAGAGAAAAAAAAAAAAAACCCTAGGCACCAAGGTCACCACTCTGTAGCTCCTATCAAATTTTTCAACAATGATGTTCTCTATTCACAAAAGATGTTGGCAGAAAAGCCAAGTTTATTGTACCACACTCATTCAGGACTTGTTCACACCTTAAAGGTGTGTCCAAGCATGTGCTTTCACATGCGGCATGGCACGTCTTTGGCAGCCTTTAAATTTCAATGAGCTGCCCAAATTGCTGAAACCTGCAAGTGGTCTGAAACCCTCAAACTAATTTGTTAAACCAGTGGGCTGAACAACAAAAAAAATGAAATACATTCCCCCTTTCACATTAAACAGCGTGGATTGTACTCTGCTTTGTTCCTACAGATTTTTTTTGCAATTCCTGGTGAATTCAAAGTGATATAATCAACAGAAAATTGCAATTTGTATTACCAGCTTTACAGTGAAGTGCACTATGTCTAATATTTCCACAGTGACGTCAGCATGTTCTTCTAAACTGATAGGCTGCACTGAAATACTGATTTGTCCAATCAAAAAAAATAAAATAATCTACTGGCACTGAGCGTTGATAAGTGCTCTAAAACATGTAAGCCATACAATGCTTCGGTAGATGAGAAAGTAAAGAATCAACTATAAATAAATCTGACCCATTGACAAAAAATGATCTATACTATGGAGAACTATAATAAATAAAACATTATTATTCGAGAGTTTCAGCAGACAGCCATTTGTCATGTCCTCTGCTTATTCCAAGAGCAGAGAGAAAAAAGCTGTGATATCAATTACCTAGACACATTATTTTATTTGGCCGTAATAGAAGGGACATTTTTGTATTATAGAAAAGAGACCCCTGGACATTGGGAGTGTTTGCATACAGTTAAACAATAGCAGACTCTTACTTGGCCCCTTCACAGAAACATGGAGGTCACCACTTCCTGCAGTCCTGGTGTCGACCTTAAAATCAGCAGTTTCTCTAATCCGGACGCCTTTGGGCTGCAAGCCACGTCCGCTGGCTCGACAAGCGTTTGGGTTGCAGGCTGTTGACAGGGAAAGAGATAGGAAAACTTGCTCAGATATTCAAATACGGATAATACTATCTGTACAATAGCAACACTTTTGCCATGCGTCAGGTCGGTTGAGGCAGGCGTATTAGTCGAGATGGATAAAAGCAGGCCTCTGAACGTACGGCATTGTGACACACCACACACAGATTAGGAAACGAAAGCTTCTGGGTGTTACAATGAAAACTACTTCACAGATGACACTAGATGCAAGTTAAAATTAAAACAGAAAATATCAAGATAGAAATATAGTAGCCGCCATTGTGGACTTTTTTGAAGTTGCAGGCTCCAGAGGAGTCATCCGTCACTCTATTCAACTACCTATTGAATTAAAACGAGCATGCATCAAGAGTCGTCAGGACACCTGACCTCTGGGCTTTCTGTGGGACACCGACTCACTATTTTTTATGTTTCAACTGAGTCAAAACTTAAAAAATAAAGCAGTAAGCTTTTAGAGGGGCCAAGTTTAGTTTGACCAATGGGGAAGAAGGGCCCATCCCTTCACTTTGAAGACACCCTCAAGCCAAAAATAGTAATGGAGCTCAGAAAGCAGGAGTGTAGAAACCATTTTTATATCAGCTGCAAGGAGGTCTGGGGTTCATAGAACCTGGGATGTAAAAGGACCACCTAAACTAAAAAGAGTGATCTTTCTTGCTTATGAATTGCTTTATCATTATGAAACTGTAAAATAATTAAAAAAGTTTGCCATTACACATGGTACCATAAATGGAAAATATAATGCTACAACTGCTATGGTTAGAAATAAGGGGATTTCATTGTTTTTACTGCCCAGTGACGTGACATCTTGAGACACTGTGTAATTTTGCTATGTTTCATCAATAACTACATGACATGCTCTAAGGCTTTGGCTATTCTTCAAACTGAACTCAGAAAATTGAGTACTGTCCAGGATTCTTTTTTTAATTTGCACAAACATACAATTTTTCAGGACAAGCTTTCGGGGTAAGTCCCCTTAATCAAGGTCCAAACACTACTAATTCACAAAAGTTTTAGCAGAATGTTGTGCAAACAAAAAAAAATATCACAGACAGTACTTCATTGTCTCTGTCGCAAATGCACTAATACGGCTACAATCACCTAAAATTGAACTCAAAATTCAGACTACTTATGATAATTGAGAAGAAACTCACTAATGCATTCTACAACCTGGGCCTAACAATGTAATTCTAGTAGAAGACGGTACCTCACTGCATTTTTTTTTTTTTTACATGTTTATGTAATGCTGCCCAAAAATATGAGATGGTGCTTAGAAGTGCAGACTTTTCCTAACTGTGGGCATACACATTCGATCTATGGAGGAGACAGAAAAGACAGATATTGCCATCTTAGAGAAAACATGGTAACTGGCTAAGAAAATTGGAAGATTCTACATAGATTCCTCCAAAAAAGAAAATGGTCAGTTGGAGCATATCTGGAGAGGTCAGAGTATGTCCGTAAATATACAACTATTTTCACAGATCCAATAATTATTACTTAAGTTTAGTGGACGGCATAGGTATTGAAATCATTGGAAAACAACTACACATGTATTATTTTAAGCCTATGAATTATTTTGCTCTAAAGGGACCTAAAGATGTCTGAAGGTTATCCGTGAAGCACACTCTTAACCAAATTCCAGCTTTCATTATATTACAAAGCACAATAGAAATTATAATTTGGATGCCGTTTGCTAAACAGACTCTTCGGGTCATTGTAAGTAGAGTCACAGGCGGACTCACTACGTCAAGACATTGGCAAGACCACTAGCTAGAACTCTCCCACTCTGCTTTCCCCGGGACAAAGACGGTCAGAAAGACAAAATATGCTTCATGTACATTACAGCCTAAAGAAAACTAACACTAGTCTAAAAAGGTTTCATTAGCAACTTACAGTGAAACATATAAGACAAAACCACAAATGGAAATAATGTAGATTTATACCAGCGGGGCTTGTAAAATCCAGACAGGAAGCTAAAGTAATGTCTACAAGGAGAATGAGCAAAGTGAGGATCTGAGGTCGCCTCCTAATAGAAATAGTAACCACACTTTTGGGAAAAATCTAACTTCCCAGTGGATGTAATCATGACAAGTATTCACTCAATCTGAGGCTACCATGACACCATCTGGAGACCCAAACAAGGTATCCGTGGATAATCATTTGGCTTATATTATAGGTACTGCATTTGGTGGTCCTCTGTGGGTAATATATGCATAATTCAGGTGTATATTTATAGTAATAATATTTAAAAGGTGATACCCAAGGGTCACCATTATTAAGAACCACATTAGCAACAGTCCAAAAGGAAAATATACTACTGTGATCTCATGTTATGCATTTTAAACCCTACCAAATATGTGCTCATTCGAGAGTTAAGCTGGCCATACATTATTCAATTCTCTTATTCAATTTCCATTAGATTCACCTTCAACTATGTAGTGCAAGGGCCTGCCTGACTGCATAACAAACTGAATGTACAGTTATATGGTTTTGGTAAATCTAAAGGAAAATTATACAAGAAAATTGTATAATGTGTGGCCAGCCTTAAAGTACATGTCTGTCAAGCTAATCATTTCAAAAACTTTGACATTGACTCTTTGAGACAATGATCATGTTTATGGCCTGTGAAAATTATTGGATGAAAGCAACCATAGGATAGGAGTAATTTGCCATTTCCAGCAGCAAAGGGCAAACAGTCTCAGATCCACCAAGTCTTGACAGTCTATGTAATACCGGTGAAAGTATATAGGCTTCTGACTGGTAGAAAGAACAAACTTTGCACCTTATGGTCTGAAGCATGTAACAAATATTATGGACACACAAAAAAAATAAAGAAATCAACAAGGGGATGCAATCCAAGCAACAACCTGCAAACTCTTACCAGCCCTGGCCTGTACACAACTATGAGTCTTAAGCTGTGCCGTCCATTATCCCACAAGAGCAGGAGAGATCAGAAGAGGGAAGCAGAGATCTGCAGCAGCAGGAAGGAGGAAGCAGATGAAAGCAAAGCAGTAGAAAGCAAAAAGAAAAAAAAATTCTCAACAGAGCAAGAAGCCAATTATCACATTGTAAAATACATGCTAGAATATTACAAAAGTAAACAAAAAACGATACTGGTAGGATTCCAGGAAGAAGCAGTCAGGCAAGTCACAAATAAATGCCGTCCTAAATCACTGCATATGAACGTTTCAGCAAACTTTTTTCTTCGCCATTATTTTTATTTTCACCATATAAACAAAAAATAGCCAAGTAATATTTGCATTATGGCCAATTATTCCTGATATTCTGACAATAATGGCTACCTGGCTGTTTTGATTTTTTTTTTTAGATCAAGTGACCCTTAAAGCTGAACTCTAGGCAGAAATAAAAAACAAAACAAAAAACACAATAATTTAGTTACACATTAAAAGGCACTTACGGTAACTAACTTTTAAGGCAAGTCTGTTATAAAGTGCTAGTATGCAGTGCATACTAGAACCTTATGGTATACCACTACAGGAGACCCATTTAAAAAAAAGACTTGGGTGAGTTTGCTTTACAAAACCCTACACTTTGCACAATGATGCCAAGAGACTGCCCCACAGCCTGGAGCTTTAGTACAGCACTGAAGCCTGCTGGACCAAGTAATAGGGTAGGTAGCACACTATATCCCTGCATCCCTAGACTAAATGAGTGTTTGATCTTGCAGTGTGGTGGATTTTGTTTGATTCTAATAGTTTAGCTTTACGTAAAAAAGCTTTAATCATTTACACAAGTCTAGCATTTGTTTTGAATACCAGCCTCCTATAATGCCATGTAGAGCAGCACTCAGACCAGGAGTTTCATTAGGGGACCAAATGCTTTGCATTGCGCCTACAATCTAAGCCTGCGAACATGCTTACAGGAGAAAAGGAGCACAAGGATAGCTGCTACTCTTTCACTGTCCAATACCAAGCTGGGGATGGTTCTAAATCAGGCAGTACTGTCTGTCTAATGTAGTCTGCAGGGGGTTCCAGGACCCAGTTGTGAAAATATATGGATGGATTGCATCATATGCATGTTTATTAGATCTGTCTGTGGACCAAAATCATGCTTTGAACAGCACTTCCAAAATTAAAATCAATATATACAGTACTTCTATATGTAAAAAATGCAAAACACTACAGAGTTGTTTTGGACACACCTCTAATGCTTTGCAGTGATGGCATCAGTAAACAATCTGCAATTCCTGCTCACTGCAGCTACAGAGATTAGAATTTTTGTATTCCAACAGTGAACTCGGCTAACCTTATTGCAGTGGATGAACCTTGAATTAGCACACCGCTAATGCCCCTGCGCATTCTTGTTTTTGTTTCTTTCTTTTTAATATAGATTATACATCTTGTAAAGTGCAAATGTTCAGGTCCAGGTTATTGAACCGATTAAGGAGAGCTTTGCAACGGTACACAGGCATTGAAATATGTGCGAATTCACTAGAATAACGTATAAAACAATAGAAACAAAATGTATTTATACACACCATATTCACAACCTGTGAAGAGTGTGCATTAACTAACTAGGTCTGAATAATATAAAGTGCTTCCACTACAATAAAAAGTGTTCATCAGTCCATAAAGTGCAAGCCAAAAATTTAAGTGCTCCAAAAGCGCATAAAAAGTGACAAAAGTTCAATGCTGTAATTCAAGTGAATATATGTGCTCTTTGAGACACAATTCCCACTGCAAATCGCTGACTGTAGTTCCACTGGTGTGCTCACAGAGAGAGCACTGTGAGCATGCCAGTGGAACTACAGTCAGCGATTGGCAGTGGGAATTGTGTCTCAAAGAGCACATATATTCACTTGAATTACAGCATTGAACTTTTGTCACTTTTTATGCACTTTTAGAGTACTTTACATTTTTGGCTTGCACTTTATGGACTGATGAGCACTTTTTATTTATTGTAGTGGAAGCACTTTATTTTATTCAGACCTAGTTAATTATTGCACACTCTTCACAGGTTGCATTTTATTTCTATTTTATATGATATTCTAGTGACTGAGGTTATGCGCAATATCTGCATTGTATTTGCACATGTTTCGTTTCTGTTTATGTGATTTGTGATCACTATTTGATTTTGCCGCATTTCTTTTTGCATAGGCACTGTTTAATTTTTAGTAGCGCAGAGGTCCCTTCACGATAAGTATACAGGCATTTTAAACAGCAGTATGATACTTACGTTCACCAACGTTGACCACATAAGGACTTTTGGGTATGGCCTCCCCACCAAATGCGATGCTGATAGAATGAGGTCCAGGCTTTACCGGCTTGTAGGTGCATCGATATACACAATTTCCTTTATCTTCAAGTGCAATTTCCACAGTATTGTTTCTCGCCTGGGGATCACTGATTTCTATACCTATATCTCCGACACCAGCACCTACAGTGGACAAATATTTAGATATTTAGAAAAACGTTATAGCCAACCTCTAGGTAAGAAAACAAGCATCCATGCCAAGTGACTGTAAACTTTTTTTTAATTACATTTTTGAATGTTAAAAAGTACAACAAAACAAAACAAAACCCCACTTAATAGCGATAATACAGTCTTATGAAAGCTGTGTTTCACCGAGTATATCCAGTAGCAAGCATAAAAAGAAAAAGCAAAGTATTTCATCTAAAAACATGAGATTCAAGCTGCACACAGGTTATTTTACCTGAAAGTAAAGAACCTTCTACCTTTACAGCCACGTTAATGCAGTAAAGTATTTATTAAAAAACACTGCATGATTTTTTTTCCCTAACATAAATGGTGAAAATCTTTATTAGTGTCTCATAGTCCTCTGTACAACAGGGCTCAGATCATGTAGGACCGCTCAGTCGTAGTCTACTGCAGGGCACAGAACAGTCTAACCCAGGGAACTTCCTGCCAGGTGGAGAGAGCAAAGTGATGACTTATCAGTGTGTTGGTGCTTCTCATTTAACAATCAGCTAGCATGGGTGTTCCAGAAAAAGCTGTTCTGCGTAAATGCACTGAGAACACAACACCTGTTAGGAACAGCAATGTTATGTGCTTATCCTACAGCATTTGAAACTCACGCCTTTATCATGTTTCAGACCAAAAACTATTCGCCATAGTCTAGAAAGAAATCTGATATCAATAAAAATGTAATCCATGATCAGGCATCAGGTCTTTTCTCTGGCTGAATGCTTCCACCAGGTCAGTGAATCATAACATTGATGTTAGAGAAAGCCAAATAAGTAGCATTTTCAGAAGGAAATCTCCCCCCCCCCCGAGATTGGCCAGATATGGTATATACATAGTTACATTTGTCTAAGCTATGTATAACATACCGATGGTTGTTTATTTTATTTAAAGGCAGCAAATTTGAGAAGAAAAAGTGGATGGGCAAACTTTTTATCCATTTTTGCAGAGTGCATGGGATAAATCCATATACAAGTTCCCTGATGATGAAAAAGCCAAGACCTTTTCATAGAAAAAAAAAAGAAAAAAAAAACGACGAGTTCTTGGATCCCTGGAGAATATTTAAAATGCTGTTCTTTGGCAAGTCCAACAGACAATTTACAGTAGGCAGGCTTGAACCCAAGAAGAAAAATCGGGACAGATTACAGTTCACTGGTCCTTCGATGTGCTGGTTGCGGTTATTCTTTTTAGGCATTTTCTGTTATTTTTATCTGGTGATCCTGCCAGTAACATGTCCTATCCTAGGGTGACAAGGTTTAAGCCAATTATCATTGTCCAGCCAGAAGGTCATGCTGCCTCATAGGACAGTCAGAGGAGAATGAAAACTCCTCCTACTAGCTTCCTACTGCCGATGAGAAAAGGTATTTAGTAGTTTACATTTACTAAAATAATTTCATTTCCATGTACTGTGGGAGACCAGATATGGTAAATCCAGGGTCCTGGGTTTAGTAACACTTTAATAAAATAGTACACAGCCATGGAGGGAGATTTGTCCATCTGTGAGGGTGGAAGAATCAGTTTTTTTGGTTAAGCCCAGAGGCTAAAGAAAAAGAAAAAGTGAGTGTGTGGCCAGTTTTATTCGCCATACAGATTGAGTATCGCTCTCAGACTACCTCCCCCTTTCTTCTACAGAGAACACAGGTGGTCATTAACCCAAAAAATGTATAGCATAATTACCAGCTATTTTCCGAGAACAGACAAAAAAAAAAAAAAAAAAAAAAAAAAACTTTCAATGACCTATTAACTGCTTCCGTACCACCCCATAGCAGATATAATGCTACATGGCGGCCCTCCTGTACAGAGTCGCATATGCACACACACACACACACACACGATTCTGCACTTCCCCTAGGTGGTGTGGCGCTTCTTCTGTACTCACTCACAGCAGAAGCCGATCTGTGGTGCCAGGCAATGGATGTCTGCCTGCACCCACTGATCAGGCAGAGACACAGAAAGAAGCTCTGCCTATGTAATCAAGACAGAGCTCCATTCTGACTGGGGGGAAAGTCATGGCATAATATCCATTACTTCCCTTAGTAAAAACATTACACAGTATACACAAAAACACTGGTTAGGCACACAATTAACCCTTTGATTGCCCTACATGTTTAACCCCTTCCCAGCCAGTGTCATTAGTACAATGAAAAAAAATGTCCTGGTCATGAAGGGGGGGGGGGGGGGGGTTAAATATTTTGGAGATAAAGTGGGTAAACAGTCCAAAAGAAAGCAAATAATGTATTGTTCGAGTTTAACTTTAACTGCTAATCTGGAGAACTAGAAAAGTGCAGAAAAACGGGGCACTCTGTCAGTATCGATTATGGCCGTTACATGTAATTTACAACACAAAGGCAGTTTATATGTTTGCACAAAGCTCGGCGTCAGCCTGTGAGGACACCGCGGTGTAGACACTGGAGGAAGCATCAGCAGCTTCCATCCTCAGTGCTCATAGCAGAGAGCACAGCGGAGTGTTTTGCTTGGCTCAGCAATGCTCGCCGGTGCTCAGTGGAATAAGAACATCCTTTGTGTTTTCTGTTCTAAAATTAGCAGCACAGGAGGAACTGGCTAATATTTCAACCCGGGCTCTATTACCAAAGCAATCGTATTAGCTAAACAGAGGAGCGTGGAAAGAATAACACAAACTGACATATGAGCATAATTATACCCATGCTATGACATAAGCCATTTTCATTTTCTCCCCGGCACAACTATAATATTTAGATATTAATAATCACATGTATATTACCATTACACACACAGAATAATACCCAATACCAGGCCTCTTTCGCAGCATTTTACACTTTACAGCGTGACCTGCGTCTTGGACAGGATTCATGTTTAACATTTCTAACAGGTTAGATGAATACTGAAATATTTTTTAACACTAGGAACTTTAAGCCACTCCAGGCAACAGCTAGACTTACTCAGCCAACTGTAATGCTATCCATGAAATTATTCAAGTATAGCAAACTTAGTCCATAAACTTTAGCTTTATTGGCATTTTATACAATTGTGAACATGGTCTACTGCCACAGAATAAAGTGTCTATAGATGGGCCTGCAGCCTCTTGCCATTTTTTCCTGAGCAATACCCAATGACTGTCCATAATTAGAATGAGCATACATATTAAGACACTATATCATAATTAGACAAAAATCATGGTTGGTGATCTGAATTATGTACTGTTCTCACAGACCTGTTATGTTCCTTTTTAAGTTGCAGCCAGTTGACCTAGTAGTTATATACTAGCTATGCCTTTGTATTATTTTGCACTTTTTAGCTCTTTTCAAATGTAAAATTCCTTTTTTTTAATTGTGAAGCAAATAGGACAAAATAACAGAACAGGTAAATATGCATAACTATTCACCCCCTATAAAGTCAATACTTTGTAGAGCCACCTTTTGCAGCTATCACAGCTCCAAGTCTCTATGAGCTTGCCACACATTACCACTGGGGATTTTTGCCCATTTCTCCTTGCAAGACTGTTCCAGCTCCTTCAAATTGGATGGTTTGTGCTTGTGAACAGCAATTATTAAGTGTGAGCACAGATTTTCTATTTGACTGAGGTCTGGGCTTGAACTATGCCATTCCAACACATTTACATGTTTCCCCTTAAACCACTCAAGTGTTGCTTTAGCAGTGTGTTTGGGTCATTGTCCTGCTGGAAGGTGAACCTCCATCCTAGCCTCAAATCACACAGTGGTACAGGTTTTGCTCAAGAATATCTCTGTATTTAGCACCATCCAGCTTTCCCTCAACTCTGACCAGTTTCCCAGTCCTAACTGCTGAAAAACATCCCCACAGCATGCTGCTGCCACCACCATATTTCACTGTGGGGATGGTGTTCTTTGGGTGATGTGATGTTGAGTTTGCGCCAGACATAGCGTTTTCTTTGATGGCCAAAAAGTAAAAATTTTAGTCTCTTCAGACCAGAGCACCTTCCTCCATACATTTTGGGAGTCTCCCACATGCCTTTTTGCAAAGTCAAAATGTGCCATTTTGTTTTTTGCTGAAAGTAATGGCTTTCTTCTGGCCACTCTGCCATAAAGCCCAACTTTATGGAGCGCGCGGCTTATTGTCGCCCTATGTACAGATACTCCAGTCTCTGCTGTGGAACTCTGCAGCTCCTCCAGGGTTACCTTAGGTCTCTGTGCTGCCTCTCTGATCAATGCCCTCCTTGCCCGGTCCGTGAGTTTTGGTGTGTGGCTGTCTCTTTACATGTTTGCTGTTGTGCCGTGTTCTTTCCATTTGGTTATGATAGATTTGATGGTGCCCCTAGGGATCAAAGATTTGGATATTTTTGTATAACCTAAGCCTGACTTGATTGTCAACAACATTGTCCCTTACTTGTTTGGAGAGTTCTTTGGTCTTCATGGCAGTGTTTGGTTAGTGGTGCCTCATGCTTAGGTGTTGCAGCCTCTGGGGCCTTTCATAAAGGTGTGTAAATGTAATGGACAGATCATGCGACACCTAGATTGCACACAGGTGGACGTCATTTCACTAATTGTGACTTCTGAAGGTAATTGGTTGCACCAGAGCTTATGGGCTTCATAACAAAGGGGGTGAATACATACACACATGCCAATTATCAGTGTTTTATTTCTGAAAAATTGTTTTATGTATATATTTTTCCAAATTTGCTTCACCAATTTAGACTATTGTGTTCTGATCCATCACATAATTCAGATTAAAAAAACATTGAAATAAAGACTGTTCTGTAACAAAATAGGTAAAAAGCCAAGGGGGTGAATACTTTTGCTAGGCACTCTGTTTCCTCTTCAAGACTGAATAGAAAACTCTAGCAATCCAGGGGCAATTTGAAGTAAAGCAAACGCCCTTTTTACTCAAGACAGGCAATTAGTGGTACCTTGTGCATGCATTTTTTTTTAAGGCTATATTTATTTAATTTTTTAGGAGAAAAAAAAAAAAAAAAAAAACTTAGTTGATAGTGTGAAGGTGAGCTGACTGTGTAAAAAGTAGGAATTCCCACAGTGAACACTGCAAAAAAATAAATAAAAACGAAGTAGGTGTGAAAAAAAAGGGTGTAAATGAGTAAAAAAAACAATGCAGCTGAGGTGTGTGAACTGGAATCAAAATGACCGGCAAAAGAGTAAACAATGTAACGCCAAGGAGCACGGACTGTGCCATTATCATTTTTGAAACCTTTTTTGCAAGTGCATTTTAAATAAATTAATTTCACCAAAATTATGATGCACTATTAGTCTTCCTCTTAAAGTTTTCATTATCCATTATGAGCTGCTAGCTAATCAGGGATCGAGTTCCAGTTAAGCCCTCATAAGGCAGTACAGAGGAATCCATTCCATCAGCCACAAATGAGCATCCACGCTTATCAATTCATCTGGGTCTGCTGGGAGCTGTAGTCCTTCCTGAATCACCACGATTTGGTAGACAGGGGATTGCATTCCAAAGCTGTGGATCAGTGCACACACTTCATGACCTTTGTGGGTTTGGTAAGCAGCCAATTTTATTATTATTGAGCACAGTGTCATTTTCATACTCAAGTACCCATACACCTCGGGATCGGCATCTTTTTGATTTGGAACTCCTGTTCTTAATTCAGCCTATTCATTCTGTTGAATTGGATTTGCTTTCACACTGATTTTTCAGAACCTGAGAGACTGCTTATATGTTTACTCTTTTGCCGGTCATTTTGAGTCTAGATCATATACATGTTGTGTTCAGTTGCATTGTTTTTTACTCATTTATTACACAGGCATCAGATATTTTGTTTATCTTCATGGGTTACCAGTCATTTTCATTTAGACCACACACCTGTTTTTCATTGCTTTACTTTCATTCATTGTGTTCACACTGCGCAACAATATTTATTGCGCTATTTAGCCTATTTATATGTACACCCTTTTTTTTTTTACGCCTGCTTAATTTTTTATTTTTTTGCAGTGACACTGTGGGAATTCCTACTTTTTACACAGAGTCAGCTCACATTCACACTATCAAATACTCTTTATTTCTGATATTCAAGGTATTTCTGGTGCAGCAGATTAATTATTCAAATTTTGAGTGCTTCTCTTCACCTTTATAGACAGGAAAAAAAAAAAAATTGTACAACAGCAACAAAAAAAAAGTAAACAAAAGATTAAGCACAATGTCTCAAATGTCTCCTGTTATAAAAATCAGAATCACAAGGAGAATATATAGTATTTGAACAGTACATGCATAATAGGATTTGAAGTAATCGTAACCATATTGAGCCAACCTTAAAAACAATGGATTAGGTTAAAGCAAGAGGATTAGAAAGCAATGTACCCCAAAACTTATGGAACAACATCAGTAAGTTTGTACAGGGGGAGAGAGGAGTAATTAACAAGTTTTAACCTGTAGGCCAATGTAGGCAGAACTGAGCTTTTCCAAGACAACAGAAGTGGGTTTTTTTTAGCATAAAAATATCATATACGTAACAATATATTTGCACATGGATGTGTCAGATCCCCAAAGAGAGGCAATTTTTGGGATGAAGAATATTTGGCAAACCCAATGCCTAAAAGGAACCTACTTCGGCCCAAAATCTATGAACTATCAGGTAGGACCAAAAGCAATAGAGGAAATCACCAGCCTGGCCACAATCTCTGAAGCAATCTACTGATTGATGCAGACCCATCCTATATAGATGGGCAGGAGTAAGATGAGAATGATGGAAAATGTTAAGCTATATAATTCTATCCTTAGACGATAGAACAGAATTTTTATAAGTGTTGCTCAGTTCATTCTTTGTATGAGTGATATCTAGGGATGCCCATTTCATCCGTGTAGTACTAAACCTAGCTAAATCTAGGACTGGAGTCTGTTATAAATGCCAAACAAACAGGTGCATGCATGGATTGCTGCGTTAAAGCCCAAAAGAAGTTTGATGTCACTTAAAAATTTGGATTTGCAGAGAACTGTACGTTCTCACTGTTTTACTGTTCTTTTTGTATTTTGATTTATGTAAATCAGTCAAAGATTAGAAAAGCATGTGTTCTGTACTATGCTACAAAGAAAAACTGCTGTTCTCTGCACTGAAGTAGTGGTCAGACACACTAGAGACCAACAATCAACCAAGCTCCCGCTTTCGTCTGATTGCTGGCCTAGAGCTGTAACTTAGTATTTGCACTTCCTTGCAATAACTCTAACGGACCTCAGGCAAATTTAAAGAAATGTACTTATGATTCCGTTTGTTACATACTGGTCTCCCCAGGTAGACCTTGGGAGCCATGAAAGGAAAAGGAATGTCTAGATAGGTCGAACTCAATCAGCTTTACACTTGGGACCATCACAAGATCAGAATATGGAAGAGAAGTTGAAGTGCCATGTTGTAAAGCCATTTTGTTGTGAGGCCAGAATCTACAAGTCATGTTACACAGTGGTCAATCACAGGCATTCTCTGGACTACATTAAGCTTCTTTGACCTAAACACCTTCTGGGAAAAGAACACTTGAATAACACTCATAACAATGAAAACAATTCTAAGATAATTTTGCTTTGAAAACCAAGTAGAAAAATTAAGAACAGAACAATACACACCTGCAGTATAAATGTCGAAGTAGGTCGGTTTATTGGCAATGTTACCAGTTGCCTCCAATCCAGGCCCTTTAGCTGTGACTTTACTGGCGTCTCCCTGAGCCTTCTCAACATCCACTTCAAATGGGCTCTTTGAAATGTGCTGACCGGCAAAGAGCACAGTAACCTATAAAACACAACATTAAACACAAAGAGTTTGGGCAGCATGTACAACTTAGAACTGGGCTTAACAAGCAACAGATTCAAGAGTAGAGTGTTAAAAGATTGACACTGCCATAAAACTGGGGTGGGCCGATGCCTGTCTTGGCTTGTTAAGTGTTGCAGTTCCCAAAATAAAGATCAATTTAAAAGCAGAGGCTTCAAGATAGATTACACATTTTTATTTCTTTCAAGATGTGTCTAGGTCTATGATAAAAACATTTTTTATTAAAGCAGGAGAATCTTAAATCAAAGATGTCTCGTAAAAACACATGATGTAATCTGGCAAAGCTGTCTGGCAGCCCATGTCAGAAATGCCAACATACAGCTAAAATGTAAAGGATGGCTTTGGGGTAGCCTTATGTCATGGCTGGACTGCCTGTGTCAACAGCTTGTTAATGACATCAGCTTTACAACCTATATCTGCCACAAGCCAAGTCTAAGCGCAGATTCCCGTGACAGATGGTTTAGGAAATTACTTGGTTTTATTGGGTCCTACTGACTGAAATCACTTAAGATGTCATTAAAACATTTTTAGAGGCAATGAGCAACATACAAAGCACAGTAACCTGGAACAATAATCAGAATTTACCACTCACTGGTGTGGATCGGCTATTGAAAGTAATTTTTTACCATAGCCAAGAATCAACAAGCACTAGCAGCTGAGGTTCCTGAAGACATCACATACAACCAGCTACAATCTGATTAGGGAACAATCATAGGTCTGTAAGGCCTTAAGACAAAGCTGCTGTTAGAAACCACAGGGCCCCATACAACCCCCAATAAAAACAGTTTATGCTTAATTTATAAATGGACATAGTGAGTGTTTGGTACCAATCACTTATTGTGTTCATTCAGGAAAGGAAGAGGCTGATAAATGACAATTACTGGATACTTCTCTCACTCTCCATCCTGAAGGATTCTATTGCAAGATTGCAGTTGCCTGCGGTAAGGAGAGGAGGGAAGCCGGAAGCAATGCATAGGTGGGGGGGGGGGCCTGGGGTGAGAGGGAAATTGATTGTGCACAGGGAGGGTGATCAGTGTGGTGGGAGGGGGGGGTTAATTACTGGAACCAGATTCCCTGTATGGCGCACTCTGCAGCAGCTGAAAGCTGGCAACTAAGATAGAAGACTATGCCAGCTTTCAGCTGCTGTAGAGAGTCATAGTGAGGTGGGGAATACGAATGAGCTTTGGTGTCTTCAAAACTCATCTCTCGCTAAACTTGGAACTTACGTTTTTTTCCGAGGTCATTTCCTGTCTTAGTCTTTATGCTCATTTTTGCAGCTCATTAGAAGGTAAAAAAAAGAAAAGCATATGAGTTCAGCTAGAGATCAGTTAAGAGGATGCCAAAGCTCATCTCTAGTAGGGATCTTAGAATGTAAGCTCCTCAAAGGCAGGGACTACTGTGAATGTGCAATATGTAAATCGCTGCTCAGATTGTCTGCACTAAAAATACTTGAATTAAATAAAGTGTTCCAAACAATTATCATCCTCCATTTTCCCTCCAGTGATCAGGTCCTCTCCCCTCCCTCTGCCATATTTCAAAACAGGAAAATTTGCTCAAAGTGATTCCAGACTACCTCTTATCTCCTTGAACATTGGTACTAATTCTCAAGGTATATGGTATCCTTGTCTAACAAACTGATTCATTTGTGAATTTTCTGCATTTTGGGTGTAGGCCCATGGGAAAGCAAGATAAGTGGGTCTTATAACCGAGGCCAATTTCATCTACAGCCCATCATTCTATGCCACTTTACTGACACTATTGTCTGGTTACCTGACCAAATCAAATGTGCCAGAAACATAAAAGCTTATGCTTTAACAAGAAACCGCCTCTTATTTTTCAAGTAATATAATGTATATAGAGTGACTGCCACACAAGCCATTTTTGTAATATAATATTTTTAGTTCAAATGTTTTTAGCAAAAACAATAGCCATAGACTCACAGCAGATCATTGCCCCCAAGGGACAAATGATAAGTTTACTATGTAGTCAGAGTTATGGAATTAGTGTTCGTTTGTTCAAGAAGAAGTGTTACATTAATCTAAAGTTAAGTAAATGTTCTACAGATGTAAAATGTCCCTTTAAAATTAAACCCTTAAAAGAAAAAGCAATATGCAATTTTTCAGACTAAAAGGTCCTTTAATTCGCTTAATGCATATGTAGATGCCTAATAGGGATTTAATTACTGACATTATTGCTGGATCATGGATACTTGGTGTTGCTCACTTGGTGCCAGGTTTTGTAGAGTTCATCGCCAAGAAATGAGGTATGTTTTTCTTTAGGCATTTTTATACTACTCATAACTTGTGCAAATTCTTCCGAACTGCTGAGAATGACAACCACACTTTTCTTGTAACTATACACACATAAAACACACCTCGTTTCACAAGTAACAGAATGACAAAGGTTTATAATTATAAATCTGCATATGATTGGTTTACTGATCATATGCCACTTGTTCGCTGGCAGATAACTGTTGGAAGATACAAGGGCTGTGCTAAAAGTAAGGCAATAGTGGGCATAATTTTTATTAACATACATGGGTTGTTCTAAAAATTCTATAGTCATCTGTAGCTGTTGGAGAGGCTGCACCCCTCCATCGTCAAGAATTACTATATAGAGGAAGAGTTATTCTACCAACGATCTACTTTGGGTGCAGCCCTCGTACATTTGGTTAGGGCCTATTCCCTATCTGGATTAACTGACAGCCGTCAAAGCAAGTCTCTCTCTGTCATTTAACACTTATTATTGATACTCTCGAATAGGAAATACAGATCCTGGCAACATTCATGGGCCTTGAACCCTATCAAACACTCACCATTTTTAACAGAAGACCCTCTGCTCTTGCCTGTGGGCTCATATACAACACACAGCAAATGAGAAACAAAACATACTAAATGAAGTAAAATAAATAAATAAATAAAAAATAAATAAAAACTACCCTAAAAACAACACCCTCCAAGTAAAAGGTAAAACTCAGTAAAAGGACCCCTTGAAATGAAACGTGTCCTTTGTGAAGAAATGAATGATGGGCGGGTTTGGATGTTGCTGCGTTTGGTGCAACTCGCACCAGGTAATGGGTTTGTAATACATACAGTGAGCTTTGGGATGTTGGTACTAGTTATGCCCCAGGAGATATATGTTAAATCTTTAGCTTTTTAATACATAAAATGGTTTTACACAATTACAGTCTGTTTTGTGTGTTACTCCTTACAGCCCCTCTGGGCAGCCATTAAGAGTGCTTAAAATCTACTTCATGTAAAAATTGTTGTGGGTGGCCATCGGAGAATGCCTAGTATTTGCTCTTTTGGAAATGATGTTAGTGAAGCAAAGGATTCTCATTTACCACACTTTAAGAATTTTATGATCTAATCTACTACTGGGAGTCTCAAAGTGAGAGTTCTTTTTCAGACATCAGCATGTTTGTGTACATGAGATGTATTGAGCACAATAGGGGAGTTGTAGATAATACTTTCGGCATGGAAATTTAAAATCGATGTAAACCCCAACAATGACCCTCTCCTATTTGTGGCACTTTGGCTTCTTAGCTAGAACATTAAAAGCATGTTTTAATGTCTATTCAGCCTCTCTAGTCCTAATCTTTAGGACTACAAACAAATTTGTTACTATGCTTTAGTGATGAAGACAGTGGGATGGATGGAGTCGTTTTGCAAAACAAAACTGGGCAGGGCTGTCGCCACTCACTCCCCACAAATGCTGTGCATTGTTGACTGAGTGCACTTCTACCAGATCAGTGGATATTGTCCTGTAGGTGCAGGTTCTTTAAATGGAAAAAAAAAAAAAAAAAAGAGAAGAGAAATGTACTGCAGGGATGTTACGGCATTTGTTTTTGTTCTTTTTGCCTTCACATATGCTTGAACATCTAACTCTTTGCCCTGCAATATCTGCATAATATATACTGTAAGAAGAGAAAGGCTTTTTTTAGCATCAGCTTTTGTTACACTTATACAAGTTACATATACTATATTGTCAGGCCGGAATGGCATGGATCAATAATAATATTAATAGAGTGCTTACCTTGTGCATACCAGTCACTCTGGGTACATACTCCACAGAGAAGGTCTTGTTCTTGTCATTGTTGGCTGTGACCTTGGCCTTCATGAAGACACACACAGGTTAATGGCTAAACTGGTGAGCGACATTATTAGAATACTGTACATATTTGGCATAACTACTGCATAATAAATTTACCCTGCAACACAATTACATCATTCCACACCCGGGCTTTATTCTTTAACATAAAACACAGGCCAACAAAAGTGTTGGGGATGAGGTGGAGAAAAGGGGGGGGGGGGGGCAATATATTTGCTCAGACAATGATCTGAGAGCAGACCATAAAACAAGTGAACAGCAAGTCACATTAACTATAGGTCCTATTTAATAAGTTAATGCAAATAAGCCTGTATACTTTGCATGTACATGTTTTTAAACATCAGAACTACAGTTACTACATACAAAAAAGAAGAGGCAGGCAGTGCGAGGTGTACAGAGTAACATAAGTGTAAGGTCCATAAACCGTGCCATTCACACAACGAACTGTGTCTACATGCCATGGTGTTAAGAAGCAGGTTCATGCATTTTAGGTTCATTGTTAATGCAATTCATCTGATGAAAATGGATGTGCATAAACTTTCATGAAGTAAACTGGTGCAAAAGGTTAAAAGCAGAAATATAAAAATTATATAAAACTGAAGGTACAAAGCTAGCTCCTTTCCTACATCCTACAACATAAAAACGAAGATAACGTGTATGTTATTCAAGCTTAAAGGAGTTCTCCACCTTATAGTAGTAGTGGCCAATTTTGGAATAATTGTTAAAAACTACCAAGGTGTCTGCTAGACCGGTGGTCATCAACCCTCTCCTCAGGGCCCACTAACAAGCCAGGCTTGCAAGATAACTGAAATACATCAGAGGTGATATAATTTGGTGCTCAGCGATTGCAGTATTCTAGTCTGCACCTCCCCAAGGTAATACTTAAAACCTGGCCTGTTAGTGGGCCCCCGAGGACAGGGTTGATGGTGCTAGACGGTCTTAACAGCAAAGGACGGTCTTAAAAATAAAATATAGAAGGACTGATCTTTATGGATTTTAAAGATCATAAAGCAAACTATTTATTCAGATGATTTTGTACCATGGTTACAAATCTATTTTGTTCAATTTCTGCCCCAGGCGAAGACCTAGTCTTTCTACAGGCAAAGCTTCAATACTTCTAGGTAGTATCAGAACTTGCGGATAAGCCCTGACCGTGTATTGTTTGTAAAGGATAGTTTTTTTTTTTTTTATGTTAGTCAGAAAAACACGTACAACAATCTTAACAGCATCCCACATCTCATACTGTCTCGTACCAGGGTGGCTACAAGCATTTTAAGAAAATACAAAAAAAGTCACATCAATATTCAAAATCTAATAGCATATGCAGGGTTATGGCAGAGACCAGTATCTAGAGCAGTGATGGCGAACCTTGGCAACCCAGATGTTTTGGAACTACATTTCCCATGATGCTCAACTACACCGCAGAGTGCCAGAGCATCATGGGAAACGTAGTTCGAAAACATCTGGGGTGCCAAGGTTCGCCATCACTGATCTAGAGTAATAAGCGTGCGTGTAGATGTAACCCATCTTTTTCAAAGATCCACAGCTTATTTGCAAGCAAGTTTGAATAATGGTAGAATATTTTTTATCAGTTTTTTACAAGAGTGAAAAAGGGGGGGGGGGGGGAGATGGACTTACTACCATACAAGTATACATAATAAAAAAATATATATCTAGAAGTTCATAGGAATCCAATAATGCCTAAAAGGCTGTTTTTAAGTTGGGAAATTTTGCAAGGTCCCAGAGCTGAGGGGTGAAACCATTGACTTTAAGCCAGAAGTCCCGGACATAGCAGGTTCAGAAACAGTAGAAAAATATGTTTTTTTCTGAACTGCCTAAAAGCATACTGCAGTGGAGTATAATTAGGTTTAGTAGCTACAACGGGTAATATAAATATTGAACGCATTACCAATATTCTAGGTAAATGTATTTCTAAAGGTGCTACGGACATGAACTATTCACCACATGTTGGTAACAACTCATGCAATCCATACATACAAAGAAGCCAAAACAAATACGTTCAGAAATTAAGTTATGTGTAATAAAATTAAATAGCACAGGGGGAAAAAAAAGTATTGAACCCATGAAAAAAGGGAGGTTCAAAAAACGCATGCAAAGCCAAGACACCAGCTGAAATCTATTAGTAATTTAGAAAGCAATCGTGCCCCTTGTCGGTGCAAATATCAGTTGATTCAGTCTCAACTGATGGCCTATAAAAAAGTGTCTCATTACCAAGGTGTCACACAAGAAACATCTCATGATGGGTAAAAGCAACAAGCTCTCTCAAGACCTTCAAAACCACCTTATTGTTGCAAAAAATACTGATGGCATTGGTTACAGAAAGATTTCTAAACTTCTGAATGTTCCAGTGAGCTTCGTTGGGGCCATAATTCGGAAGTGGAAAGAGCATAATTTTACTATAAACCGGCCACGACCAGGTGCTCCTCGCAAGATTTCTGACAGAGCAGTGAAAAGAATTATCAGAAGAGTTGTCCAAGAGCCAAGGACCACTTGTGGGAAAGCTTCAGAAAGATACAGACTTAGCAGGTACAATTGTTTTAAGAAAACAATAAGCAATGCACTCAACCGCCATGGCCTTTATGCATGCTCACCACACAAGACTCCATTGCTGACGAAAAAGCATATTGAAGCTCGTTTAACATTTGCTGCACAATATTTAGACAAGCCTGTGAAACACTGGGAGAATATAGTCAGATAAAATCAAAACGGAACTATTTAGATGCCATAATACACACCATGTTTGGAGGTCAAATGGCACTGCACATCACCCCAAAATCACCATACCAACAGTGAAGTTTGGAGGTGGGAACATCATGGTGTGGAGCCGTTTTTCAGCCTACAGTACTGGCAAACTTAAAAATCATTGAAGGAAGGAGGAATGGAACAATGTAGCAAAAAATCTGCTGCCATTTACCAGGATGATGAAGATGAAACAGGGGTGGACATTTCAAAAACAATGATCCCAAACAAAGCCAAGAAAACTCTCAATTAGTTTCAAAGAATGAAAATAAAGCTGCTAGAATGACCCAGCCAATCACCCGACTTGAATCCAATAGAAAATCTATGGAAAGAACTAAAGATCAGAGTTCATAAAAGAAGCCCAGGGAACCTTCAAGATTTGAATACTATTTATGTGGAAGAATGGGCCAAAATCACACCTGAGCAATGTATTCTCCATGAAGGGGGTGTCATTAAAAAAGGATTTCTTACAAAGTATCAAATAAATTTCAGTTAGCATAGTCAATACCTGTGTCATTCCATTTTATTACACACAACTTAATTTCTAAACTTAATTTGTTTTGGTTTCTTTGTATGTATGGATTGCATGCGTTACCGACATGTGGTGAAAATTTCATGTCAATAGCACCTTTATACATATATTTACCTAAAAAATAGTAATGCGTTCAATACTTATTTTACCCGCTGTATATAGTTGGTGTGATGGAACAATTTTAGTTGCATCGCTCTATCCCTTTAGGAAATCCCTGAGCCTTTGTATTTGTCTTTAAATTATGACAATTTGTAGCAATGGCGAAGGCCACTTAAAGTGTATCTAAACCAAAAAAACAAATATTGCAGATTGCTAGTCCTTGGTTTGGTGGGTTAATTTTTATTTTTCAAGCTTCTTTTGCTTAATTTTCTCCTGATATTCCTGTAAATAACATTTCCTGTCCCTGGGTGGCTACAGCACTTCTCCTCTATATTCTGATATGGACTACTAACATGTATGAATCTCTTCAACTCCATTGCACTGGAGGCAGGGTAATTCGTAGTTTATAGAAGATGGCTGAAAAGATATTCTTCAGTGCAGCTCACATTTGTGGCAAGATCAACAGGTATTTTCTGTATTTGTGGAAAATGTTTTTTTAGCAGAAAAAAAAAAACGAAAAAAACGAATGCAGCTCCCGAATTTAATGACTGTAAGCTGCAACATCTTGCATTGTTGCTCATGGGTTTAGTTATCCTTAAAGTTGTACCTTTTAATATCTGGTCTTTTAGTAGTAAGGGTTGAATAGAAAACTAGCTAGCTTGGTGGTATCTGACCTTCTTAGAAGTTGCTCAAACAAGGTTATAAAATGTTGCATCATTATGTGTTCCGAACTGTATTCAAGGTGCGTGGCAAAGTTAATAACAGTGGAATAGTAATTTAGAGAGCAATTCAAATTCCTCTTGTACTTTAGAGAATTACTTAATTTCTTGGGATGAGTATACAGTGAGGGAAAAAAGTATTTGATCCTCTGATTTTGTACAGTGGATATAAAAAGTCTACACACCCCTGTTAAAATGTCAGGTTTCTCTGATGTAAAAAAAGAAACAAAGATAAATCATTTCAGAACTTTTTCCACCTTTAATGTGACCTATAAACTGTACAACACTTTTGAGTGGAACTCCGCTTTCACAGTGAAACCGCATAAACAAAAATATCCAGAAAAATGCATTTCAAAAAAGTTATAAATGGATTTACATTTTAATGAGTGAAATAAATGTTTGATCCTCTATCAGCAAGATATTGGGCTCCCAGATGTCTTCTATACAGGTAACAAGCTGAGATTGGGAGCACTCTTAAAAGGGAAAATATACCTGTCCACAGAAGCAATCAGATGCCAGTCTCTTCACCATGGCCAAGACCAAAGAGCTGTCCAAGGACATCAGGGACAAGATTGTAGACCTACACAAGGCTGGAATGGGCTAGAAGACCATCGCTAAGCAGCTTGGTGAGAGGGTGACAAAAGTTGGTGTGATTATTCGCAAATGGAAAAAACAAAAAATAACTGTCAATCTCCCTCGGTCTGGGGCTCCATGTAGGATATCACCTCGTAGTGTTTTAATGATCATGAAAACGGTGAGGAATCAGGGTATGGTTGCCACCTCATCCCTTTAAACCCGAACACATATTAAATTACACAGGTTCTGTGGGTAATTAAGGTGGTAACTAAACTCACTTGGTGCCCTTATCTGCATTTAATTAGCCTCAGAACCTGTGTAATTCAAAGGTGTTTGGGTTTAAAGGGATGAGGTGGCAACTCTAAATCAGGTGGAGTTGGAAACATTATGCTTTGGGGGTGTTTTTCTGCTAAGGGGACAGGACCATGTACCGTCAAATCTTGGGTGAGAACCTCCTTCCCTCAGCCAGGGCATTGAAAATAGGTCATGGATGGGTCTTCCAGCAGTTGTCCCAAAACACACAGCCGAGGCAACAAAGGAGTGACTCAAGAAGGTCTGGTGTCCAGACCTTAATCCTATACAAAATATGTAGAGGGAGCTGAAGGTTCGAGTTACCAAAAGTCAGCCACAAAACTTTTGTGACTTAGAGAGGATACACAAAAAGGAGTGGGACAAAATCCCTCCTGAGATGAGTGCAAACCTGGGGGCCAACTATAAGAAAGGTTTGAACTCTGATTGCCAGAAAGGGTTTTGCCACCAAATACTAAGTCATGTGCTGCGAAGGGGTCAAATACAGATTTCACTCAGTAAAATGCAAATCAATTTATAATTTTTGAAATGTGTTTTTCTGGATATTTTTGTTGTTATTCCGTCTCTCATTGTTAAAATAAACCTACCATTAAAACTATGGACTCATTTCTTTGTCAGTGGGCAAACGTACAAAATCGCCAGGGGGAATCAAATACTTTTTTCCCTTACTATATATGACAGAGAAATATTATACCGCATGAGGACCCCTACAAATGTATACTGGACCAGTGCTGTGATGGGCAACCTCACTGGTCAACAGACATGCACAGGAGGCAGAAAAAAAGCAGAAAAGGCTGTCAGAAAGTGTCAAAGCTTTTTCAGAGATTCATCAATGACAGGGAGGTTTCAGAGACTTCAGGTGCTTACACTTCATACCTACACAGTGTGCCTCTCTTCCTTAAATGCCTTAAATGACAGTCTCTCTAAAACCCTCAATCTGTCTTTTTACTAGCCTCCTGTAATACTTTGTATAGCATAATTAAAATTCATAGAGGAAGGGGCAGTAGTGTGCGCCAATTAAACTTTAGTGCCTTTTAGAAGTGCCATGCCGATTGGGAGAGAGAGTAGAGGGACCCCTCAGTGATTTGCTGTCCCTTCACTATCCAATCACAATCTGTAGTGCTTTGAGAGCAGCAAATGGTCAAGGCCTTATATACAACAGGGAAGTCCAGATTATAAAACAGACCAGAATTACAGGTAAGCCAGTACGATAATGCATGTACATATATTTTAACTGTATTCTGAGCAGTTTTTGCCTTTTTCAAAATTTTAACAAAATAAAAATGAAAGGGCGAATACAATTTATAAATAAAAAAAATTTGGGCTTCTATAATAATAGGCACTTATAACTTTATCGTTGAATGCATCCCCCTCTGGAAGTGGATGCCATGAACATATTTCATCTGGATCCCTTCTAGTGATTAAATGGTACTTGTCGAGCACTATTATTATTAGAAGCATTGACACAGCAAGCAATGTGAACAATGGAACAAGCCTGCCACTGTCTCATTATGGCCAAGGTGGAAACCCAAGTAGACCTCAAAATGTCTAATCTGAGTATGGTTCAGAGTGATCTGGAATATATTTTGGAAAGTTATGACAAAGTGCACATTGCTCTGACACCACACAGCTGCCTTGACATTTTCCTTACAAGACTTCTGTGTGAAGTCCATGAACACAAACCTCTTCTCTTAATCCTTCAGGGTCCTCCACAAAGACCAGGACCTCCCCTTGTCCAGCACTGATGGTTTCCACAGTGAATGGTGCCGGTCTTTTCACCATGTTTCCAGTTGGCTCCACACCTGTAAAAATATTAAATATAAAAACATTTCAGTTATGGACGTCACAGAACACTGGCACGCTCCACTTTTTTGCTACAAGTCAAAACATGCACACACAATGTGCAGCTATAGGTATGTAAATTTAATTATACACGGTTTCACAACTGTTCATTCTGCTTTGTTTTTGGATTTTTTCTGTATTAGTGGATCCCTTTCTAAGGAGAACAGAGTGAGCGAGACCTTTCTAGCAGCATGGTCCCATATATAATTTCCCATGCATCATTCAGATGTATCCCACACCAGCACTTGCGGTATAGGTTGTGCTTGCCTACAAACCTACCTTTCCAAAAGTATGGCCTGCCAAACACCACATTTTGCATTTTTCTTACATTGAGAAAAATACCTGGCTCCACCTGCTTGCCACTTAAATGGAAACCCCTACTGTCAACCTGGGTATCAGTATTGGTAAAAAAAAGGCTTCTCACACATTTCACACTCTGCTTTTCCCCTGAAATATGAGATTCATATTTGGCAAGATACAGACGGATGCATTTCTGATCCCAACACAGACTGCTCAGGTGTTATAGGGAAGGTAGAGCCTCCCACTTGTGCCAGTTTGAATTTTTATTTAGATGAGCATAGATATAAAGCAATAATTACAAGGTTTGCCAAATTCCTTCCCTTCTATTAACACTTTACTGAAAGATTTTTTACAAATAAAACCAGAGTTTTACTTTAATGATAAAGAATATGAACCAGTATAATAGGTGGTGCTTAACTTAACTAAAAACACATTTTATTTATAACCATACAAAAAAACTTTGTAAAGGCATGGTCTCTACTTATCTGAAGCATATTTGTTCCAAATCCCATTAAAGTAAAAGTAGTGGTCAGTAGAGGCCTGCTTCCTTATACTGGTGAACAATGGAGACCTGGCTCCTTATAACAGCTGCCAGTGGAGATGTGGAAGCTTTCACTGGTGGCAAGCGGAGACCTTGCCTTACATTGGTGGCAAATGAAGTAGTAAATGTTAATCTTGGTGGTCAGGGAAAAGTGGACCCGTTATAGTGCTGGTCTGTGCAGAAGAGGTGTTCAAAATTTGTGGTTGGTGGAAAAGTGGTTTCTTATATATACTGTATGTGATTAGTAGAGAAATATCCCTTTACATTGGTGGTCAGTGGAAAAACAGGTACCTACATTGTTGGTCAACGGAGAAGTAGCCCCTTACAATATTGGTCAGGGGAGATGAATCTACTTATATTGCTGGTCAGTGGAGAAGTAGCCCTTTATAATGGTGGACACTGGAGAATTGGGACTGCTATATTTGTGGTTAGTGGTGAAGTGCCAACTTACCTTGGTGGTCAGTCATGAAGTGCCTCTTTACATTGGTGGTTAATGGGAACTCAGCTAACCACATCAGGGCTATACTGCTCCCACACCGTTGTCTGTGGCTCAGCCGAGTGATGTCTCCATCACCGACATTCTTTAGAACGGTTTTAAAAATTTTTTTTTATTTACAAGCGCTTCCTTTGTCTGCAGCCAGAACAGACTGCTTCCACCACACCATCCTGGTTTCTCACCCAGTGTGCCACCATTACTCCTTAGGGACAACAGATTATGACTGCTTGGTGGACAGACCATTTGCAAACACAAGATCATTGTTAAATGGTAGGGTCTTTTAAGACTACATAGTAAATAGATGGATCATCCTGCCATTTTCAAAAGAAAATAGATCCTTACATAACCTAATATTACAAGAAGCCTAGTCACTATAATGAAATCTTCCCTTTTTTATTTTCTCACTAGAGCTTAGTAGCAGTGGGTGTGCTAATGACAGGTTTCACACTGTTCTGCCACCACACCTCTGACTTTGCAGGATAAAACTTTCTCTTTAGGATTAGAGTGATCATGAAGCTCTCCAGTATAAGATGATAATTTGCGTGTTTACAAGCAAAAAAAAAATACATGAAATGACAGTGCAGCACATAAATCTAGTCTGCAAGGGCTGTATTTGCCAGTAAGTACTTAATTGGATATTGCAATAGCTAAAGAAAACAATGCTACTGGCTTCATACGTTTCCAAAAAGATTTGACAAAGTATTACATAATTGTTATTTAAAATGTAAATCAAAAAACACATCACATTTTCCATTAAGAAACGTAGTGTGTATAATATAAAGTTTCTAACCCCAATGTGCAAATTCCAGCATTATGAAAACACTGAAAATATAAAAAACACATAGGGGGCGGTTTATAAGAAAATTAAAATGTGAACCAACAAGAAAAAACTGCCTCCATTGAACAGGTTTTGTCTTTTATGCCTTCTGAAAATAATACTAGGAATCGGTTAGGTCTTTTTGGTGCAGTCCAAAAAAGACCCCATGGCTTCAAACTCCAGACTGGCTGGGTGTCAGCTTTAGGAGTTTGCCCATGCTTTAGTACCAAAACACAGAAAGTTAGACCCTCCCACCAATGATATTACTTCCTTTCAACTTTATTCTACGATTACGTTTGGGGCGCTGAAATGCATTAAAACAGTGCCTAGGCTGGGATTTGCAGCATATATTGATTGACTGACTAGCCCGTGTTGAGAGGAAGTTATGTCATCAAATGTGCCACCTTATTGTCTTTTGGTAGGAATCTGATAAAAGTACTATATGGTCTTAACTCTAGAGTTGTTCCTATATTCTTAAGTACAGTTAAAAAAAAAAAAAAAAAAAAAAAAAAAAAAGAAGAAGATAAACAGGCGGCAAAAAAACGGGTTTAAAGGCATGCTTGGCTTAGTTGGCTTTTAACAATGGAAAAAAAAAAATAAAAAACAATAGAAAATCAGCAGCCCAGACCAACAGTCATTTTAAGTAAAGTAACACTTTCCGAAAGCATTTGAGCAAGACTTACTAAGAATAATTTAAAATCACAGTTCTATTTAAATTTGCATCCATTTATGTGGTATGTTTGTGTTGTGGGTGGGGGTTGTGGTTGGTGGCGAGGGGGGCTGGGTGATATTGTTGCCACACACCGATAGGGTTTTAACAGGAATTTCTGTATAGTCAAACCTCTTTGCTAATGATCTGTATTTATTTAATTTGAGTAGATCATTGCACAGAGGTCCTCAGAGCAAGGCTCCTGCATTTTTGTGTTTGCTGTGCCCTGGGGAATCAGGAGGAGAGCAGACTCCCCTTATTGACAGGGGGCAGAGCTTGACTCGTTTGCCTGCCGCTCACAGCAAACGCATACAACTGCTGCTGACCAAAAACAGCTGCGTCCCACCTGGGTCCTGATTTGGCTGGGGTCTGAGCGAATGGTGTGGAGTGGCCTGACTGCAGGTGTCTCCTGCATGGCCTACTATAAAACCTTCATGCTATATCCTCAGGAGTGGCTGCTAGAGGTCCAGGGTCTGCACTGGTGATTTGGTCTCCACCGCCATTTTGGAGAAGACTGTCTCTCATGGAGGGGAACAAGAGGCAGAACTTGGGCGGCAATAAAAGCAGCCGCAAATAGAGATTGAGCTGTCGCCAACAGGATATGCCTGTGGCCAATTATAGCTCAGGGGGTTTAGTACACGCCCCACACTATATAAGGCCGCCTGCGCTGCTCAGAGAGATAGGATAGGCAGGGACAGTGTCTTCTTTTCTTGTGATTGAATTGCACAGTATACACCTGAAGCTACCCCCAATTGCTGGTGTTCTAATCTCCCTGCAGGCCATTAGTATGTCTGGAAGGCCAACAAGGAGAGACAGACAGTCACGAGCCAATAAAAGAGGGCAAGCAAGCTCTGTGTCTATAGGCAACAGTGCTGGTCGTGGACGCGGTGCATCATCATCAGCACGTGGCCATGGGACACTTGTCCTTATGAGAGCTGCCTCTGCGCGTTATTCCAAAAGTTCTTTGGTGTGGGCTTTTTTGAAACGCGTGCATCAGATCGCACCGCTGCCATTTGCAACATATGTCTCAAGCATATCTCGCATGGCCAAAACATCAGCCGCTAGGGCACCACATGCTTGACTAGACATATGTTGACCTGCCATGCAGCTTGTTGGCAAGCGTACCTTAAAGACCCACAGCAAAGAACAAAGCGGACCTCTGCTTGCTCCTCATCAGCTGGGATCTCCAACCCCACTATACCTTCAGTCCTCTCTGAAACCTGCACCAAGAGGAATGAAGGTGTAGAATTAGGTGTGTCACAGCCAAGTACCTGCGGGCACCCCCCAGGCATGATATTTAAAGGAATATTTCACTTTTTCTTCACTTTAAGTATCATTAAAATCAGTGCTCCCAAAAAAACCTTGTTTTAAAAAAAAAATGTTTGCATTGATCCATGTCCCCTGGGGCAGGAGCCGGGCCCCCAAACCCTTTTTAGGACAATAACTTGCATATTAGCCTTTAAAATTAGCACTTTTGATTTTGAACGTTTGAGTCCCATAGACTTTAACCGCTTAAGGACTGCCTCCTGCACATTTATGTCGCCAGAATGGCACGGCTGGGCACATCAATGTACAGGTACGTTGCTCTTTAAGTGCCCAGCCATGGGTCGCGCACACGCCGCCACCGGCGCTCTCGCGACCCGGTCCTGAGCTCCGTGACCATGGCCGTGGGACCCACAATCTGGTCACAGAGCTGAAGAACGGGGAGAGGTATGTGTAAACAAACCTCTCAGTGCTTCCTAGTGTGGCTGTCACTGATCGTCTGTTCCCTGTTATAGGGAAAGACAATCAGCGACGTCACATGCCAAGCCACGCCCCCAACAGTAAAAAACACACGTCACACTTAACCCCTTCACTGCCAGTGTCATTTCCACATGAATCAGTGCATTTAAATAAAACTGACTGCTGTATAAATGACAATGGTCCCAAAAAATGTCAAAAATGTGTCCGCCATAATGTAGCAGTCACAATTAAAAAAAAATAAAAATAAATAAAAATCGCTGATCGCGCCCATTACTAGTAAAAAAAAAAAAAAAAAAAAAAAAAAAATTATATTAAAAATGCTATAAAACTATCCCCTATTTTGTAAACACTATAACTTTTGCGCAAAGTAATCAAAATCGCCAATTGCGATTTTTTTTTTTTACCAAAAAGATTTTTGTTTATAGCGCAAAAAATAAAAACCGCAGAGGTGATCAAATACTATCAAAAGAAAGCTCTATTTGAGGGGGAAAAAAGCCACGTCGCACGACCGCGCAATTGTCAGTTAAAGCGACAGTGCCGAATCGCAAAAAGGTGCCTGGTCCTTTGGCTGCAAATTGGTCCAGGGCTTAAGTGGTTAATGGGGTTCTTAAGTTCGTCCGAATTTTCGGTCCGTTAGAAGGTTCTGCTGCAAACCAAACCGGGGGGGTGTTCGGCTCATCCCTACTGATCATATGACTTCAACAAATAGACCCTCCCACTCAGCAAATGAAAAATGACTGAAAAGCCTTTGTCAGTTTCAAGAGAACAGCAGCAGGTAAAAATTCTATAATGTATATAAAATTGAATTACTTGGGAAATATATTCCGTTCAACAAAAGTGGAGTTACATCCTAAAGAGAAACTGGGATGGTTTGGAGTCAATTTTATTTTAAGATGATGGTTTTACAAATCACACACCCCTATGATCTATTCCGTGTGCCTGCAAATTTGAATTTGAGTTATTGATCTATCTCAAATAACCGAACTCTCTCAATAGAGCAGCTAAGAACAGGGCTAGAAAAAAAATATTTTGAAAAAAGGAACCTAAAACTCAATCTGATTAAGAAATAAATGTACCAAAACTCTATGGGGTAGATTTATAAAATTATAAAAAAACTAAACATTCACTGGGTGTGTGTTCCCAGTATATGTTCTTTTAAACTAAAGTGATTTAGCTGCTGTAAAAACATTTAGTGAATGTCACATTCACAGCTTTATAGACACAAAGCCTCCAAGAAGAGAACAGCTTTTACCTCTGCCATATGCTCTGGCTTTTTTTGGATTCAGCTTGGGCTTTAGAGGAGCTCCAGGTTTCAGTTTAGCTTTTGGGAACTGTGACAAGTAGGTCATCACTGAGTGTTCATCTACACCGGGGTGAATGATCTCTTCTGGGGCGATCACCTGTAAGAAAAATAAGTTGCATATATTTAAGCAATACTAGTGTTCTTTTTTTCTTTAAAAATAGAAAACAAGTTGTTATACTTACCTGCTCTGTGTAGTGGTTTTGCACAGAGCAGACCAGATCCTTCTCAGGTCCCTTCCTCCTGTTGAGTGGCCCCACAGCAAGCAGCTTGCTATGGTGGCACCCGAGCCGAGCTGCAGCTCCGTGTGTCCATTCAGACACGGCCCCACAGTTTGGCCTCGTCCCCTCTATCTCCTCATTGGCTAACTGACTTTAATTGACAGCAGCGGGTGCCAATGGCACCGCTGTTGTGTCTCAGTCAATCAGGAGGGAGAGTCCCAGACAGCTGAGGCACTTGAGCACATCACTGGACTAAGATGGTAAGTACTAGGGGGGCTGCTGCACACAGAAGGCTTAGAATGCATCAAAATAAAAAACCTTCTGACTTTACAACCACTGACAAAAATGCTTATTATGCCAAGCACAGTGATTCTAAAAACAGGGTTTTATAAGGTCACAGAATTATTTTCATGTGCTGCAGAAGTGCTTAGCAAACACAAATTACGTATGCCATTTAACACTGCTTTCCATGGGTTCAAACAAAGTATGCCAAAGGAATGCAATGATGCCAAGTAAGACTCATGTATGAAACTTCCAAAGATGGTTAAATACTGCTATTGTCCCTACTTTTATCTTTTTAGAAACTATACCTGAAATAACGTTGCTATAGGCTAAAGAGTTAAAAATCTTGGGAAGTATGGACATTTGGCTTGCTATGGTGGGCATTCGGCAGGGGGAGGAGCCAGGAGTGGTGACAAGAGGAGCCAAAAAGATGAGGATCAGGGATGCTCTGTGCAAAATCATTGCACAGAGCAGGCAAGTATAACAGGTCATTTAAAAAAAAAAAAAATTTTTTTTTAACATTTACACTTTAAGATGGTCAATTTCTTCAGAATAGGGGGGTAGTCAGCACCATCTAAAATCATATGAGTTAGTTAAATTATTGCCAATGAGGAGAAAAAAATTCAGAGGTATGAAGGGAAAGCTTGAGGGCTCTCTATTTTGCTGGATTTACTTGCAGACTCGAAAATTGAGCGAAAAGAGTAAGAATACATAAAAAGGTCAGGTATGGAGATGCATGGCAAGCTTTAAAAAAAAAAAAAAAAAAAAAAAACCCCATGTAAAAAGTCATCAGCAAACAGGTTGAGTTTATGGTGATAGCAAGCATGTCCTTGGATCTGTTGAGCCAAAGGTTTGATGGTGAGGGTGAATAAGAGGGTCAAGAGGGGACTGTGGTTTACCCTTTGAATTAAAAAAAATAAAAAAAAATTAAAGGGGATCCAATTTAAAACTGGCATACTTCAAATAAGCATTTTTTTTTATATACAGTGCCTTGCGAAAGTATTCGGCCCCCTTGAACTTTTCAACCTTTTGCCACATTTCAGGCTTCAAACATAAAGATATAAAATTGCAATTTTTTGTGAAGAATCACCAACAAGTGGAACGAAATCTATTGGATATTTTAAACTTTTTTAGCAAATAAAAAACTGAAAAGTGGTGCGTGCAAAATTATTGGGCCCCTTTACTTTCAGTGCAGCAAACTCACTCCAGAAGTTCAGCGAGGATCTCTGAATGATCCAATGTTGTCCTAAATGACTGATGGTGATAAATAGAATCCACCTGTGTGTAATCAAGTCTCTGTATAAATGCACCTGCTCTGTGATAGTCCCAGGGTTCTGTTGAAAGCGCAGAGAGCATCATGAAGACCAAGGAACACACCAGGCAGGTCCGTAATACTGTTGTGGAGAAGTTTAAAGCCAGATTTGGATCCAAAAAGATTTCCCAAGCTTTAAACATCCCAAGGAGCACTGTGCAAGCGATCATTTTGAAATGGGAGTATCAGACAACTGCAAATCAACCAAGACCTGGCCGTCCCTCTAAACTTTAAGCTCAGACAAGGAGAAGACTTCTCAGAGATGCAGCCAAGAGGCCCATGATCACTCTGGATGAACTGCAGAGAACTACAGCTGAGGTGGGAGAGTCTGTCCATAGGACAACAATCAGTCGTACACTGCACAAATCTGGCCTTTACGGAAGAGTGGCAAGAAGAAAGCCGTTTCTCAAAGATATCCATAAAAAGTCTCGTCTAAAGTTTGCCACAAGCCACCTGGGAGACACACCAAACATGTGGAAGAAGGTGCTCTGGTCAGATGAAACCAAAATCAAACTTTTTGCCCACACTGCAAAACGATATGTTTGGCGTAAAAGCAACACAGCTCATCACCCTCAACACACCATCCCCACTGTCAAACATGGTGGTGGCAGCATCATGGTTTGGGCCTGCTTTTCTTCAGCAGGGACAGGGAAGATGGTTGAAATTGAGGGGAAGATGGATGTAGCCAAATACAGGACCATTCTGGATGAAAACCTGTTGGAGTCTGCAAAAGACCTGAAACTGGGACGGAGATTTATCCTTCCAACAAGACAATGATCCCAAACATACAGCAAAATCTACAAAGGAATGGTTCACAAATAAACGTATCCAGGTGTTAGAATGGCCAAGTCAAAGTCCAGACCTGAATCCAATCGAGAATCTGTGGAAAGAGCTGAAAACTGCTGTTCACAAACGCTCTCCATCCAACCTCACTGAGCTCGAGCTGTTTTGCAAGGAAGAATGGGCAAGAATTTCAGTCTCTCGATGTGCAAAACATACCCCAAGCGACTTGCAGCTGTAATCGCAGCAAAAGGTGGCTCTACAAAGTATTAACGCAAGGGGGCCGTATAATTTTGCACGACCCACTTTTCATTTTTTTATTAGTTAAAAAAGTTTAAAAATATCCAATAGATTTCGTTCCACGTCACAATTGTGTCCCACTTGTTGGTGATTCTTCACAAAAATTTTAAATTTTATATCTTTATGTTTGAAGCCTGAAATGTGGCAAAAGGTTGAAAAGTTCAAGGGGACCGAATACTTTCGCAAGGCACTGTACATGGGAGGTCCAATTGTCCTCACACAAGGATAAACCAATTCCGGTGAATATGACAATGACTCGCTCAGCATCTAAGTTTCAGCTCATGTTTGTGAAAAGCAAGCAACCTCAATTTCCCCAGTAAAAACGATTTACAGACGTGTTGTTCATATTTCACTTGGGTCTACCCAAATCCGGGACTAAACTCTAATTGACATGCATCACTTTACAGCGTTATTTATTCATGCATGCATCTTCTCTAGATTAATAGTAATTGTTGGGAGCAGGGTATGAAGAGCACAGCACAGAGAGCTTATCTTTAAGTCTTAATGCTATACAGTCAATGGATCTTAATCTACAGCTTTACTTCTAATGAAACTATACATTTTTCCATTATTTAGGCAATCTGAGCTTTTATCTCCTAAAAATCTACCGATTATATCAAAGCCTCATCTTACCTAAAATGGATCATCTATGACTCTCCATTAATTTTCCTCCTGAGACCCCCCACTCTCAGCCTTCCCTTACACAACTAGATATTTTTTTGGTGGGAGGAGATACTTTTTCAGCAGATCTATCCCTCACTTCCAGGATACTTGCCTAGGTGAGAATGACAAAGCACCCCCCCCCCCCCACCCTCCTGGGATACTGACATCACACATCTGAGGAGGCTGTGGGTCAACCTCTGGCACAATGCGCATGGGGCGGGCCACCTCTGTCGCACTGTGCATGCGTTGCCACATTCTCAGACTCAAAGAACTGGCAAGGTGACATGGATTGCTGAAACTAAGCAGCGGCTAACACTAGATGACGCTGGATTTGCTGGGCAAGTGAGTATTTTTCTACACCAAGATGAAAATATAATGGGGGGGAGCAAAGTTTCACTTTCAGCTACACCTGAAATGGCTCCTTTTCCATCAATCCTAAAAAAGACACTTCATGGAATCACACAGGTAAGACCAGTCAGAACCCACTCTTATACTCAAATGACCTCAATCCACAGAGCCGCTTGCCAAGAAAACCACAGATCTATCTGGTATCAGTTTAAACCAAGTCTATTTAAGCAGTCAGTATTCCTGAGGTCTGCTGAAGGTCTTTTGGGTCCCTGAAATGCATTGGCTTTTTTTCTGCTACGTTACAATTTTATTATTTTGTAATAATTTTATAAATTTTGAGGTCTTGGACTGTATATAGATTTTTTTTTAAATATTTTAAAAACAGTGGCATGATTTAACAATTACCTGAGGAACTCCCAACCAATCATCTGCTTGCTGCATAGCCTCCCGAGCATTATCAACTGGCTTGTTAGGGTCCCATGACTCCCAGTCAGGACACAGACCTGCAGGAAAAAAAAAAAAAACGATTTATTTATTTGTATGGCAACATAGATCCCCAAATCCATATCTTAGTAGTATATTTTTGCGTCAACCAACTAGTAGATTTCCAGATGCTGTGTATCTACAAGTAAAAGCACATCCTTCCAACTACCTGAATTACCTTACTACACTCTTGGCTGGCAGGGAATGCTGATATTGCAGCTCCACAGCCGCTAGAGATCTACAGGTTGCCTATAATTGTATTCTATAAAAAGGAAAAAGAAAAAGGGTCTTTAATGTGTTTTGGTTTGTATTTTACACCACCTGATGGCACAATCATACCACAAATATTTTAGGACCGGAAACATAAGCCAACTATACAACCAATGCAGCCACTGTTTTACTGAAGAACTTCAGTGACGTAAAATGTGAACCCCGAGTAGGTTTCATGTACACCATCTAAATAAACTATATTTTTGTTTAGAACCTAAATCTGGCTTAACATCAACCTCCTGTCACACCTTGTATAGCAATGGGAGAGGAACAGGCAGCTCTAGCAGCCAACTAGACTGTTGCGTGCACATGTGCCAACAGGGAATATGTTGGCAGAAGGAGATAGAAAAAAAATTAAAAGTGCCCATGCAGCCACTGTAGCATTCAGGGATTTGGAATCCCTGCTCTTCTTCCCCTTCTTTCTGTTGGGTTTCCAGGATGAATCAGACAGATTTGTATTGGTCTAAGTGGTCATGTGCCAGCAATGACCGATCAGAATTGAATTGATCCATTCTGAAAGTCCTACAGAAAGAAGGGCAGGGGATTGCAAAACCATGGATTGCCACGTAGACACTGGCAGCTTGTCACCCACAGAGGCAAGTACAGTGGGGGACCGGGGAGGGAGGGTGTAGGGTGTTTGTTCACTTTTTCTGAAAAGGTAAACTAACCCCTTTTAAGTATATCTAAACCCAATAAAAAATATATTGCAGTTCACCATTCCTAAGATGTGGTGCCTGCAGTTCACCATTCCTAAGATGTGGTGCCTGCACTAGTTTTCTTTTTCAGACCAAGTAAAGAAAGATACCTGCTGATCCTGCCAGAAACTTCTAATTTCTGTGGATGTAACTGAAGTTTCACGCAACGTTATGATCAGCTTTACAAACCATCATCTACGAACTATACAATCCATCCTCCATATGTAATGCAGAAGATGAGAAAAAGGCATTTGTAGCCCAAATAAGTAGAGCTGAAATCGTAACACACAGGAAGTACTGGTATGTTACCTACAGGATCACTAGGTGACAAAGGCGAAAAAAAAAGAATAAGCCAATACAGCCATCACCAATTTCCTTTTAGGGTTTTTTTTTTTTGTGTGCGTCTGGAATTAAGCTTTGACACGAGTTTTAAAAACCAAACAGGTTGTCCAAAGGCATTTCGATGTGTAGCTTGGTCACAAGCATCCTAAATACCAAGATTTAATCTACAATGAAGATTTTAAAAGGGCAAATCACAACTGATTTTTTTTTATTTTTTTTATTCTTTATTTAATTTTATAAATGTATCCCCAGTCTACCCTGTCGAAAGCCTTTTTGGCATCTATCGACAGGAATAGACTGGATTACCCACTGATCTTGGCTGCCTAGAGTAGCAGTAGGGCTCGGACTCCATTATCCCTTCCTTCTCTACCAGATATGAATCCGACCTGGTCCGGATGTACCAGGTCGGTCATCTCCTTCAGTCTTCTTGCCAGTATACTTGCGGACAGTTTGGTATCAGCATTCAGTAAGGCAATTGGTCTATAGCTGCAACAGAGAGAACTATCCGTGCCGTCTTTTAATATAACTGGAAGCAGCTAATGCGTCTCTTCCCATAATGCAGTCCGTTCCTAACTTGTTCCAGTAATGGCAGAGCTATGGAATTGTTTTTCAATTTTTTAAGGTAGGATGTCGTGAAACCGTCTGGACCTGGGCTTTTGCCCGGGGGGGAGCATTTTAACGCTTTAAAAATTTCTTCCTCTGTAATTGGTCCCTCCAAGGTGGCTCTGTCGCTCTCGGTTAATGAGGGTACTGCGCTATTATCTAGAAACGCTCTAATTTTTCCCTCCTCCTCTTGTTCATCCTGCCCCTTCTTGAATGCATAGAGGGAGTTTAGGAATTACTATAACTCTTTTGCGATATATAGTAGTTCTCCTGATTTGTTTTTAATTTTTTCTATAAAGTTGATTTCTCTTTTCTTTCGCATCATCCTAGCTAAATGTTTACTTGACTTGTCTCCCCATTGATATTGATCTTTTAATATTCTATTCATATCCTTCCTTGATTCTTGCTCTATAATGTCATTGAGCTCTCCTCATTTACCAGTGTGCGATAGATTTCCTGGTGATGGCCCCTGTGTTTATGGTCTTGTTCTAGTCTATTTATTTCTTCAATAAGATTTCCCATTATTTTCTGTCTCTCTTTTTTTCCTCGCCCCGATGGAGATGAGGATCCCTCTAATATAGACTTTATGCGCCTCCTATAGCGAGACAGCCGAGATTTCCCCAGTATCGTTTTTCAAGAAATAAAAGTATATTTCTTTCCGCACTTCTTCTATAGTCTCATCCTGTAGCAAGCTTTCATTTAACCGCCAAGTAAACGGCATACTTTGCGTGCCAGGGATCCGCATCTTCATTGTGACCGGATCATGATCCAATAGTGTCATAGTTTCAATCCTTATTTCCCTCACTTTTTGGTCTGTGATCTACCAGTATATAATCTAATCTTGAATAAGTTCCGTGCACGGGGAGAAGTAGGTATAGTCTTTATCTTTAGCGTGTTTAATCCGCCATGCATCATTTGACATTGACTTTATCTCTTAATTGAACCTTACTTGACCCCTGTGATCGGGATTTACTATCGATCGATGGATTCAAACAGAAGTTTAGGTCCTCCGCTAGTATACCCACCCCTGCCTTAAAGGCCATTAAGCAATTCAGGGCCTGCCACAGGAATCTGATCGGGTTATTATTAGGGCAGTAGAGGTTAGCCAGAGTATACGTCTTCTCTCCCACTCTGCCCTTTATATACAAAAATCGACCCTCCGGGTCTGTCGCTCTGTCTAATAGTGTAAATTTAATTTTCTTTGAGAACCCGATTGCTACCCCGTTTGCCCCCCTAGTGGGGGAGTCACTATAATATCAAGTGGGGAAGTCTTGAGTATATTTTAATGTTGGTTTCCTGCGTTAGATGTGTCTGTGTCTCTTGCAAGAACACTACCCCGCTTGATATTGCTTAATTTCCTCTGAGTATTCTCACAACAGATTTTTACGTTCTGTGAATATAAAAAGGGGGGGGGGGGGATGACAAAGGTTTGCACATGTGATCTTTTTACCTGGTGCGCAGCTGTCAACCAGGGCTCCCAGAGCTTTCCCATCCTGCCAGTTCTGGCTGAAATTGGTAATTGGCAAATAAGGGATCTTATTCTGAATCCAGCCAAGAAGCCTCTGTTTTGGGGTCTGATTTTTTGTCTCTTCATCACCTTCATCCTCCCAAACTGGCATAGAGATAGAATAGTGCAAAATGAGGGTCCAGATAAGACCTAGGATCAGTTTCAGGTTTCCATCCACGATAGCTTTACTGTCTGGAATAAAAAACAGAAGACATCATTACAGAGCATTTGTACACATCACAAACATACAGTGTTTAATATACATTAAACAAAATCTGCGACTGGCTGGAGCCTGTTAACTAAAATGAGAATCCATTGCAAAGAAGCTTACCAGGGCCTGAAAATAATTGGTTTAAGTCATGGTCTTGTGCTAGATCATTTTAGAAGAAGAAGGGGAGGGCGGATATCTGCAGTTGTTTTTCCAACAGAAACTGAATTGATCACTTTTTTATATCCATTACATATATCCAGATAGCAAGGATAACTTGCCATAAATTTGCGGCAGGGTTGAATTGTAAGTCTGTAAACTTGCTGCACATTTTTACTGGTAAGTAAGGTGCTTCAAGTGCTCTGCAAGTGTACAAAAGTTCTAGTTGAAACTTGCCCAATTTGTAGCAAATTTGCATGGCAAGTCTCTAGCAAGAGCAAAGTTGGAGTGGTGAGTCTACAGCTTGAAAATTCAGCCACAGTGACCCCTGTGGTGGGATGACTATTGCACAACATAACTGAACCAGAACTTGCAGCAGACTTTGATGTTTGCAAAGAAAGTGGATAGAGAGTCATACAATGTGGACTTGCAATAACTTATCTAGGATAACTATCCTAGCTAGAACATAGATGTATATGTATTTATTTTTTTGAGCTGCGTGAAAAATCGTTAAAAAAAAAAAAATCATGATCTCGATTCAACACCTCTCACGATCTTTAAACAGCATCTCCACGATTCACGTTAAACAAGTGCAGAGCAGTTCATTGCTCAGAACTAGAGGTCGACCGATATATCGCCCAATATTTGTTGTTTTTTAATTAATCGCCATTGGCAGATTGTGCTGATTAAAAAAAGGCAGATTTAAAACTTCAGCGCGACTTGCAAATCACTTCTGTAAGTGCCGGTTCACACAGGGGCGACTCAGATCCGACTTCAAGTTGCCCCAAGTCACCTCAGGTCGCACAACATGTAGAAATCAATGTAAGTGAATGAGAGCCGTCTTAATGCACGCTACTGAAGTCGCTCCGACTTCAGAAAAGGTTCCTGTACTACTTCAATCCGACTTGTAGGCGACTGGTACCCACTGATTTCAATGGAGGTCGCCTCCAAGTCGGATCTCTGTCTATACAGAGGCGACTCTCGGAATTATCAGCTCTCAAAAGGAGTTCCCCCCTGAGAGCTCATTCTCTGATTGGCCACGGCAAGTCGCCTGGCCTGGAGTAGTGTTGTAAGTCGTGTCCAAGTCACGTCAAGTCACGTCCCAGTTGCCTCCAAAAGTCGTGTTGCCCCTGTGTGAACTGAGCCTTATAGAAGTCATTGCAAGTTGCCTGAAGTCTTCCCATGGAGCGACTTGTCTGGGCAGCCTGCCAAGTCTGAGAAAAAGACCAAAGAGATACAATGTTTCTACTTATCAATAGCCTGAACTTGTGTGTATGAGTTCTCAGTTTAACAATTTAAAGACTAAATCTTTTCTGACACTTGTTGCTTACAAGTAAAAATCCTGTATTTTCTGCTAGAAAATCACTTAGAATCTCCAAACATTTTAATATATACACACACACACACACACACACACACACATACACACACACACACACATACACACACACACACACACACACATACACACATACACACACATACACACATACACACACATACACACATACATACATACATACATACATACATACACACACATATATATATATATACATACACACACACACACACACACACACACACACACACACACGTTCATTGAAAGGAAGGCATGGTTAGTTCCAGGGGCCAAAACAATGGTGCCATTTTTAATTACTACATGGGCAAAAAACGTAAATAAGTACAGGTTGTGTTGGCTTCGATGGTCATTGTGCAGACAATGCCAAAATCGGACGTAAATACAATTTCAGGAAACTGTGGCCAGTCCACTGACATAGTTACAAATTCTTAAAAAACATTAAAATGTACTTTAAAAACGTGCCCTCACTGGTCTCTATAGTTGCAGGCATCTCCAATCACCCTTCGCCTGCCTCCCATCAGTGACTAAGTAGCCTTCCAATCTCTCATTTAGACACACAGTGGGAGAACTGGTAAGGGGGAGCAGGGGTAGTCAAGATGCTTAGAATTTACTTGAGGGACTTTAGTGCTTCCAATGGGATACCCAAGGATAAAATGCCTGCAGATACAGAATATGGAAATCCTTGATTGTCAAAATGTTCAATTTAAGAACTGTACAGTGCCAGCTCCAGATAATATACTTAACCTATGGTAGAGCTGCACAATTAATCGTCAAGAATCGTTATCGCGATATTGACTAAAGTGTTTCCCGATTCTATACAAAGAATTCTCTCACAGCCACAGCAATCAAAAGGAAGGAAGAAAAAAAACAAAAAACAGGCAGTCTGGCAAGAATCAAAACATTCTTTATCAGTTCAACTTGAGTGTAAACATTGTAACAATTTGTCAATGGACTAGACTTCCTGTGCAAGTGAAAAAAGTTTCATCACTTAAAGTGGTTGTAAACCCTCCCCTACAACTTTGTCCCATGTGAATCAGCGTAAAAAAAAAAAAAAAACTAAATGAACACTGCTTTTAGATATCTCCTTACTTGCTTAGTATTATTGTAATCCTTTTTGTTCTTTAGAATGAAGTCACTGAGCATGCCCAGATCTCCCCTGATTTATGGCACACTCTCTATGTCTTATCTGTTATCAGGACTTCCTACAGCACACAGCTCTGAACTCCCAGCAGGCTGCTAATCACTCAGAGCTTCCTTCTACACACCATGTGACCTCACATACAGTGTAAACCAGGGAATGGGACAGAAGTACTGCAGTCTTATCAGCTGAAGGGGATAGGACTCATAAAAACACTAGGTAATCAGCACAAGTAAATACTATGAAATAAACAAGTCAGCTATGCACAGGGAAGCAGGGTTGCCATAGAAACATTGGATTGAGAAGGAGGCTTGGTTAACAGTACAGGTAGTACTCAATGTAAGGGCAGAAATACACTCCACTGTGGACAATAAAAACAATACTTAAGATGGCACTGCCTAACCCCTGGAAATAAGTTTTTTTTAAAGTTTCTTTAAACAGTAAGTAATATGTGATTTGGGCTGGATTACAGTGGCTATAGTTTGACAATTACTTATTATAATGGACTAAATGAAAAGAAGCATCAGAGTTTACTTCCTCTTTAAGCACTAAACCTTTCTCTGACATTTGTTGGTTTTAAGTTAAAAAAAATAAAATAAAAAATTTGCTAGAAAATTACTTAGAACCCCCCAACATTTATATTATATATATATATTATATATATTTTTTTTTTTAGTAGACAGCCTAGAGAATAAAATGGTGGTTGTTGCAATATTTTATGTCACACTATTTGCACAGTGGACTTTCAAATGCAATTTTTTGGGGAGAAAAATAAAATAAAAATTAACCAGTAAAGTTAGCCCCTTTTTTTTGTATAACATGAGAGATTTTAAATTGCAAGAATCGTGATCTTTTTACTCTAAGCAAAAAAATCGTGATTCGAATTTCGGCCAGAATCGTGCAGCTCTAACCTATGGGCACAACTGAAAGGTATCCTGCATAAGTGTAACTTAATATTAAAAAAGTTTCAAACTTTTAGCTTTATCTCAAGTCTCTCAACTCTGAACGTCTCACAGTAACAGGTAGCACACAATTCCATAGTACAATCTGTTCAACGAACACAAACATGTTTGATGCACATGTGAGCCAAAATGAATGCTACTCATGAAATTGATTTGACAAGGAACATAAAAATAAGATTATAACTAATCCTTAGCAGGTCGAGGCTATACAGTTGCATAGGGCTAGATATGTCTCTGATCAGATAGTGTGACAGTTTAAGAAACAAAAAACTCCTCCTTTTTGCACTCTCTCATTAACCAAAGAAAAAAAAAAAAGCAAGCAAAAAAAAAAAAAAGATACTCCAAGCTTACTTCCAGTAGCAAAGGTGACAAGGAGAACAAATATTTCAAGGAGCTGGTCCCACAAAGTGCAGCAGCAACTTCTTGCAAGATATTGGCTCCTTAGCTTTCCCTGGATCCTGTGAGAAGGCTTCATAACAACATCACCCTTGCATAGGTAAGCTTGCCAGAAGTCGTGCAAACTTTTCTTGTTTTGTACAATTAGATCACTCAGTAAAGCAAGGGAAAAAGCAAACACATTTGTATGTTTTTGTGGTGCACCAAAGGAGAATTCTAAAATGGCTAGATTTTTTTTAATAAAAAACACTTTCTACACAAAGCAGCAACCATAATCATATCTTTATTCTTTTATGCAAGTTCCACGAGCAGGGCCCTACTGTCCCTTCTGTATTGAACTGTATTTAATTGTGCTGCCCCTTCTAAATTGTAAAGCGCTGCTCAAACTGTTGGCACTATATAAATCGTGAACGATGACAACATCATAACTACACACAAATAAAATTTGCCTTCTAATACAGAAATTCCCAGAAACAAGAACTTGATTTAAAATTTATGATTGTTTTTTACTTTGAACAATTAAAGATAGTCAAACAAAAAACATGTTATACATTTCTTAAGAAGCTGGTACTGTGCTGGCAAGACCACATTGGCAAGACCTCCTATACCTTTTGTATTGTACTGTAATTGTGTTGTCCCCCCTATACATTGTAAAGCGATGTGTAAACTGTTGGCGCTATATAAAATCGATAATAATAATAGGCAAACGCAAAATCTCCCATATTTTTGCAAATATCTGGCAAAGGGCACTAAAAAGGCTGAGGAGAAAAACAGAAAAAGCCCATCGGTGAATGTTTCCTTAGATATTTAAAAACACGCGCATTTTATAAAAGCTGCTTAAATGAACAGTCTGGCCAGTACATTTCATGAGATCATATTCATAGGACATTATTAGTAATTTATAGCATACTGGCAGAGATGTGGAAGTCGAGGTTGATGACCACACACAGCGTACACTGGCAAAGAATACCACAGAAGAAAATCTTTTGTTAAAAAGTTTTGTGGTTTGAAATTTGGGAAAAGAAGTTAAAGAGAAAACGTAATAAATGTAAGGAAAATTCAGTCTTGCAGTGGGCATCCCAATTCATGCCAAACTGAGACAGTCTAATAGGTGTGTGATAGGGCTGGACCAATGCGAGTAGAGATCATCTCAAACCAATAAGGAGATAAAGGGTGTTTTCATCACCAGAATTTTAGTTTGTGGCCATGGTAGGTACCAGGCTGTTGGCTCCCTTGTACACAATAGCCAAATCATTAAACAGATTGACAACTTCTAGGAATGTGGTTGGAAGTGTCTAGTACAAACTAGAAATATTGTTTAAATTTGTTTAAAATGTATATTTATCAGGAACACCAGACACATTGCTGGTCTAAAATGTTTCCAACAAAGGACACTACTTCTTCAGGGCTTGAACAAGGATTTGTAAAACAATCCAGATGAAATAACAAATAATGCCTGAATTCAGGCTAGATTAAGGCCAGTGTGTACTATCAGAAAATATGAGACATAGGGGTCAGCAAGAGAAGTAGTCTGCAGCAGGGGACTTTCCATCTGACACACCCTAAGACTGGTTCAATGGAAACCGGCCAACATTCGGGCCCTGTGAACTGCAGCCAGTACCACTTTTGTTGAAGGGGCATGACCAAAAAAGGTCTTCCTACCGATCAGCGCTCTCAATGGCTGAGAGTGCTGACAGGGGGACCTTCCCTCTGTCGGAACACAAAAAAACAGCAGGGGAGATCACTGTACTAAGAGATTGTTAGTACAGCGTCTCTGACATGAGCTGATTTTAGTTCAACCTGCTGGGGGGGGGAGACAAACACACACCATCAATGTGTACTAGGCGTAAAGTCTTTTTCCCTCTAAAAATAACAAACATGTTATACTTACCTGCTCAGTGTAATGGTTTTGCACAGAGCAGCCTAGGCCCTCCTCTTCTTGGGTCTCTATTGTGCTCCTGACACATCCCTCCTGTTGAGTGCCCCCAAAGCAAGCAGCTTGCTATGGGAGGCACCCAAGGAAAGTCCTAGCTCTGTGTCCATTCTGACACCCACCCCTCTCCTGATTGGCCAACTGACTTTGATTGACAGCAGCTGGAGTCCATGGCGCTGCTGTTGTGTCTCAGCCAATCAGGAGGAGAGTCCCAGATGGCAGAGGAAATTGTGGGCATCGCTGGATAGAGATGGGGCTCAAGTAAGTATTATGGGACTGAGGGGGGCTGCTACGCAAAAGTTTTTTTTTATTTTAATGCATAGAATGCATTAAAATAAAAAAACCTTCTGACTTTAAAACCACTTTAAGAGATATACACTTAAAAGGGAGTCTTATTAAATCAGCAATCTGGATTACTTCACTTATTTTAACCGCCTGCCGACCGCCTCCTGCACTTATACGTCGGCAGAAGGGCACGGGTGGGCAAAGTAACGTACCTGTACATTACTATGACTTTCCCGCCGCACGCCTGCCGTGAGCTCTGGGACTGTGCCCGCGGGACCCGCGGACTCCATGTGCGATGTAAACACAGCATCTCCCCATTCTGCCTAGTGACAGGACACTGATCGTCTGATCGCTGTATTAATGGCAATGGTCCCAAAAATGTGTCAAAATTGTCCGATGCCTCCGCCATGTCAGTTACAATAAAAATTGCTGACCTCCGCCATTACTAGTAAAAAAAAAAATTGTTAATAAAAATGCCATTAAAACGATCCCCTATTTTGTAGATGCTATAACTTTTGCGCAAACCAATGAAATGCTTATTGCAATTTTTTTTTACCAAAAATTTGTTGAAGAATATGTATTGGCCTAAACTGAGGAAAACATTTTTTTATATATTTTTGGGGGATATTATAGCAAAAAGTAAAAAATAATGCTTTTTTTCAAAATTTTCATTTTTTGGTTTATAGCGCACAAAATAAAAAAAACTGCAGAGGTGATCAAATACCACCAAAAGAAAGCACTATTTGTGGGGAAAAAAAAGGACGTCAACTTTGTTTGGGAGCCACGTCGCACGTCCGTGTAATTGTCAGTTAAAGCGACGCAGTGCCAAATCACAAAAAGTGCTCTGGTCTTTGGCCAGCAAACTGGACCGGGGCTTAAGTGGTTAAACACAATTCCATCTCACAAAATCCTTAAGACCTAATAGTAAGAGGACATTAGGTGAAAAGAAACTAAAGGAGACCATGGTGAAGGATATCTGTCATAAAAGGTGTCATTACGTCAGGCGCCGTAGCTCAGAAACAACTCTGAAGTTGTCCTATTCTTGGAAAACTAATTATAACATCAGGTTTTTACATGGTGAAACATACGCTAATAAACCTTAATTGCCGAGTGAAGTGATGACATCTCATAATATAATGCAAGCATTTAGTTCTAAAAGTGCAATTAAAGTGGTTATTAACAGACTTTTGGTAATTTACACTATCTGTTCTATATGCCAAGAGTGTCCCCCTGTCTGTGTCATTAAAAAAAAAAAAAAAAAAACAACCTCTTTTCCTCCTCTCTGCCCGTTTTGCAGACGCAGGGGGCGGGGCCAAGGTTTCCCTACTGATGTCAGCGGGACATGGGGCGGAGAGGAGAGAGGAGACACAGCCGGTCATGTGATTGCTGGGAGCCGCTGTGAGATATGGTGAAGGAGGATTTTTTTTTTTAAATGAAACAGACAGCGGGGCACTCTATTAGCATACAGAATGGATAGTATACCAAATGTGTATGTTATTCCTGCAGCAGGAGGGGGGTGGGGGGGGCACTGTCACTAGATGACACCCTGAGAAGACAGACACAGGACAGCAGGCTGCGGCTGATGGAGGCACGCAAATAGACCACGATGTCAGGGGCTCAGCAGCCACGATTATCATGTTCTGTTTGCATAGGGGAAGGAAGAAACTGGCAGGATCGGACAGTTTTTTTTTTAGGTGTTACAGGGGTCCAAATTATACAGCACACGCACTGTGCTGTATAAAATGCTTTAAAAAGGACAGAATCTGTTTTTTGTTTTGTTTTTTAAATGCTTTAAGGCCTTGCCAGAGCAAAAATGAATAACCTGCATGCAAGATTAACAAATGTGTCATAAAAACATAAAAGCTCAAGATGTACAGCAGATAAAAGGCACTGAAGGGATTCTGTCCTAGTTCATATACAATTTTGAACTGCTTAAAATTTATCCTAGATACCTTTTCTATCCATTTGTTCACCAATTAAATAAATTTAACGTAAACCTGTCTCACATCTGGCAAAGTCAAATTAGATACAATAAATATACACAAGGAAAGCATATCTTTGATGAAAGCTGAAAGTACAATTAGTAGATCCTGCCTTCCACCTCCCAAGATTGCTTTTTAGTGACTGAAGTCACTCTGTGCATTAAAAAGCAATCCCCACTGCTGTCACCATCAGGAACCTGGTCCAGAACAATGATATACGACATGAACGGGTGCATGTAGACAGGAAGTGTCTACCTTCCCATTTGGGAGCCCTAGGTGCTGCATACACTCACAGAAATAGGGATCGCCTGCCTCCAGGGATCTACGTTCATAAGTGTGTGTGTTTTTGCGCAAGTATCAGCTGACATCTAGTCATTAATTTCTATTAGGTTAAAACAATATCAGGATACAGAGTACTTTAATTAAATGTCATCAAGTTATGGTTAACTGGTTAATTTTACTTTATTGACCAAGAGGGAGGCATGGTCAATCCAAGCTTAACAAAAAAAAAATAAAAAAATAAAATAAAAAAATAAGTTTGCTACTTTAGCTGTCTATATTGCGAAAAACTATTTTTTTTTCTATATAAACATACAGTTTTTAACTACTACATTATTTGCATCCGTACATCCTGTCTAAGATTTATCATTAGCTGATGTTAATAATCTCCTGGGCATCAAGGTCTGGACAAGAATAGTTTATTTTTCTGCAAATAACAGCATCGCAGAACAGAACAAATAAATAACAGAAAAGCAATGGTGCTCGGCTGTTTACATAAAATAATAGTTTGCAATAACTTCCTTTACTCGGATGAACAAAAGCTGATTCAAAGCAGTTTGTATATTGTGACTTGGAAGCCACCTCTTACCAACCATCATCATTTGGATCTGGCTATTCCTTGGTAATGGCACCTACAGATCCTTCCTGGACTTTGAACTTACACTAGAAGAGGAAGACAAGCTAACAAACACATTCAGAATGTTTGATTTTGTTTTTTTATTTTTTTGGAGGAATAGGAGGGGGTTCTATTATTAAATGAATATAAATGGTGCTACACCAAGACCTAAAAGCCAAAAAGTTAATTTTGTTTTTTATTTATACAGCACTTTTGGCACATAGTGGGTGGGTACTTTGATGCAGTGGTTTCAAAGGAAAGAGCTTTTGAAGGTTGTTCAAATCCACTTCCAAGGCAGTGAGATAATTTAACGGCAGATACAAATTTAGATTTTGAGTGTTCTCACCTCACATAAAAGCAGACCAAGCAAATTACACCTTAAGCACCAAAGTAAATTGGTTCCCCTAGCAGGAGAACCTTTACGATTACCGGACAGTTCTAACAGAACTCCTTGCAGACAAGCCCTACCAGAGAGCATTCCGGAATCTAGACTTTTCCAGTCTCCACCCAAACCCCAACCACCCAACATCTTCAAAGACTACCTGTCCCTAATTTGGGACTCTTTCCCGGTTTACATTTCTTAATCCAGGGTTACTTAGTGATGCAGATTGTTGTATTTGTATCACATCTGCACCAAATAATGGCTGTCAAAATCCCCCATATCCAATGTGACACAGACTTCCTCAAAATGGCACCCAGAACCCAAAGCAGGGGACATTAGTTCCATATTGAAAAAGGGAGAGTAACCTGACTATCACATGAAGGCTGTATCACTTGCCAATACTGCCAACCTAAGAGATCACTGGGGGAAAGGAACCAATAGGGAATAAGTACTGTATATGCATATGACAACTGCAAAGTAAGCAATGTCCTAATGGCAGTCCTATCAGGACTGTGCTCTAGGCCACACAATTAGCTACTTGCAAAGAACAAGTCAGAAGGATCATTTTTATATTAGCACCATTATGTTGACAAGTTGTACATCTCTAATTAGCAGGTATTTTTCAGTTTTAAGAATACAGATCATAGTATAAGGTTACCTTCCTGGTAATAATAGGACTTATTACAGCATCTTTTAAAAGTAAAATGACACCTAAATAGAATAGTAGCCTTAAAATATGCAATTACACTTCTGTCAGAGCTTGTATGACTAGTTTGTTCAAAGTATAGCATTATTTAATGTGACACGGGAAAAAAAAAAAAAATGATATATTATTTATTTTACTGTAGGGACTGGATATCTCAGTAGTTACTCAAATATTAGGAGCCTGGTGGAGATCCAGTGTGCCAAATACAACCCTGTTGCTCCTGCAGCAATTGTTCAAAGCTGCACACTGACCTGTCACTTTTCAAGGGCGGTAGATGATGTCTAAATAGACTATGCTAGAATAGAAAATGCAAATCATGCTGTTTGTCTTTGCCTATTGCAGTACTCATCAATGTCAACTGGAGAGATAAGGGGACCAAAGATGCTCCCTTGCCCCATTCTGCCTTAATTCCTGAAATACAGGGGCCACTGGTAAGAAATGGGTGTGCGCCATCCGGTGGAGCAGCAGTCCCAAAAAAAGTGACTTCCAAAAGGAGGGAGGAAGAAGTATTACAGCATATACCTCTGGTATGAATTATACCAGCTTGCAGCCAGCCCCCTGAACACACACTGTGAGGTCTGCCCTCCTCTAGTTGCTGTATGGAGGCTGATGCATCCTGGGAGATCAGAAATGCATATCCCAGGTGGCTACTGGAATGGACAAAATGTTTTCCCCCCATCATTGGGCAGGCCAAAGGAAAATAAATTAAATATGAAAGGGGGAATGGGAGTAAAACATTTTTTGAAGGTTGGGGGGGGCTGCAAAGACGCAAAGTATTTTTGGGAGTGGAGGAACACTGACAAACAGTTAATTCTTGCAGCGAGCGGAGGCTTTTTTTTTCTTTGTAAAGCCTACTGCAGAATACTGAATGTGCTGGTGTAATTTCCTTTACAATATATCCTCTTCGGTGTTCAGGAGAATTGTGGTTTCTCAACATCTGAATGGGTTTAATCAAACTAACTAGCTTGGCGTTTTTTTTTTTTTTTTTTTTTTTTAAAGGAAATTCTTCAGGTCAGCTATATTTGTATCCAATCCAAAACAGTTCACTCCTCTCGTGATCTAGAGATTTTCTATCACTACTGAGCTCCGCGATGCACAGTACAGGCTTTGTATGACAGTACTCCGGAGAGGGGGCGACCAGGCTGTTCCTGGCAGACAGAAGTTACAAAGTTCCTGCCACAGCCAACACGTGTGTGGTCTGCATAGACTCACCCTGCTGATCTTCTGGCCCTGCTAATTATGTCTTTTACAATTTTTTTTTTTTTTTTTTTAATAAAAAGGTAAATGTCATGGGCTCTACATGTAAGGTTATCCAATTAACAAAAAAAAAAAAAAAAAGTTTTTGTAATTCTAGTGAAAGATGGCTGTGTGGCCGTACCCTGGCACGCATTGCTTCGTTGGTTTTCAAAAAAACGTTTAAACTCATGACTGGATTAGAGAATACTGGCAAGTTTTGGCATATAAAATAACCTAATATACTGAGAAAGGAAATATTCTGACTTCATTCCATACACTATTAAAACATCTAACAGGCCGAAGTTGACCATGCTTTTAAATTTTAGGCTCCGGGATGCTCTTTTTCACGTTTCATAATCCTCTGCAGCTTTTAGGATGCCATGTCTCCCATGCCAACATAGCCTCTTTGTTAACACATGGAAATAATTCAGATCTAAAAAAAGTTTGTATTTAGCAGGATATGAGTTGTAAATAAAAAAAAGTTATTAAAGACTTAGTTCAACTTTACCAAAAAAAAAAAAAAATGTAAAAGTGAAAACTGGACACTCTCCCCCACCTCCTTGGGTCCCTGCTGTACTTACCCAAGGGGGCTGCCCTGGTCCAGTGCCTGGGGAATATAAATTCATTATGCAGCTCTTCTGGGATGGACCAGAACAATTCCCTGTGATGGTGCTGGTCAATCAGAATCGCTCTGGTCCATCCCAGAAGTGCTGCATTGAGAAGAGTGAGAGGAGCAGGGATTTCAAAGCCCCAAACAACTGGAGATGCTGCAGGGGTGCTGAAAGCTTAGCAATACCTGCAAGTACTGCTGGGACAGAGGGGTTAATTTTTTATTTATTTTTTACATATTTTTTAAAAATGGTGAACACGTTCAAGAAATCTGTCAGGAGGAAGAATGTAGGCTGCCACTGCTGACTTTTCCTTCTGAAGCTACACCTACACTGCAAGGTTTCTCTCATTCAGTTCCTTGGGCTGAACAAGAACTCTACCAATATTCTCAAATCTCATAGATGGATGAATGTCCCTCTCCCAGCTATTGTATTCTGACAGCCAGCACCTGTGGTTGCATCCGATTGATATCAGGCATGGTTTGGCAGAAAATTCTCCACCCAGCTCCTCTAATTTTAGGACCAGTAAGTTACCTGGGTAAATTTAATGGAATGGAAGTGGAATTTTATGCATCTACAGGCTGTATGGATGTTTGTGTGTCAATATGGACCACTTCATGCATTTTTTTATGCAGCATCTTTCTGGCAGCAGGATTGTTTGTAGATGATCAGTAATTATATTACAGCCAAATGCATGTACTCTTAAAAAGCCAAGTTCACCTTTAGAACATGTTACATCCATATTTAAGGTGTAATATGTTCCAAGCACAGTACCCCACCTCTCACCTCCTGCACCCCATGACAACCAACAGGGGTCCTGCTCAGATTTTAAATCTGTAAATATATAAACTACTAGTCCTGTATGCCACCGTGGCAGATGGCCTAGTAGTTCAATGGACTACGAATGCGGTAATCAGTGAATTCAGTCCATTACGTGCATAATACTGGAGGGAGAGTATGAGTCTGACATTGCACCTTCAATCTGTTGATCGGGGGTGCACCACTTTACAGGCTCCTGTAGGTAAAAATATTAAATACACATTCTATTCTCTGCAAAAATATGTGTATTTATCATTTTTTTCCTTACGAGTGAACCTATCCTTTATTGTGCAGGTTTGAAAATAAAAACCACATCAGGTTGAACAGGCCAACACCAATCATACTTCATTCATACACTTTCAGGAAGGAGGCCTATTGACACTTGCCCAGATTATAAATTATTTAACATACAGTAAAACCTTGGCTTGAGAGTAGCTTGGTTTGAGAGCGTTTTGCAAGACAAGCAAAATTGAATACATTTTGACTTGATATACAAGCAGCTTCATGTCACAACGGAGTATAAAAGAGAAGTGAGATGCCTCCAAGTGTAGTAATATGGTTACATTTAATGAAGGTACAACATTTAGCAATTCACATGGTTGAGGATTAAAACAGACATATCCAAGTATGCAGGCATCCGAGGTAAAGCCGTCCACATAGACCATCCTGCTCAATGCCATTGACGTCGCCCTTCCACGCTTCGCTCCTTGAGCGCTTCAAGCTTTGCTTTCAGATCGTTCTACTGCATCTTCCCAGTCACGAGTGCAGACTGACAGCGGTGAGAGCCGGTGGTGTGGTGGATGGTCTATGTGGACAGATTTACCCCGGATGCCTGCATACTTCGATGTGTCTCTTAATCATCAACCATGTGAGTTGCTAAATGTTGTACCTTCATTAAATGTAACCATATTGCTACACTTAGGAGGCTCCTCTTCTCTTTTTATACTCTGTAGCTGCTGCTGGATTTTGCTTCTAATCCCCTTACACAACCTATTTTTATATGGACTATAAACTGAAGGACTTATGAATAAATGGTTGTGGAATGAATAAGCGGAGTTTCCATTATTTCTTATGGGGAAATTTGCTGTGATATAAAAGTGCTTTGGATTACAAGCATGCATCCGGAACGAATTATACTCGCAATCCAAGGTTTTATTGTACCTAGATTTAAGTACATCTCATACAATGGTGACATGGAGTCCACTTTTCATTGGCCCTGGTCTCTGGGCTCTGCCATAGTCTTCTTTGCAGCACACTCAATGAAAGCTTCAGTTATATTATTCAAAAGAGTAAAGGAACAATCAGTAATAACTTCCACAGACAACCAGAATTGTTCACCATAAATCTACATAATCTATTGGTAACTAATGATGCTTTAAAATCGGTCACATCACTAGCTTCTATTAGGGTGTGTATGGGATTGCAAACTTTACTGTATGGTAAATTATATTAAAAACAGGGTTTTATCAGTTCACATCACACTCCTCATGAGCAGGAAGGAAATTATACAAGCTTATCACTGCCCAGTGTTTCAGGACTTCACTCTGATAAATGTCTGAAATAACTGAACAAACGCTATTAGCAGGAAGGTCTGAACATCTGCAAGAGATGACAATAGAATTCTACCTCCAGATACGTGCAGAGTCTCATCTCTTACTGCTATGTGTAAGGCTTCATACCTGGCATCCTAGTAGATGGGTTCCTCCTGGGGGGGCTTTTCCGCTTGCTCTGCAGCTTGTCCATTAAGAAAACGTCTTGCATTGTTTTCATGGAATCCAAGATGTAATTGGAGTGGAGATTCTGACGCACATCCACATATCCTCCATTCACAGAATGTCTTGTATTCCGTGAAAAGAAGGCAACGCATTTTCTCAATGCATATGCTGCAAAGCGAGCAACCGGCTGGGAGAAGTATACTCCAGAAGTTTAAGGCCTTCTTCACATGGGCATACTGAATCATACACTCGTGTGAAGGGCTGCATTTGCCTCAACTGTTGTCTACATGCAGGCAGTCTCAATTATGTCAACTGCACAGACACAGCTGCTGCTCCCAACCGGACATCTGTGTGGGTGTGCGTGTGTAGGTCCCCGAATACTTACAGTGTGAGTATAGGTGCATGCAACATTTATTTTAGGTAAAGGATTTAGGGCACATGCACATGGCCAATTAGGGCAGTGCAACATCCATTTCAGCGTATTCCTGCTGCAGGTATGGCTAGGTGTTTTTGATCAGTGATGGACAGGAAGCCTATAAGAATCCATGACAGGCAGACATGGTCTGTGGCAGTCCACTTGTAATCACGCAGGGAGAGATCATCCCTGAGGTTAGGGGTAGATGTGTGCGCCTTAACGGGAACAATCTGCATCCAAGAGAACGCATTCTTCAGGAACCACAGGTAATCTCTCCCATGTGCAATGTATGACCCCATTTGACCATGGGCATGAGCCCTTGACCATGAATCCATTTATTTCTTTACCGTACTTTTTCCTCCCACATCTTTTTCTACTAGCTCTTTTTTATATGACTGCAGCCAATGAAGAGAATTTCAAAAACAATTTCCGAATTAATTTGTTGTTCCATTCCTATGTCATGTACGTTGGATAGTCTGTTGCTTTTTTTTTCAATATTTATTTCTATAAACCACAGTCTGAATTTCTGCCTGTGAAAGTTATCTTGGCTGCTTTGTGATAAGTTTTATAACGGAAGTGAAACACTTGTTATTTCATTATTTTTTCCCCCATTATCACTCTGTCTTCATCTCCAGGTTAAATGGCATCCTCGACACAAACATGGCAGAAATCTGGCAGTGTACATCGCAGACAATTCCTGGACCTTGTATAAAAGGAACACACCAGCAATGACAAAGTTGACATGACTGATGTTTTTAAGATAGGGATCACGTGTTCATGCAATCCCACATACAAGCTATCAGTTCTAGATGCCACTCCCTAGTCGCACCTAAGATTTATATCTAATTTGTCTCAATAGCCAAACCCCAAGAGACGTTTCAGAAGCCAAATATGTAGACGTTAATCATTGTTAGACTGTATGCTGACCTAAACGGTGAGGTCCTTCCTGCAACATTAATGTCCGATAGGAAAGGCAAAGAAGTCCATGCAGGAAGAACCAAGACATCTCTTCCTATTATCAAACTGGAAAGTTGCAACTGTGGATAGATGATCCAGTGCTTCTCATAGCTATACAAATAGGGATGCTCAAATCCAATGTGCCAATAAGTCAAGACACCCAACTGTATGTAGCTCTTTTTACATGCTTGCTGGGTTCTTAAAGATGAACTCCATTCAGAGATAGAGATAGTGATATCAGAGATATAGATATATATCCATCTCGATCTATAGCTAGATATCTAAATGTCGTTCCCGGCAGTGCAGTCCCCAGGTGAGCTCTTCTCCCCGGACACCCCAAACCCGAGCAACATGTATCACCATGTGACATCTAGGGTTGCGTGATTTTCACTTTACTACTAAGAAAGTACTCGGGTCTGCTGCTGTCCAGGTTGGGAGGTCTCTCCACAGACATGCTGACTGGACCGGGACTGGATACCTATTGAGGAAAAGGCCCTGGCTGGGCACTGGTTATAGGCATTGGCTGCCTGCCAGCTGGTAAGCGCACAATGTGGTGGTGGGTTCACAAATGAAGTCACAATTTCTTTTGCCAGAAAAGTCACAAGATTTTTGGAACTGAATACAAGTTGTTATCTGCATCAATCTCACAAAGTCATTTTGGAGTTTTGTTTTTTTCATTGGACTTTTTACTTTCCATATTGATCACCGGTGTTTATTCACAGAGTAATTCTATGATATTCACTTAGGGATTTTAGAGAGAGAGATATAGAGAGAGAGATATAGAGAGAGAGATAGAGAGAGAGAGAGAGATAGAGAGAGAGAGATAGAGAGAGAGAGATAGAGAGAGAGAGATAGAGAGAGAGATATATAGAGAGAGAGAGATATATAGAGAGAGAGAGAGAGAGAGAGAGAGATAGAGAGAGAGAGAGAGAGATAGAGAGAGATAGAGAGAGATAGAGAGAGATAGAGAGAGATAGAGAGAGATAGAGAGAGAGAGAGAGAGAGAGAGAGAGAGAGAGAGAGATAGAGAGATAGAGAGATAGAGAGATCTGTCTCATATTTCTAAAATCTCTCTCTATATAAAAAATCTATCCATATTTTTCACCAATTCAGTTAATTGGCGTGAAGTTTAAACATGCAACACGTGTACCCACAGTTTTGCGATTCACTGCTTCTCCCCCCCCCCATCCCTGGAGCAGGCACTACCCCTGATATCCACCAGAGCAGCATTCAGAATGGGAAGGGAGGCCAGCATTAGGAGCCAATCAGACTCTGATGCAGTGCACATGTACTGAGAAAGAGCCGGGAAAAAAAAAAAAAAAAAGACTGCTAATCTCCTGTATTGTCCAATCAGCAGAAATGATGTGTGTGTATTTGACCAAGCAATGCGTTTGCTGCAGTAGAGGGCAAAAACTGTCTGTGCTGTCTGATTCCTATTAGCCACAATAAACTCTGATCTCTTTTAAACATTGAAAACTGTCAAATGCTTGGCTTATGAGCAACACTTCATCCAGTAAAAAAAAAAAATTACTCAGCTCATCTGCAACTTTTCATCCATTCCAAAAAAACTATTAACACAGCAGTATATTAACATGCAATTACTGGTCCAATTTAAAACAGGATGTAAATTCAACAGCATACACAACACTTTCTTGAAAAATACTTGACACTTTCCTACTATCAAAAAATCCATTCCCATTCCAGTAGCTTCACATTTAAATTCCCATGTTTCTAAGCACTGATGTAAGCAGAATTCTTCCCACTAAAAACTGCAAAAATGCAAGAACCAATCTTCGCAATGACTACCACACTATCACTATAGCTGACACCATTATATCAGTGTGACTAAACTCAGATCAAATGTAGTTGGTGGAAAAAGATGGTGAAATGAAAAAAGTCAACAGGAGGGTTCAGAAAGGCAATCAGCATTGCCATTTGGGATAACATCAACATTTTCATCAATTAAAGCAACTCATCAGAGAAAAAAAAAAAAAAAAAAAAAAAAGAAGCCTGTAACACAGTGGTCTCCAAACTGCAGCTGGGGCCCTATTCCTCCCCCACGGATACACTATTATGCCAACTAATGTCAATAGGGCACCATATCTCCCATTGACATCAACAATGGGGAGCTATTCCTCCCAAAGATACCAACGATGGGGCATTACTTCTCCAACTAATACCAAATGTGGCGATGTGGGAAAATGTCCAGGAAAATGTCCACTCTTGCTGGCCACAGTTCAGTGCCCCTAAAGTCTGAAGGACAATAAACTGAACCTAGAAAATGTGAAGATCCCTGCTGTAAAATAATGATATAGAACATTTCCTTGCAGAGCTCCTCTGACCAAAGGATCTTCGGCATTTGGCTGACTTAGAGGTATGCTGAATACCTACAGAGCTGTGGTGATATAACAGGTAGTGGAAGGAACCACAGATGCTGAAGAGTCATTACTGTACCCGTGCAAGAGAGCATAGAGCCCCTAGTGGTGGGACAACTGGTGACTATTATGACTTTTCTTTTACAGGGGACTTTTTTTTACTTCGCTTTTCATTTAGCCACAGTACTGTGTTAATCTGCATCTCTGGATGTACCACTATAATTTTGCACCATAAAGGGTATGCTGAAATCAAGCATATTTACGAAGGTACTCATATCGATATGTCAAAGAAAAGTTGAAAAGGTTCACATTTCTGAAGAAAACAAAAAACTTGTGGGCAAATGAGAATGGTCTTTGAAAAATCAGCAGTGCCCCTTTTCCATCCCTTTCTATGCAGATCATTCCTAATTTGTAAAAGATGTCATAATTTTTGCCAAAAAATTCAGGAGGCACATACTCTATAAAAACAAACAGTCTTGGTCAAGGTCATGCCCCAGCTCCATCTAATCCTAAAACAGGAAGACACATAGTGTAACACTATGGACCCATTACGGCCTCATATTCAAGGTCCCTTTGAACATTTACGGTAGGATCTGTTTAATTACTTCTGGAAATTGAGTCTGGAAGTTGAACTCCTGGACCCACGTCACTGCATTCCAGAAACTACAGGGTATGCGCTGCTTACATCATGCACCTATTAGGAAAGCAGACCGGGCTTAATTGAAGGGGAAACTGCTGCAGGGCATACTGGCTAATTTAAAAGAAACATCCAATCAAATATACATATTTTATACATTTTCAGTGTTCAAAAATGTTTTTCAACTCATGCCAAAATTTTACAATAATGTATTGGTCTGCGATCACCGCCCATTTGACAAATTCAAATAGATTCTTTGAGAATTCCTATTGTCTTCATGCATGTTGCGAATGTCTGCAAAGCATGGCAACCAATGAGGAAATCACTAGTGTATGAACACTGGAGCAAAGGAAATTTAGACTTGATGTACAGAGCAACCATTTAGGCAGTAACATATGATGTTGATGCAAAACATTGACATTCAATTGCTGTACACCCTGCCCCAGGCTTTACATCCTCAACCATATAAATCACCTTTCAGTCAACATACACTCCCCTTTTACTTTCTAGACCTCAAACCCTAAACTCCTAGAACCCCTCCTCCACACCTAATCGCTTATCCCAAAAAACATTTGAAAAAAAACTGATGGGTTGAACCAAGTTCAAACTTTGGATCTCCATCATCTATTTTCCTAAATCGAAATATCGACACAACAGTTATATCAGAGGTTGACAGACACAAAATGGCTGATGGTTTTGGCCCAATTTTTCTTACTGTCAGTTGCGCAAAGTGCAGTTCATACGTTTCACAAAAAGGAATAGTACCCAATTTTCTTAAAACATGAAAAAGGAATCCAGGATCCTCATTGCTGGTCTCTACGTCTTCCACACCGCGGGGCGGAATGCCAGAGGACTACTAGATACCCACACAGAGGATTTCAATAAAACAAAGGGTTACTGGAAAGCTATGGGCATTATAATTACTTGAAATTGGGTTTTTATCTTATGGGACTAGAATACCCATTATAAAAATCAAGAGTTTAAAATATTTCTCCTGGATGGGGTGATTTATGCCACGTTTCAAACCATTCTTTAAATGAAGTCACTTTCACTGAAATGCAAAAATGTGTCTTCCGCTCCTAAATTTCTGTAAATAAGTTGGGTCTTGCTCAAGTTCTTTTTTACCACTTAGGTTTCCTTGATCATTTGTAGCTTAACTGATCAGTATAATAGTCTAAAGAGCCCTTAGAAAGGTACAAGGCTTAGGTCAGGCTCAATGACTAGCCTCAGCCATTAATTTAGTAACTTAGCTAATAACTAACAGATAGCGGTGACAACATACTTTAAAGCGGAATTCCACCCAAAAGTGGAACTTTCTCTTTAAGGTATCCTGAGAGGTACCCAGCTCCCACTTCTGCCCAAGCCGCCTAGGCGACTTCTCCTCTCCCCCTCCCTCCCTGCAACCTTCTGGGACATGTCACAGGTACCAGAAGATTGCCAGGGCATGCAGTGTGACTCACGCACACACAGTGTGAACCCGCTTGTAAAGCCGCAAGCTGTCACAGCCAGGTGACAGCTTGAGAACCACTTGCAATGCCGGTGCCACGGACAGGTGGAGGAGAGAACGGAAGTTTCAGGCGACCGCATTGCTGGACAGTGGGACAGGCGCGTGTTTATTAAAAGTCAGAAGCAACACTTTTTGTAGCTGCTAACTTTTAAAAAACATGGGTCCAGCTGGAACTCCGCTTTATAATGTATATAAAAACAGGTGCTTTAATATAATAATAAATGCCCAGCCTTTCAAAAAATCTTAAAAAAGACAATCTTAAAGTGGAGCTTTCAACCTGCCATGAAAAGGTTCCTATAAATACTATATAGAACAGCTAGTATATAATAAAAAAATAAATAAAAAATACTACAAATTAAATAAAACCGAAAAGGGGTGCATTTGCAGAGAAACACGGACTATAGATCGAATTCTGTGTCACAGGGTTAGTCATTCTCCTTGCCCAATAATGACTGATTTCCATGAATTCAAATCTTAATGCAGCCACTTTTAAAAGGGGAACTAAGAATCCAAGAGAAAAAACTATGTCAATGCAAGGATCACAACATTCATGTCTTCCTAGCTTGTGCAGAGTAGAGTCAGATTTACAAGACTCCTCATGACCCCTCCAACCTACACAGCATTTAAAAGTCATGCAAAGTAACCTATTACTTTACATGTGTCAAACACAAGGCCAACGGCCCAAATCGATCCCTCCAGGTCATTTCACATGGCCCTCGCACCTCTCCAGCAGCTAAGGCACCCCACTCAAATCCACCCTTGGCTTGTCACAACAGTCGGCAGCAGAGGACAGAACTCTTCCTACAGATCCTGTGCCCCTGCTGCAACCGCAGAACCCCCTAGTCTCCGACTCTCCTGGTTTCAGCATTCAGCAGACTCTGGCAGGTAAATCGAGCCCTCCTCAAGACCCTGCACTTTCTGCTTCTTAGCTCCGCCCCCAGCTTCTTCCCAGTAGCAGCACAAGGAGGTGCACTGTGATGTAAGGCTGGGTGGAGGACTTGACTTCTGATGGTGGGGCAGATTTTGACATTTAATGTAAGGGGAGGTGGGTCTATGCCAGTTAAAAAAAAAGAGGGTTGCACACCGCTGGTATCATCCACAAAAAAACTTTATTGGAGACTGCTCAGACGGAACACCATGGCAGAAACGCTTTGTCTCCAATAATTTTTTTATTTTTGGATGATATCAGCAGTATGTGACCCTCCTTTTCAGACTTGCATCATCTGCTACAGGAGTATGAGCGGGCTCTGTGCCGGTCTGCGGCTGCACTTCACAGTTTTTACTAAAACGAGTAATAATCAAATGCAGAGGCAAATATTTAACATGATAAAGCGTAGATATATGTATATGGTCTTACTAGTACAACCGACCCTTTGAGGGCAACCATAATGCTGATGCGGCATGTGATTAAATTAAGTATGACACCCCAGCTCTACAAGGTTCCAAATATTTTTACACGACACAAAAAGCAATAAAAAAAATAATAATTACATAAACCACAATAGGCCAAACAAGTTTTTCAGTGTATGACAAGGTCAAAAGGTTTGATCACAAAGCGCGAGTCAAAATGATATAACATCTCTACACCGAAAAGATTCAGTGCTACATAGAGAATACAGTCGGTAAAGGGGGATACTTAATCTCCCTTCTGACGTTTTTCACAAATTATATAACCAAGTTTGCTCTATAAATCTCACCTGAATCAACAGTTTCAGTGACATTTATGCGCACCAAAGCTTTAATTCCCTAAAAAGGGATGTAAAATAAAAGCAAAAAAAAATAAAAATACACACGCACAGACACACACACACACACTACTGGCAAAGCAGTGTTAAACTAGATATGTCCAACCCTTAGGCAACTTTAACACAGGTGGCCATAATAACATCATCAGCAATACACTTCAAAAGGTGGCTGGATGCAAGTGGACTTGCATCCACCTACGGGCTTACATTTGACCGCACATAGGCATTACATGGGTCTGTTTCTCTACAGGAAAATTTGGAATAGACATGGGTATCACAATGTACATCTATACTTTTCTGATTCAACCCAGCAAGGGATCAATCTCCTGCTGAGACTGAACAAACAGCCATATGAAATAACTCCACTTTCCAAGATAATCAATAAATGGTATTTCACACCTTACAGGCCAGCTAAACTCTTCCCAACCACCTCACCCCTGTGCTGGCGCAACTATGGCCAAGTAGTGAAAGGAATATATTCTAAATATATATACTTGCGCTAGAAGTAGGAAATTGTGAACAAAATGTGTTGCAGATACTGTACACAAAGTGCTATTCACTTGGCAAATCAAAAAAATATATATTACAACGCTAGCAATAGTGCAAAACAATAATCTAAATAATCAAATAACAATTAATAATATGTCCACATATTGGTGAACGATGTGCACCAGCCCATAAAGTGCAACAGTGCTCCAAAATTTGAGGTGCGCCACACCCCCTCCTGTGTCCTCACTCACCGGATGGAATGGGCCCCTTAGCTTTTCAGTCTAGGGGTCGTTCAGGCTTAGAATGTTGGCCAGAGATGGCAGATTCACATCAGTTTGCAAAGAAGATCTCACATGATCATGGTAGTCATACGTGGATAATAGTGCCCAAATGAGATGAAAGAAGGGGACTATAGTGAAGTACTTCTTGGCAATAGGTTTATTGCGCAAATAAAAAATGGGTACTTATAAAATGTAGGATAAAAACCAGGCATGCATTGGCAAGAGATTACAATAGGAAGCGCCGCTGCTGGCGTACGTTCCACCGACAACTGGAAGTGACGTCTATTGGACTCGAAACCAGAAACTGCGTCTGGCCAAGTAGGACACCTGTTAATATGCCTTTTGGGATTGCCCAAGCCCAACAAGCTTTTGGAACCAGGTCTTACAAGTCATATCCTCCCCTTATGGGAATTCTCATTGCCAAACCCAGGTCTTGCTATACTCCATATTGGTATAGATACCTACCCACTTTCCTTTAGACCAGTTGTTACTCATGTGCCGTTAGCAGCCCATACACTTATACTCTGAAAATGGCAATTACAAGACTCCCTCAACATTTCATCAGTTTTGGTCACGTTTCCACAAAACTATACTTATGAACATTTACAGCGCAACTGGGTGATATAAGGAAGGAAGGAACAGTCAACAGAGGACAGGAGGAAGCAGACCACAGAGATGTGGCTTGTAAGTTGTGGTGGCTTTTGTAGAAGTTTTGTAGATAGAAGTTTTGTAGATAAGGGATCAGCAGTTTACATATCTTGTTGAACCAGGGTTGTCAAACCTGCGGCCCAAAGAAATATTCTGCACAATCATGCCTTATTCGTGTCATCAGTTTTCAGAATCTATATTTGTGAGCAACTATTTAAGGGTTAAGCACACGAAGGGCAAAATTAGAACCAAAATATCTAATGAGCACCTAGATAATTGCTACTACATCCATTGAACGAGATATTGATGCATTGGTTTATCAATAACAGTGTCTAATCTCACTAAATTTAATGTTGACCTCTTTTACAATAAAAAATATTACAAAAAAATTAAGTATTATTTAGATAGGTACATTATCTTTATCAATGATCATTTGAGATCTGCCTGACTTTCTGCTCATCGGCTAACCTTATTGTTTGTGTATTTTATGTGTGGCCCAAGAAAGTTCCTTTTCTTCCAAAGTGCCCTAGGAAGGTCAAAAAGGTTTGACACCCCTGCATTAAACCAACTGGGCAGGTAATGGAAATAGTGAATACGGAGAGCTTTATAAAACAACAATTTTAAAAGTAATCAGAAATGTTCTGGCAGATCCTCATTTAAGATATGAAAAGTGCTGACTGGTGGGCCAAAAAATGGCATAATGTGGAAACTGACAATCTGCTATTTAACATTTAGCAACAATTGTGAAAGTCATGTCAAGCTCTAACTTTCTCTCAATACTTTTTTGTTTGAGTGTTTTTAGACATGCATAATTGCTACAACAAAAAAATTAATGTTTAATAAGTAATTTCTGCAATACATCTTTGTAGCACCTGAAAAGTCCCTGTAATTATTTCCAATGGTGTTTGAGACCATAAGACAAGTTGAGAACTTTGTACTATGCCAACACTCGAACATAAAATCGTCACCTTTTCTCCTGCCAGAACGGCTCTGTCCTATGTTTCTAGACGGGAAGACAACTTGCCATACAGAAATCCAAAGTGCAGCTGTGACTCTTACAACAGCTTTGAACCAAAGATGTTCAACATGTTCTTTTTCTATAGTACAAAAAGGGGATTTTTTTTGCTGACACAGAAACTTCAAAATTTCATCGACTTCATTATTTCAGTGTCTAAAGGTGTTATGTCAAGGAACACAGCCCACATGATTCTTCAAAGAATTGTTTGGTTGTATACTCCAGAACAAGGCGACTACGGTTACTCAGCAGCATTCACAAAGAAATGATTTAATGTGTCCTGGGAGGATGGTGAAGCCGTTTTCTAAGTCACGCTGAAACATTTCACGAACCATTACAGCCTGTCTTACTTTTTTCGGGCTGGAGGCCATAGATTCGAGAATGAATTCCCCCTTTGTTCTGTTAGTGCTGCCAATTTTTCAAAAACTCTCCTGGGAGACCTTTACACTTACGCAAAATGATAGAATTTTGGGAGAACAAAATTTTAAGCAGGGGTCAGGAGGTGAAAAAGAAACCAAAAATAGATCTACTACTTGGCTTTGTTCTTCGCGGGATGTTATAATTTACCTGTTATTAAAAAAAAAAAAAAGAAGGTCAACTAAGGTGCTGTCTACATACATAGTATAGAGTGTTCCACTCTAAATAAGCAAATTATTCCCTGATGCTGTCTACACTGTGTTCTTCACAAGTCCCTCTCAAACCATTGTGGGAGGAGTGTCCTGTAACGGTTCTAATTTTTCTTAGGAAGCTCTTCCTTGAATACATTGAGCATTGTACATTGTTTCATGTTGGGATGTTTCAACCAATGCATAGGTTTAAACCCAGTCTTAAAGAGACACCATCCCTGCAATGGGAAAGCATCCCTGCAATGGGAATCCCCTGACCCCCATATACTCCCCTCACCAGCAGTCCCTCACAGATCCTTGAGGATCTACAGTCAACCTTAAAATCAGAGGTGTCAGCAACCATGACATGACCTTCCCCCCCCCCCCCTAGTCATGGTACAATGCTTAGGCCTAGTGCATGCACGATGCTCTGGCGGCTGTATCGATTTTTTCCGCACAGTACTGCCCACTGACCCCTGGGAAATTGATGCAGAGAGCCGCGGACCCGGAAGTGGCCCACGGGTCGGAAGATTAGGAGCCACTACATAGCAACAGGGCGTTTCTGGTGAGTACAATTTTTCTTAAAATGTTTCTAAATACTAAGAAAGGACTGTGAATATTTAAAAAAAAAAAGTTTAAGGCTGGAACTCCACTTTAAGAAACTTAAATAAAAACAGTGTTGTACGCACCCTCAACAGTGTTTTATGATTTGTACCAAAGTCCGCTACCCCGTTTCTTTTGCTGGACAGCTTGGTCTGCATGTACATGTGGAGGAAATGATAAACAAAGGCAGATAAAAAAATAAAATACGGAGTCGTTTTCTCTATAATGGTCCTTTAACAAAATGACACCTTCGATATCAAAGGCTAAAGTCCCCTTTAGGAACATGTTACATCTATATTTAGGGTGATACATGTAATATGTTCCCCCAGAGAACCCCTCCCTGTGACAGCGCGCAAAGGGTTCTTCTCTGCGCAGCCTCTGTCGCATTTAAAAAAAATCGACGCATCTGTGCAATGCCCTACCTGCAGAGCTGCGTCATTTTTTTCACAGAGATATGTAAATAAACAAACTACAAGTCCCACCTGGCACCACGGCAGATGGACTTGTAGTCATCAATTGACCACGTGTGTGGTAATTAACGAACTTAGTTCAAGTGGGAGTAAACTCCCATGCATGAATTTTACCTATAGGTAAGCCTATAATAAGGCTAATAAGGCTTAACTATAGGTACTGTGAATATCTCCTAAACGTGCGCTGTTTAGGGGATAGTTACTGTAGATGCAGCCAATGAAGTCACCAGTGCATGCGCACTGAACAGCATACCTGTCCTGTTCCTTCAGAGTTCTGTGCCATAAGCGGCAGCTCCTGAACACATGGGAGTGAGCTCACCACAGCTCTGGCCACTCACACAGACAGAGTCCGCAGACCCAGAAGGAAGACCAGGTGAAGATGGAACTGCCTTTAGCAGTCATGATGACCGCTGGCCACGAGCGATCGTGACCAGGAAAGAGAACAGGGACGAGTGTGTGTAAACACACACTTTCCTGTTCTGACAGGAGTGACAGATCATGTGTTCCTATTAGCTAGGAACCACAATTTGTCACGTCCTGTATTTAGTCCCCCCCCCTTTAGTTAGAATCACCTCCCAGAGAACAGAGTTAACCCCTTCACCGCCCCCTAGTGTTAACCCCTTCACTGCCATTGACATTTTTACCGTAATCAATGCATTTTTAATCACACTGATCGCTGTATTACTGCCAATGGTTCCAAAAATGTGTCAAAATTGTCCGGCGCCCGCCATAATGTCTCAGTCACAATAAAAAAAAAAAAATAATAATAATAAAAAAAAATTAAAAAAAAACAGATCGCCGCCATCACTAGTTAAAAAAAAAAAATAATCAAAATCAAATAATTTTAAAAATGCTATAAATCTATCCCCTATAACTTTTGCGCAGACCAGTCAATATGCGCTTATTGCGATTTTTTTAACCAAAAATATGTAGAAGAATACATATCGGCCTAAACGGAGGGGAACATTTTTTTTCTCTTTATATATTTTTGGGGGATACATTTTATTGCAAAAAAGTAAAAAATAATGCTTTTTCAAAATGGTTACTCTTTGTTTTTAGCGCAAAAAATAAAAAAAGCAGAGGCAATCAAATACCACCAAAAGAAAGCTCTATTTGTTTGGGTACAACCTTGCACGATCTCGCAATTGTCAGTTAAAGCAACAGTGCCGAATCGCAAGAAGTGCTCTGGTCAGGAAGGGGGTAAATTCTTCCGGGGCCAAAGTGGTTAAGCACACCGTGCACAATTGTAATCAATTTGCATTTCATTATTAACCACTTGGCGCCCATACTACGTCATGAGGTCGTGGGCTTTGTGGTGTAATATCTGAATGATGCCTGAGGCCACAGACATCATTCAGATATTGGCATTTTCAGCCGGAAATTCCCTGCATCATAAGAACGATCATAGCGGCTATTCCGCCGCTTGATCGTTCTTACTGGAGGCGGGAGGGGACGCCACCCCCTCCCTCCGGTGTTTGTACCGACTCACCGCTTCCATCTGTGAGTCCGTCACAGGATCCGCTGGCCCCCAGATGATACCATAGAGATTTCCGGCGGACCAGATCGTCCCCGGAGTCTCTATGATCATTTGGAGGCCGGGCACGATGTTATGACGTCACGCCCGGCCTCTGCATTCAAATTAACGGTGCCGTTTTGGCTGGGAAGCCAGGATCATGTGTTTTTTTTGTTTTTTGTTTTTTATTTTAGGCTTTCCAGCCTAGAGGTGAGATATGGGGTCTTATTGACCCCATATCTCACTGTAAATAGGTCCAATCGTGCCATATTCCTATTACAAGGGATGTTTACATCCGGTGTATCTTCCTCTTTCACATAAATAAATGTAAAGCGCCCCTGTCCCCGTGAGCTTGTACGCAGAAGCGAATGTATACGCAAGTCCCGCCCACATATGAAAACTGTGTTCAAACCACACGTGAGGTATTGCCGCAAACGTTAGAGCGAGAGCAATAATTCTAGCCCTAGACCTCCTCTGTAACCCAAAACATGTAACCAGTAAAAAAAATTTAAGCGTCGCCTATGGGATTTTTTAAATACCAAAGTTTGGCGCCATTCCAAGAGCACCTGCAATTTTGAAGCGTGACATGTTGGGTATCCATTTACTCGGCGTATCTTCCTCTTTCACATTATTAAAAATTGGGCTAACTTTACTGTTTTTTTTTTTTTTTTTTAAAGCATGAAACTGATTTAAAAAAAAAAAAAAAAGGTGTTCGAAAAATTGATGCGCAAATACCGTGCGAGATAAGTTGCAACGCCCGCCATTGTATTCTCTAGGGTCTTTGCTAAAAAAACATATATAATGGATTGGGGGTTCCATGTAATTTTCTAGCAAAAAAATTATGAATTTTACACGTAGGAGAGAAATGTCAGAATTGGCCTGGATGCAAAGTGGTTAAAACAAAGAAACGGTCAACGCTTATCAACCCATTATATCATTGTGTATCAGCTGGCCAGAAACCACAGAACATAATGCATTACAAATAGAACATACCGTATATACTCGAGTATAGGCCGACCCGAATATAAGCCGAGGCCCCCAATTTACCCCCAAAAAAACTGGCAAACTTATTGACTCGTGTATAAGCCGAGGGTGAGACATGCCTGTCCATCCCTGTGTGTGTGTCCGTCCATCCCTGTGTGTCCGTCCATCCCTGTGTGTCCGTCCATCCCTGTGTGTCCGTCCATCCCTGTGTGTCCGTCCATCCATCCCTGTGTGTGTGTGTGTCCATCCATCCATCCATCCCTGTGTGTGTGTGTCTCCATCCATCCATCCATCCATCCCTGTGTGTGTGTGTCTCCATCCATCCATCCATCCATCCCTGTGTGTGTGTGTGTCTCCATCCATCCATCCATCCATCCCTGTGTGTGTCTCCATCCGTGTGTGTGTGTGTGTGTGTGTGTGTGTGTGTGTGTGTGTGTGTGTGTGTGTGTGTGTGTGTGTGTGTGTGTGTGTGTGTGTCCAGCCTACCTTTGTCCCGAGCCTCCGTCCCGTGCCTTGCCTCCTTGCCTCCGTCCCGTGCCGTGACTTGCCTCCTTGCATCCGTCCCGTGTCGTGCCGTGCCTTGCCGCCGCCGCCGTCCCGTCCCGTCCCGTCCCGTGCCGTGCCTTCCCTTGCCTCCGTCCCGTGCCCTCTTCGTCGGCGGCCATTGTAAAGTTCAAAAGCTGCGCCGCCGCCTTCGCCTGTGATAGGCGGAACACTGAATTTCCCAGCAGCCTGTGTTCCGCCTATCACAGACGTCGTATCATCCTCGTCCGTAGTACGAGGATGATACGATGTCCGTGATAGGCGGAACACAGGCTGCTGGGAAATTCAGTGTTCCGCCTATCACAGGCGAAGGCGGAGCCGGAGGCGCGGCTTTTGAATAGAATGGCCGCTGTCTGTCTGCTCGACACGCTGATCGAGCGGGCAGACAGCGATGACTCGAGTATAAGCCGAGGGGGGCACTTTCAGCCTCAAAAAAGAGGCTGAAAATCTCGGCTTATACTCGAGTATATACGGTACAATGAAAAGCGGACCGTAACTGCAGAGGCGGACAGTTATTGACATGAGATTTATTGAAAATGTGGACTTTTAGGATTTCCTTAAATTTAAGTGTTGCAGACATGGCTGTAAACTGGTATTCCTCCAGGTTTTATTGGATTTATGTTCAGATTTAGCATTTTCCCCCAATTTGTTGTACGTTTCCCAGAACATGTTCGTAAATTAAAGTCAGATGATCACACAAGGCCAGAGGGAAGGAAGAAAATGAAACAAATCTGTATCAGGGGATTCAAAGAACATGGCAAGGGCTGCTGTACATGATCTCTGATAAATGCAACTATCGCCATCCAGTCACTATAAAAAAAAAAAAAAAAAATTAATACTGTAACTCCTTTTGGCCACATTATTCAGAAGTCATTTTTCAGATACATTGTAGGTCTGAAGTGTCACTGCATTTTTTCAGGAAGCCCTTAATGCTTTTGGAATGAGGTGGTTCCAAGTGAAAGGAATGGCGCCTTAGACGGATCGAATGGCCAGATGGAGCGAAATTTGCCCAGTGAAGCAGGGATATAAAATAATTAGGGCTGTTACTGATTAAAATTTTCATGTTCCATTAATCTTTTTTTTTTTTTTTTATCGACTAAATTCGATTATAACGCACATACAGATCCAACTACTTTTAGTGGATCTCCTTGCATTGCAACTCTGCATTAGTCACTGGTAAATGTGGTATACACTATATACAATCACCCGACACTAGTTAGTTTCCACAATCCACAACTTAACGTCACAGTTCACACAAATACGTTTTAAATTCAAACTGTAGCAAGTAATTTTTCACAGTAGCGTGACAATCCCGCCACCTCCGGTCTAATCACTCTCACCTTATGGCATGGACCCCTGTGCAAACAGGTGGCCATGCAAGCGGGTATCAGAAGGGTTAACACGGACCATAAACTTCTCTCACGTCTCCTTAGATTTCAGCAAGGACGCCAGGTCATGGGTAGAAAGAAAAGTGCTCACCGCTTAATTATAAAAGATTTAAGTTTTGTGTTCAAACACAAACTACTCACATAAAGATGATAAAAACACAGCATGTAAAGCTGACAATCTCGTTAGTTCCATAGGGCAGCGTCATGCGTAACTCCTCCCCCGTACGCGTTACGTTCAATCAGATCAACGTCACCGGACTCCTCCCCCTTCCCTTTGTTAGCAGACATAGGCACTTGGGGAAGGGGGAGGAGTCCAGTGACGTCGATGTCAGTGACGTCACCGGATCTCCAACGGAACTCCCTGAAGAGCCAGAAGCCAGTGGAGAGCAGTACCAATCAAAAGAATTTTGATAGTTTAAAAAAAAAAAAAAAAAAAAAAGAACTGATTAAAATCGAGGAATTAATCGTTAAAAATTCCACAGCCCTAAAAATAATGACCATTTACATATCTCCACTGCAACAAAAGCAACACAACGTGGTCAAGACTGATTGGTTAGTAACAGCTCATTGATAACATCTGTCATTCTTTCCATCAATCAGAAAGGTTCATTTCTACACTGTGCAGCATTCTGAGCCTTTCACATTTTGCATTAAAAGTTGCATCAGATCTGAGGGCTCTTTTAAGGAGGACTGAGGCAGGGCGTGTATTTAAGAAGCTATGCACAGCATCCTGTTGGCTCCTCCCACCAGCCATCCTCTGCCTGCATTGCATAGAGAAGCACAGAGATGTAGTGATATCACTGGGACTGAAAAAGTGCATGTAATGAAAAGGAATGTTTGTATTTAAACATTTCCTTAGAATGCCGATGAGAGGGGAAAAAAAAAAGGGACTAGGGAAGAAAATATTTAAAGTGGTAGTAAACTCGCTGAGGTTTTTTTTTTTTCTGACCTGCAAGGGAAAAGGCATAATGAGCTAGTATGCACCGCATACTAGCTTATTACGAAATACTTACCTTAGAACAAATACTCGACATCTCGCCCGATCCACGCCAAGGGAGCTGAAATGTTCCCTCGGCATTTCTTCCAGGTATTGCGGCTCTGGTGCTGTGAGTGGCCGGAGCCGCGATATCGTCACTCCCGCGCATGGGAGATTTCTTTCCGGCAGGGTCCGGCGCCTGCCGGACATTCAGCCGAGAATCCCCTGTGCGTATGCGCCGCTGCAGTCAGCGGCGCATTGCGAAGGGAATATCTCCTAAACCGTACAGGTTTAGGAGATATTTTTACCTACAGGTGAGACCCCTTTCACACTGGGGCGTTTTTCAGGCACTTTAGCGTTAAAAAAAGCGACTGTAAAGCGCTTGAAAGAAGCCTCATCTGCAGTCCCAATGTGAAAGCCCGAGTGCTTTAAGAGCCCTTTCACAATGTCAGCGGCCAAAAAACGCTCGTAAAGCACCGCTTAAACTAGCAGCGCTTTACCAGCGTTTTTCGAGCGTTATTGGGGCGCTTTTAACCCCTGCTAGTGGCCAAATAAAGGGTTAAAAGTGCCCACAAAACGCTGCTGCCAATAGCGTTTTTCAGGCATTTTACAGGCGCTTCCCATTGATTTCAATGGGAAGGGGCGCTTTAGGAGCGTTGTATTGACCGCTCCAAAAGCGCTGCAAAAAAGCTGCAAAAAAGCTGCTTGCAGGACTTTTTTTTGACGCCCTGCCAGCGCAGCGCCTCGGTGTGAAAGCACTCGGGCTTTTACATTGGGATTGCAGTTGCAGTTTCTTTCAGGCGCTTTTTTTTAACGCTAAAGCGCCTGAAAAACACCCAGTGTGAAAGGGATCTCGGTGTGAAAGCACTCGGGCTTTTACATTGGGATTGCAGTTGCGGCATCTTTCTGGCGCTTTTTTTAACGCTAAAGAGCATGAAAAACGCCTGAAAAACGCCCCTGTGTGAAAGGGGTCTTAGCCTTACCTGTAGGTAAAAGTTGTAAAAAAGACTATACAACCACTTTAAAAGTAAAGAAGATTAAACCAGGATTCCAAGCAGAAGTATTGTGTCGTCATTGTGTTCCTGACGAAGGAGGAGTGCAGGCTGTTCGACAGCCACAGGAGATAGAATAGTTACAGTCCGGTCATTCGTGGCTCTCGTCAATGGGGTCATCCCAGTAACATTCTGTATGTAGCCTTCTGTGAAAGTTGGGCAGCCTGCACCCCTCAAACCTTCCTTAAGTCTCTTAACCACATGCCGATCAGCAGCTGCAGTTGTACAGAATGGCACGGTTGGGCGAAATTACATTATGTAGTGTCGCTTCCCCGTGTCCACTAGGGGCCGCGTGCATGCCACCAGCTGGCTCTCCGAACCGATTCGAGTGCCCAGCAGTCTGGATCACTGATGGGCTCCCGCGATTGGTTGGGGGACACGGAGAACCCGGAACTGTGTGTGTTAACACACAGTCTCCAGTTCTCTGAGCAGAGAACTGACAGATCGTCTGTTCATACAGAGTATGAACAGCGATCTGTTAGTTTCCCTGCACAGTCTCCATCCCCCTTCAGTTAGAACACACATTAACCCCTTCACTGCCCCCTAGTGTTAACCCCTCACTGCCAGTGACATTTTTACAGTAAGCAATGCTTTTTTAATCAAACTGATCGCTGTATTATTGCCAATGGTCCCAAAAATGTGTCAAAATTGTCCGATGTGTCTGCCATAATGTTGCAGTCACGAAAAAATTTTTTTTAAAAATTATAAAATTGCTGATCGCCGCCATTACTAGTAAAAAAAAAATATATTAATAAAAATGCCATAAAAAAAAACTATCCCCTATTTTGTAGAAGCAATAACTTTTGCGCAAACCAATGTACGCTTACTGCGATTTTTTTTTACCAAAAATATGTAGAATACGCATCGGCCTAAACTGAAGAAAAACATTTTTTGGGGATATAGCAAAATGTAAAAATTAAATGCTTTTTTTTTTTTATTTTTTTTTTTATTTCGCTCTTTGTTTATCTTTAAAAAAATAGAAACTGCAGATGTGATCAAATACCACCAAAAGAAAGCTCTATTTGTGGGGGGGACGTCAATTTTGTTTGGGAGCAACGTCGCATGACTGCGCAATTGTCAGTTAAAGCGACAATGCCGAATCGCAAAAAGTGCTCCGGTCACGAAGGGGGTCAATTCTTCTGGTCTTTAGCCAGCCAAATGGTCTGGGGCTGAAGCGGTTAACTTACAAGTCATATGACACTGCATTGAGCATCTTTCACGAGGGGAGGTATCTGGTGCTCCAGTGTTATCAGAAAGAAAAGTAATGACACCTACACCATATTATCCGCTCTTCCTGTCAATATTCTAAATGCATGCTATAGAACTGCACACAGTGAGAACTGATATTAAATGTAGAATGAAAAGGCAAAACTTTTTTTTTTCATTTTGGATAGAGTAGTGGAGGTTTAGAACCCCCTGACATTTTTTTTCCATCTATCTGTGGATCCATCCTATTGGAGAGATTTCTCTTACAACTATTCCCCTCTCCCTTCCTGGCAAACTCTCAAGAGTGAGAGAGAGCTGTGCATGATGTCATAAGCCTAGGCTAATGACCAGACAAGAAAACAGGAAGTGGGCTGTATAAGGCATTTACTGGCAGAAAAATAAAATGTTTTACTATCCAAAAGTTAAAACAAGGGCAGAAGCTTTAATAGATGGAAAGTTGAAAAAAATTACTGAAGGTAAAAAAATAAATAAAAAAAAATAAGAAAAAAAACACACACATCCTACCATTTCTAGCTGTGGCCATCTTAAACAAGGGCTGGTTAATCTTATAGCATTTACTTCTGTAATCTGTGGGATTATTTACTAAAGGAAAATCCACTTTGCACTGAAAGTGCACTTGGAAGTAAAGTCGCTGTAGATCTGAGCGGGACATGCAAGGAAAATAAAAAAAACAGTATTTTAGCTTGTACATGATTGGATGATAAAATCAGCAGAGCTTCCACTCATTTTAAATCTACCCCTTAGATTTAGAGCAACTGCACTTCCAAGTGCACTTTCAGTGCAAAGTGGATTTGCCTTTCGTAAATAACCCCCTATATGTCCTTAGCTCAGGCATGCAGGCAGGAGGGTGTGCTTAGCTGAGAAAACCCCTCCTCCCTATATACATATATCTTAATCAGTATTTTGGCCTTGGACAGAAACCAGGAAGTTATGGGGAAAAAAAAATAAAAAATAAAAAATAAGTTTAAATACAAGTAAATAGTATATACTTTCTATATATTTAATAATGCTAGCAGCATAAGGATTAAAATAATGATAGAGAGCGTGAGGTTTTGCTTAAAAAAAAAAAAAAAAAGGATAACTAAACCTTTGTTTTTTATTTGTAAAACATGTTATACTGGCCTCCTCTGTGCAGTTGGTTTTGCACAGAGTAACCCTGATCCTCCTCTTCTGGGGTCCCTCAGCAGTGCTCCTGGCTCCTCCTCTTCTCGTGTGCCCCGTTAGAGATGTACTCTCCCTCTGGGCACTCATGTGGGCACGCCCCCCTGTCCTGCTGCTGCATCCATTGGCACAGACAGCAGGACTCGGCCCCACCTCCCACGTCATTGAATTTGACAGCAGCGGGAGCCAATGGCTTTCACTGCCATCAAAACCCAATACACCAGCTGGAGCTGGAAAGACTGGGCTCAGTTGAGAAACAAAATGCATCGAATGCATTAAAGTGAAAACCCATGAGGGTTTAAAATCCATTTAATACAAAATTTTTATGGAAAATGTGTAAGAAATGTCTTTACTTGTTGATACTACTATATTAAAAATCATGATCAATGATATGATATCATTATGACAGAGACAAGCAATTGCACCCTACATATTTTACTCATTATGGGGTTACTTAAAGAAAATCTTTTATTTGAGGGTGCTTTAGAACTGGAGCAGCTCTGCTCCGCTTCAGCAGGGAACCCCGACTTAGAGGTACAAAAAGATGGGCCTTAGCAAGATTCTTTTTGCTGACATACAGAAATGTGGCAGGAGTTAAAAATCCTGACTTTTGAAGAAGGGTACATACAGTTTGAAGAGGTAGGGGTACACAGTTTGAAGAGGTAGGGGTACACACAGTTTGAAGAGGTAGGGGTACACACAGTTTGAAGAGGTAGGGGTACACACAGTTTGAAGAGGTAGGGGTACACACAGTTTGAAGAGGTAGGGGTACACACAGTTTGAAGAGGTAGGGGTACACACAGTTTGAAGAGGTAGGGGTACACACAGTTTGAAGAGGTAGGGGTACACACAGTTTGAAGAAGTAGGGGTACACACAGTTTGAAGAAGTAGGGGTACACACAGTTTGAAGAAGTAGGGGTACAGTGTGTTTGAAGAAGTAGGGGTACAGTGTGTTTGAAGAGGTAGGGGTACAGTGTGTGAAGAGGTAGGGGTACAGTGTGTGAAGAGGTAGGGGTACAGTGTGTGAAGAGGTAGGGGTACAGTGTGTGAAGAGGTAGGGGTACAGTGTGTGAAGAGGTAGGGGTACAGTGTGTGAAGAGGTAGGGGTACAGTGTGTTTCAAGAGGTAGGGGTACAGTGTGTTTGAAGAAGTAGGGGTATACTTGATCATACTCGAGAGAAGCACATTGGAGCTTTTCCTGTATTCATAGTGAGACATTTCCAGAAAAGTGTCTCAGTATTTATTTTGTGCATGTTCATTGATGTCATCTGTGGCCATTTTTGATAGCTATGAAGTCAGCTTGTTGTAGATTAGTAAAAGACTGTAATTATTCTATTTAAATCTGAGCTCAATTTTAGAAATTTGTAGAAGACCCACCTACATAAAATCTTGTTGGATTATTGCAAATCTCAATGTAAGAATATCTATTAGACAGGATTATGGAAAGCTAATTTTGGGAGATTTAGGGTGATTATTACTGTCCTAAATTATAGCTGATAAAATTTCTTTTTTGAAGACCAGCCACATGGGCGTTCTAGAATTACCGGTGTGCGGTCGTTTTGTTACTCCAATTACTTACAAGGCCAGATGTGAAGCTAGTGCTTACATAGAAAAGGTTCATTCAGCAGAATATTGGGCAATGTCTGGCAATTATACATCCATTTTTAAAATTATATGGGATCTGTTTTAGAGATAAAATTAGCATTTCAAAAGGATGTATACATCTAGAAATTGGGGTTGTTAAAAGTTGCTAATCAGATATACTTGCCCTTTCAACCAAAGCAAGCAAACGATTCCATCCAGTTCAGCATAATGGATCCCATTTTGGAAGTCTCTAAAAGAAGTGCATATTGCTTACAGCAACCAATAAACATTTTCCTTAAATTTTTTTTATTTTTTATTTGCAAGTCAAAAGGAAGCAGTTAACTGTACTGCAGGCGAGGCGAGGCGAGGCGACTCCGACTTGCCTCGCCGCGACCTGCCGCGGCCTCAGCGGCGACTTGCAAATGACTTCTGTATAGAAGTCAATGCAAGTCGCCCCGAGGTCGCCCAAAAGTAGTACAGGAACCTTTTTTCTGAGTCGGAGCGACTCGAGTCGCTCCTCTCAGAACGGTTCCATTGTACAGAACGGGGGCGACTTGCGAGAGCGAGGCGAGGCGAGTCGTGTCGCCTCGCATCGCCCGCTGTGTGAACCGGCTCTTAAGGACAAGAGTGGTTCTTTCACAGAATTTTAGAAAAAGAATGCAAAACTGTCATTACTATACGGTATATGCATACCTCCCAACTTTTTGAAATGGGAAAGAGAGATACCCATTAGCAAAAATATGGAGGCATACGACACGCCCCTTAAAGAAGAATTATACAAAAAAAAAAAGTGGATTGGTTAAACCCATAAGTGTTTTTTTTTTTTTTTTACCACTACTTTACTACTTTTATTACTTTATACTGGCTTTTGAAATTTACAAATGCAGCAATTTAGAAATTGGATGAAAGATTTGGCACCGAGAAACCCCTTTTAAATATAAAAAGTGCACTCTATATACAACTTGAAGATCAGACCAAATGAGGAGGAAAGGGGGACATTGTTTCAAATCAGGGACAATCCCTCAAAATCAAGGACAGTTGGGAGCTTAGTATATGTTAAAGTGAAACTTCTCCCTCGATCAACATTTTTTTTTTTTTTTTTTTAAGCTAAATAGATAGGCAAGTACCATATATCATATTCACTTGCTTTTAAAAAAGGAGAAGTCCAGCCTGAGCCCGTTTGGCTGTATTTCTCCTATAGATCACAGGAGTGCAATTCACTTTGCACTCCTGTGACCCGTTTTTAATCAGAGGCCGGCCTGAAGTCTTCCTGCAATTCGCACCGCACTGCACTTCCTAGAAAACGCATACTTTTTTGTGCAATGCAGAGGGCGGATGCAATGCACATATGTGAACAGGACCCATTGAAAATAACATATTTTCAAGTGTTCTGTGAACTGGATGCAGTGTAAGCTGCATCCAATTCGCATACGTGTGAACCCAGCCTTAAACATTTTTACTTTTATCTAGGCCAAAATGGTGTCATACATCGCAGGAGGGTGGAGGGGTTTTAACAGCTAAGCACACCCTCCTATCTGCATGCCTGTGATAAGGGCAGATGGATTCCAGGAAGTATCTGCTACATGAACCATCTGCCCAAAAGTGTTCCCTTGTTACACACACCCCCCCCCCCCCGTGTGTGATAGAAATAGTGTTAAATTAGAAAAAAAATAATTGGTTTATTACAGGTATTATAAAGCACATTTACACAGCGTTTTACATACATACTGTACATTCAAATCAGTATCTGCCATCAAGGAGCTTACAATAAAAAAGTCAAAACTCATATTCATACTAGGGTCAATTTTAGACAGAAGCCAATAAACTTCCCAGCATGTTGGACTGTGGATGGAAAGCAGAATACCCAGAGAAAATGCAACTCTGTACAGGTAGCGCCATGATTGGGATTCAAACCAACTGAGCTGTTGCACTGTATTTAAATAAAAATAAAGTAAAAAACACAAAGAAGTACCCATCTACCTACACACACAAATGCAAATGCAAACATGTGAGTAGGTTCAACAAGTTCATAAACCACGTTTCATCCATTCACGTTAGGTATCGCCATAAACATCAGAGTGAGAGCAATCATTCTAGGGCCATAATCCGCAATGAACTCTAAACTGATCTGTAAGGCTTGGTGCAGTTTTAAAAATGGTCCCATGTATTTTTGGGTCCAGTTCAGGTGCTGTTTCAGTGAAAAATTTGCACCTGAACTGGTGAACAGAAATGCACCGGACCCTTTTTAAAACTGCAACGCATTCGCATAACATGTGAAAGCCGATCCGATTCACGGTATGTGAATTGGATGCGGTTAAAAACCCATCCAAAAATCGCATATAAGTGAACTAAGCTTAAAACATCACTTATGGACAGTTTTAGGTACTGTAATTTGTCACCACTTTATGGGCATGCACAATATTAAATCTTGACCAATACTTGGCACAACATCATATTTACTTTACCAAAAAATAATCACACGTGTCCAGCGGAGAGGGCAAGGAGGGAGGCACTATGCAGGGTAACAGACTCTCCTGGGGTAGACATCAAATTTGCTAGCAGTGGCGTCGCTAGGGGGTGGCTTTTGGGGCTATAGCCCCGAATCTGGTGCCCATTGCTCAGAGTTTCTGTAGGGGTCCCAAAGGGGAGGAGAGTCTCTCTGGTGACCCTGATGCAAGAGGGAGGCTCTCTGGGAACTCTGATGTAAGGAGGCGGCTCCCTGGGGACCCTGATGTAAGGAGGGGAGGGCTCTCTGGGGATATACACACACACACACACACACTGTATAAACATGTGTATGCATGCCAAGACTTTCTTTACTACGCTGCTATGGGCTCTAGCCCCAGATCTTTTGTAAACCTAGCAACATCCCCGTTTGCTAGCAAGGAACATTGTAAGTGATTGAAACATTGTTAATGGAAAGAAAAAATGCTGCAAGTACGCAAAAAAAAAAAGAAAGAAAGAAAAAGAAAAAAGGCAATTTAAGTTGGTGACAGGTAATCTTTAAAGTTTCTTTGGACTGTGTAAAACATGGGAACCATTTTTCTGAACAAGGCAACAGTTCCAACAATGTTATAATAGGAAAGAGATTTCTACGGGGTTCAGCACAAAGAATTACTTCATCGATTGTTATTATCTATAGGTTCTTAAACTTCAACCTCAAGGAATGTACAATAAATGTAATAATACGACAAAAATCTGCCTTTGGCTCAGCCAGTGTCCACATTTGCCAGAATTCTCACAGGCTTATACCGGAGGGAAGCCACTTAATGGAGGGAGCGTGGAGAAAGACATCATGATCTCACTGGTATGTGTGCACAGTTAATGGGAAATCTGGATCATTTTTAGAATGTAGGATTGTGATTTATTAACATCCCTCTGGAGGAATGAATTTATAAAGCCTAGGCAATCATTTAATGCATGTCCATAAATATCCCAGGGAGGACACAACGTGTGCATGATTCGAGATCACCAGAAGCGTTTTATCGTGAATGAAGAGGCGATGGAAAGACAAACGATCCCATCTCTCTGCAATGTCTCTACTCTTGCTAACAGATAAGCCCTCCTTTCCACTATAGACAGGCTAAGGCCAGACCTTGCAAATGAAATATTTATTGAGCATAGAGAGTTACTAGAGCATGCTGGTATTTACATAAGTTCTCATGAATTTGAAAAATACTACAAATAGGAGAGGTAACACAACGTGCACTTATATTGCTGCTCAGGATGTTAAAGCCTGATTCCTAGTTTTTTTGTTAGAAAAATAAAGCCAGCTCCCCCATAATACTGTGCTGTCTGCTTTACCTTTAGGGTCACACCCCCTGAAAGTGCTACTACAGCGATTGCTTCATTACTTTTTTCAGAGCGGCTTTCTTAAAGCCAACAGTGGACTATGCCTGCATACTTTTGCATTGAAATGGTCATCAAATGTCTAAGACACAGTGACAACATAGAAGAGCGAGAGCAAGACACCTATAAAATAGGTAGTCTGAACAAGGACCTACATGGCAGGATCATTATTTTACAGAAAGCTGCTGATTTACTAACTCTAAGATACTAGTTACCGATTAGGTTTAATGAAAACTGACAGGCCCAACTGGAACAGAGGCTTTTGGAAGGGGCTAGGGGCAAGTCTTTTACCAACTGATTATGGCCCATGGAGAGCAGATCATTCTCAAATGATGGATAACAATGTGATGAAGGCTGAGGGTGAGGCTTGGATTAATTCTCTGAATGAGGACAATAAACCATCCCTTCTGGAGTGGATGAAAAGGTGCATTAACCACACGCCGACCGCCGCAGGCAGATTTATGTCGGCAGAATGGCACGGGCAGGCAAAAGGGCGTACCCATATGTCCCTTTGAAATTCCCGCCTAGCGGGCACGCTGTGGAAGCATGCCCGTGGGTCCCGCAAGCTCGATGCTCACCGGTGGCCCGCGATTGCGGTGGGGAGAGGCAGAACGGAGCGATGCCTATGTAAATAAGCCATTTCCCTGTCTGCCAGTGACATTTATACAGTAATCAATGGCTATTTTCAGGTCTGATCGCTGTATAAATGTAAATGGTCCCAAAATAGTGTCAAATGTGTCCAATCTGTCCGCCGTAATGTCACAGTCACAAGGGAAAAAAAAACAAACAAACACACAGCAGAAAATGCCATAAATCTAGCCACTATTTTGTAGACGTGGTAACTTTTGCACAAACCAATCAATATACACATAGGTATTTTACATATTTTTAGTAAAAGAAAATGGCAATCGCCCTAAACTGTGGAAGAACTTAGCTTTTTTTATATATTTTTTGGGGATATTATAGCAAAAAGTAAAAAATATTGCTTTTTTCAAAATTGTTCCTTTGTTTATAGCACAAAACATAAAAACCGCAGAGGTGATCAAATACCACCAAAAGAAAGCTATTTGTGGGGAAAAAAAAACACTTTGATTTTGTTTGGGTACAAGGTCGCCTGACTGCAATTGTCAGCTAAAGCAATGCAGTGCCGAATTGCAAAAAATGCTCTGGTCAGGAAGGGGGTAAATCCTTTCAGTGGTTAATCTTGTACAGTTTAACGGTCAGAGAATATATGGTGGCCCTGCTGCAGACTGGGTTGGAGATGCTCCTTCACTTGGGACAGATATATTTTTCAACAATATCCCTCAATAAATTTAAGAAGATAAATTAATTACATCTTTTCAGACTGCTGGAACATTGTAGGAGTTTGTCTCAGACTGTTGCCGTCTGAGGTGGGGTGGGATCACGGTTTATGTGTTTATTGTTAAGTAGGTCTCTCCCATTGTGTGCCTCCTAGGCGTGAAGTCCAATTGTTAGTTTAGTCATCTATTGTCTGTCTGCTAATTTCTTTGAGATGTGATTAATATTGTGTCCATCTTACCCTGTTATTGAACGATCGTGGCATGTTTAGGCGTATAATAATGTGTAATGTACTTGGTATATCTAGTGTTGTAGACTGGTGGTGGGTTTCCTGATCAAAGTATTGTCTAGATGGGCACTGAGTCACCTAGGCTTGTTTAGGTGATTGTTAAGACAGGTTTATTAGATTATTCTCAGCTATTAGTTGCTAGATGTGGATTAGCATTATGTGTATGTTGGCTGTTCCTTAGAAATGTTAATTATATTCATGTTTACAGTTTGTATGATTAGGGTAATGAGATCAAACTTTTATCTGATTTTGCATGGTATATATTCTATGTGAATTTACAATAAAGTGAGTTCCAGTATGCACCTAAGCTAGTGTTATCCAGTATCTGGGGTACAATATTCAGCTACAATACCTGGTTCCTGGCTCCAGACTGGAGGAAGCCATATCCTGATGAAGGCACCCAAGCTAGATGCTGGACAGTTCCATCACAAATACTTCAACATGTAAAGCCCTGTACACATGGGACACATATTGTCCCGAAGTCAACCGGTAAAGTAGAAACCGGCCAACACTTGGCCCTTGTGCACAGCTTCTTGTCCAACAGAAGCCAATCTCATGAGCAGCTTCTGTTGAACAAGCATGCTGGAAAAGCAGAAGACGATTGGAATCCGATCAGCCCTTTCAGCCAACGGCTGTGAGCACCGACTGGAGAGTTATGGCAAGGGAAGGAGAAGGAGGGGGGAGTCCCCCTGTCAGAACAATACCACAGCAGGGAGATCACTGTACTAACATTGTATAGTTACTACAGCGACCTCCTCGCTTTTTTTCCCATTCAGTTGAATAAATAACAAAAAAAAAACAAAAAAAAAAAAAACTTGTGTACCAAGCTTTAGAGATTATATGAGATTTTAGTGATTAGGTACACATACTTTTAATCCCAGCCAAGAGGACAGTTATGATTTTGGCACAAGCCAAGCAGCAGCATTCACTTTGTATGTTAGTACGCTTAATTGCTCAATTGTTCTATGGTAATGAAAAGAGAACACGCTGACCTGTGTAACTGAGCCTCCGCAATAAAATGCAGAATCAATGCGCTCGTGTCCGGTATTTAGTAGGACAATATTCTATTAACCAGAAAGTGAGGATATTGGATGACAAATACAAGAGGAATGACATACGCCCTTCCCGAGCGTATTGTTACAGCTTTCTAATCTATACAGTCATCCATTTCAGCCTGTCACTTTTGTTTGAGAGATATGAACACTGACTGACAATCTGCCAATTATAACTTCTATCAACAGTCCCATGAATCATTGGGGTTTAAGATTAACTCCTGTATCTTCTCACACAGAATGGGGAGCAACTTGTTTAAATACGTTGCCTTTTCTCTTTAAAAACAAAAAAACCTCTAATCCCTCAAGGCCCTACATGTAAATTGTTTTACCAAGGGCTTTAAAGACCCATCATTACTGCTACTTGCCCACAAAAAACTGACTTGACACACATATTCCTAATTAGTGGCAGAATGGTACTTGTAACCTATCAGATTCACACTTGCCCTGCAAATATAATCCTGGCTGGTGGCTGTGGGAAAATAGTTTCAGTCCTTAGGTTTCGAAACATCAGCCCTCAGCAATCAAGCTTTTGCAATTCAAATATACTACATGAAAGGTAATGTATGTTTGTTCACATACTACATGAGTCATATGCAAGGTAATCATCAGCTGGACAAAAACAGACAAGTAACAGGTTCTCTGAGCTGTAAGCAATCAAGGAACACATTCTAGAGTCCAATTTATTTAAGTATGGTACCTAAGGTAATTAAAAACAACTTTCAAGGAAAAAGTTCACCTTTTGTTGCAAAAAGGAAAAATAGTTTCCATATTTTGAGAAGAGAATGTGCGTATCTGGAGGTAACCACTGATGCATGTTTTATTATTATACAGGATTTATATAGCGCCGACAGTTTACGCAGCGCTTTACAGCATTGGGGTAGACATTACAATACAATTCAAGACAAGGGGAAGCTTAGGTTTAAGTTTTAATTGCTTTTTTTTTGCAGTTTGTAAGCAGCCATATATTGCATTTATTCATTTTTTGCATTGGAGCCTGCAAAGCACTGCAGTGCCATGCTATGAAGTTGGACACATTAACCATGCTGACATCACAGCACTTGTGCTCCTTTGAGAACTACAAACCTCAATGTCGTGATGGCAGGTGGGATCTGTAGTCTTCCATTCACACAAGTCCCGTGTTTTTAAGGCGAGGGGTTGCATGTTACACACTTAAGGGTTGAACATGAAACAAGATCAGAAAGGTGCAATTAGGCCTTTCAATAAAATATCTGGTAACCCTACAAAAATGGTTCTTGTACAATCATTTCTTGTTCTGGGATAACAATTGTTTCCCAACTGTGCACCTAGGTTTCATCCAATTCCTTGATAGCAACTGCAAGCGGTTATGCTAACAAATTGGGCAAGCACTGGCCATCATTGTCAACTAACCATCATTCAATTAGGGTTTAAATCCAATTTTAGAGAGATCTTGATTGAGTATCCAAGACAATTTTATTATTATACAGGATTTATACAGTGCTTTACAACATGAGGGCAGAAAGTACAATACAATTCAAGAGGAATCAGAGGGTTATGCTTATTAGAGCTTACAATCTAAAAAGGACTTAAAAAAAAAAAAAAAGCCAGAGGCTGAGTCAGCCCACTCGGCTGTACTTATAATAAAAATATCACTTTTTGTTGGACTGACCCTTGAAATCACAATATATATTTAAAATGTGCTTACTAACAGGTGTGGGAATACCGCACTTATAGCCATCTGCTTTGTGTTTGCTGGGCTCTATAGCTGAACTCCAGCCAGGAAAATAAATAAAACCTATTTACCCCTCCACTCTCTCCTAGTAAATGTATACCTTTTAATTCAAACGAAAGCTTACACGACTCGCATCCAAGGTCCCAGATTGGCGATTTTGCCTTCAAAGCCGTAAACAATACTTGGTACGTCTGGGTATAGGGAAACATGTATCCTCCTCCCTTAAGACAAGACTCAAGTCTGGTAGGCAATTTAGGCCTGAACACAGTCACATGACCAAATAAAGTCACTGTTCCTCTTGCTTCAAATTCTAGTGATTTTATTGCAAGCTCGGGGGGGGGGGGGGGGGTGCTTTACAATGACAATGTCACTTTGCCCTAAACGAGCAAGGTGACAGTCTTTCTTTAAGGTGACCAGCCAGATGAAGCCACTTTCTATGCTGGCCCCCTTGCAGCTAACCGGTCTTGGTGATACCCCAGAAGTTGATATCACATCTGCACTATAGTCAGCGCAGGACTATTAGAGTGTCTGCTTGCTAAAGGAAATGGGAAGTGTCATTAGGATAGGATTTGGGCACAAAATACTTTTCTATAATGCAGCAGTGAGCATTGCAGGCCTTGGACACTGGCTGTCAAGGGACCACAGATAAAAAGGCAAGTACATGCAAGTCTTAAGACATGGTTTTAAAAAAAAAAAAAGTACATAATGGATAAAGGCAATTGAATAATTACAGAACAAAATCTGCTTATGTTGCAAGTTATTTTCCAAAAACATGAACGATTAATTTTTTTAAAAACAGGCCTCCAGCTGATGCCGAATATTATAACTGGACTTCTGAGATTTACCACCGACGAAAAAACCTGGTCTGTTCCTTGCTAAAGAGCACGTGCAGCTGCACGCATCCTGTTCTCATAAATATATCCTTTCCAGCATTATCCACCTGTAAGCTTCACTTCCATTCCAAATAAAAAACACAATTTGTACAAGCTATTTAGCGACCATTTCCTGGCTTCTTACAGGCTGCCAGAAGGCGATACTCAGCCCAGAACACAAACAATGTTATTATTCAGGACAATGGCCCAGCAAGCTGCCCAACTCTACCTTGTATAATGCTGGATTCCTAGCTAGTGAGGTCACCTCCTAAGGGGGGTCCTGCAGACACTTGAGTGTTTCACTAGACCATGCTTGATTCATGGTGTCAAAGCAAGCATAACTTATAAACAAATGTAAAACTAAAATATATTTAGACCTAGAGAACCACCAGGGGCCCATTATATGCACAGTTGCAAGTACACTACGGCCCATCAAAGCTCTTATTGCCTTAGACCTCCCAGGCTCAGGACTTAAATAAACTCTCCAAACAGGCAGAAAAAAATGCTGATGGATGCAATTGTCCATACTCACTCATCGTTTGCTTGGCTTTAAGCATAAAACTTTTGTTAATCTAATAAAATTAAGTTAGGATGAAGGCACCGCAAGTTAAAGGGAGTAAATGGACTTTAGAAACCCTGGCTTACATTCATAAATATATGAGCTTTCCCATTACACCTACCCCATCGCCTTTACAGGCGGGACCATATGCATGGACAACTCTACTAAAAATATACCCGTCTGGCATAGAACATGCAATACTGAAATACACAAAATGTGAATGTGCCATCAGGCACCATTTTCAAGAAAGAGCATTTGACATATATACACAATCAATAAATACTTCTAGCCCCAAACCTGCCAGCTGCCATTCACTTAACATGTATTCATCTCTACCACAGGCCACTGGGATACTAGGGCATGAAAATTGTCTTTGTACTGTATATGGGACTTGTACATACAATATTTACTTTTTGAACCAGAGCAAGCAATAATTTGCTTACCAGATAGTAATCACTGGGTGCCTTTGAGCCTCTTTTTAAACCCTATAATGCAGTAAAGATTTCATGACCCAGTGGTACGATTGTGGCCACCCCCAAGTTCTAAGATAGTTTTTACACACATCATTAATGCTATATAGTAAAAGCCAAGACAACGATGGCATGGTGGTGTGGAATGTTTATATGTTCCCTGCAGTCTACCCCAACCACATGTTGGCCCACGGAATATACATATACGTTTCCCATCAAACAGATACCACCATTCCACCTGTGACTAGGTAGGTGTACAGTCTGAAAGATCAAGCCAAAAATGATTTAACCTATACAGTGGTCTGGTAAAGGGTAGCCCATATGAGTGTAAACTGCAATGGAAATATGCAGTTTAAATATGACTGTTTTACATAAACGAACTGATGTTCTTCATGAGTTTTTGGTGATTTTCTACGTAAACCATTCACAGTAAAAAGTAATCTTTCAGTCATTTATTTTACTTTATATAGCTATACATGGTATGCGGTACATCTGTAGACCACTTTATAGCACTGCAATTAGACTACTAAATGCTGGACAACTGCATCTACCAGCAAAGGAGAGATCATACCACCCCAAGTAGTAACAAATACTGCAAAAGGGTATATGTCAGAGCTAGATTGGTCAATGTTTAGCAGCGTGCAGTAAGTGTAGATATACAGACACCGTATAGTAAATATTGAGAAATGCAGCGCTCTAATATGTAAATTATCCCAGTTATATCAAATCTATATATAATCTACAAAAGATGAAATAAAATAAAGTTTTAAGTGGAGCAATAAAAGATCAACAGTGTGATCAAAAAATATGATGTGGTTTTTACACCGCATACAGAGTGTATAGCGCGTCCTTTAAACCAAAGACGAATAATACAATTTGTATATAAATGATAGTGATTAGCAGTGTAGAAAACTCCACCGAACAGAAAAAATGCAAACTCAACATAGCCAACTGCTGACATATTATAGCAAAACATGGTCATTACGCTCCGATCCTCCTCTCAATGGATGTGCAATATTTGCTGGATATGGCTAGTTTTCACATCACTTTGCATGGACATCAGAGGGAAAGCTCACTCATATCCAACCAGTAAATCACCAATGCCAGAGAAAAAAAAAAAGGATTATAGTGTAGCATTTATTGATATTTCCAAAAAAGGTTAAAAAAAATATATATATTAAAAAAAAAAAAAAAAAAAAAAAACACAGTAATCCACATTAAGTGGTATAATACATGCTGCTAGGTTCCACCACTTACATCTGATGCCGCCAAACTACAAAAAGAATGGCGGCTGGACCTAAAGCGTATCATAGTGGCTCATATCATCCGCATGTGTCTAATCCGAATAAATGCTGGTATTAAACAACTTACAATCGGCGGTGCGACTGCCCTGGAGCAGAAACGGCCGTTGAACTTGATTTTACATGCCTGAGGTGCAGCTGCCATTCTGCTCCAGGGTGGTGGCACCTGATGAAATTGGCTCTGGTGAGTTTGCACTTTTTCTGTTTGTTGGAGGCAAGAATACCACGGTGGAGTTTTCTACACTGCTGAGCCCCATCGTTTATATACAAATTGTATTGTTCGCCTTTGGATTAAAGGACACTCTATATGCGGTGTAAAAACAACGTCATAGTATTTTTTTGATCACACAAGACTTATTTTATTTAATCTTTTGTACATTATATATAGATTTGATATAACTGGGATCATTTACATCCTACGGTGCTGCATTTCTCTATATTTAGTAACAAATACTGCTGAAGAATCACATGTGGTAACAAAAATTTGGTAAGAAAGATTCATGGCTGCAACAAATAGGCAGATCACGGTCTGATTCTATATTCACTAGACCCCCTCCCGTATTTCACCTAATATTCATCTAATGTGCCTATGTGTTGCACCCATGGTCAAGAGAACGTCACCTTGACCACAAAGAACAGGAAACCAGTACTGAAACTAACAAAATGTCACGTGCAATGTTTAGTATGTTGCATTTCTTACAAACCATTTATGGCCCACAAAAGGCATGAAAATTTAAGGGCACAACACTACAGATCCATGTAATTTGCATTCATACCTGCATTACCTTGTATTCTTATTTCAAAGCTGAATTCCAGAAATTCAGACACTTTGCTAAAAGTGAAGGCACACTGAGTTAAGCACAAAAAGCTGAACGACATCCCCTGGACTGCTCTCTTCTTCATATCTGACAGGTTTCCCAAATAGCAAGGATAACGTGCCACAAAATTTTTTAGGCAGTGTTAAATTGCGGCACATTTTCACTGGTAAGTTGCACACTTGCAGACCACTTCAAGCACAAGTCCTAGTTGACACTTTTCCAATTTGTAGCAAAGTCTACAGCAAGAGCTCTTCAAGTCTACAGCATGAAAATTCAGGCACAATGACCCCTGTGGTGGGATGACTATTGCACAACATAACAACCATAACTTGCAGAAGACTTGCAGAATGTTTGCAAAGAAAGTGGATCTGGAGTCATGTAATGCAAACTTGCTGCAATTGTGCAACAAACTTGTTAAGCCTTGCAAGTCTAGCAATAGCTTATCAAGTAATTTCAAACTTGCAGCACAATTGCGTGCCATTTGGATCGTTACTCTGCTGGGAATTACACACCAGACATTCAGCACACAGACGAAAAAGACACACAAAGCAGCTATGTACACCCCTCCCCTCTGCTGCCCATTCAGAGAAGCCTTTGTACTTTGTGGAGGTGTTCACATAATACATAGGCTTCTCTGAATGGGCAGGAAGAGGGGAGGGGAGAGCATAGCAGGCAGGGATTTTCCTGTTCAAGAGGCAGAGCTCAGAAGGATCAGCATTATTCTCCAAGAACTACCGCTATAGCTGTCTTCTGGGAGTACTATAAAAGCTGTCAGATATAAATAATAGAGCCAAGACCAGGAGGTATCTGCACCTTGCTGGACCTAACTCAGTGTGCCTTAAGGATAGCAACATATTTAGAGAAAGTTATACTTATCAGGGGAAGTCTATTCTTAACATTGGAAAAAAAGA